>NC_066582.1:358690621-359044371 GCF_024323335.1 Lathyrus oleraceus | reverse complement strand
TATGTGGATGTTGACAACTTTGGGTACATAGGCTTGGTTCAGTGCTTCACAAGTTTTATCCCACTCCTGGGATCCAATTCCTTTGCCTAAAGCTTAGTCTTGGAATCATGGCTTTCTTGCAGGATAACCAGGTCGGTTAATCTCTTTACACATGTTGCATCAGTTTGGTAGGTTAATGGTTATGCTTCAACATGACAAGTCTTTCTGTATTGAATCTTATGAGTCCTTTAGCCTTGCCAATTCCATGCCTGATTTCACTGTACCCTAGCTTCGCAGGTTTTGTATATGTTAGTCACCACATATCCCTGTTTTCCATTATCTGCAAAAGCTCAAGTGTAGGTTCAGTTGACTGGTTTTGCAGGTTTTGGCTGGTTTTGTATGGTGGTTTGTGATGCTGTTATGCTGTCTTGAATGATAACTGTTGAACTGTTAATGCAGGCTTGACTTTGGTCATGGTTCATGCAGCATAATTGGGTTGGTTTCTCTCACATATTGCAGGATATGTTTGGTTTTGGCTGGAGGATGTGGTAAGCCATTTGCATCTGGTGTTGGTCTGAGCATGATATTAGTTAGGTTAGATGTTGGCTTGATGCAGGTTCCTTGAATGATGGCAGGTCAGTGGTAGGTGGCTGTCATGGTTATATGATGGGCATATGCTTGCATCATGAGCTTGACATGTGATTATGCATTATTGGCTTGATGTTGCTGATGCTGTCAAGGTCGGAACTGAAGGTTAGCTTTCCATGCTATTGGTTTTAAATTGGAGTCAATTTGTGAATATTATGCCTGCTGTTAACTTTGTGGTTTGTTGCAGGTTTAAGTTAGGCTAGATTGAGACTAGTTAGGACCTGAACCAAGATGTGTGGTCTAGTTCTACATTGTGTTGCTGACCTGCTCCTACTGCCATTGTCCATGATACCATAGTTGATGCACCTTGTGCTGCAAACTACTACAAATAACTGGTGATGGTGGACTGCATTGTGTCCCCTAACCAGGTTGTCATAAACCTCTTGAATTGGCCATGGAGATTGAATGATGTTAGATAATCTGCACCAGTGTGGAATGTTGTAGGCTACTTTGACCAGGTTTTGTGTCACTGAGTTTGGTTGTGAACATATCCCACTCTGCACTACTTCCAATTACCAACCTTCATTTATTTTAAGTCTATGCAGGGATGTGGTTTGATGGTGATCCCAAGAAGAACATTCTGCAATCTGTGGACCCTTGTTGTACCAGGATGTCACCTCTGATGCCAAGCTTGTGGTTATGCTTGTTACCAACCTAAAGGACAAGGTTATGCTACACCATTCTAAGACTTCTGTTGGTCTGCAACATGCCTTACAGGTTTGTTTGATCATGACAAATGATGCTTAATGGTTGGATGTTTCAGCTCTGTTAGTACAGTCTTAAACTAATGATGGTTGGTTCACTGTGTTTAACTTGTTAGGCTTATTTGCTGCAGCATTAAGGCATGAGCATGTTAGTCTGCAACTAATGGATTTGGTCTATTGTACTGCAGGGCTTTTCAAGCTATCAATTCACTTGGCTTGGTGCAGCATGGTGAATCCAACACCTGTTCTAATGCAGATGCAGTTTTGCACCAGTTGGATGGATCAAACTCAAGGGCCTTCAGTTCATGCATAACTTGCCATGTACCTGCTTGAAGTTCAATTCATGTTGTTGTTGCTGCTGATATAGGTCCATGGGCTTGCTTAGCAAGATGTAGCATGAGTTTACATAACAAAAGGGTGATGTTCATGTGCATTCTGGTTCATTTGGCTTGAGACCTGTTTATTTCCACTTCTACTTCGGGTCTAATGTAGCAATAACCATGGTTGTGCAGGTTTTGCAATAAGTTGGTGCAGTAGGGTGAATATGATAGGATTGGCAAAGCAAGACTCTATGTCTTCGCAACATGACCAAACATGGAAATATACAAGTCCACATGGTTCATCATGGGGAACATGGAAATGAAGAGTGGAATGAGATCTAGGGCTATCCATTTAGTGATTAGGGATGACCAATGGCATAGGGTTGACTTTGGTCAAAGTTGACAAAAAAGTCAACCGTTGACCAAAGTCAACAATTGGTCAAAATTCAATTTTATTTGCATTTTTCTTGTAAATGTACAAATGATTGATGATTGTGGTGAAAATTAGGGTTTAGGGAATTTGGGTTGACTTTGGTCAAAGTTGACCAAAGTCAACAATTGGTCAAAATGGCATTTTTTGTATTTCCTTTGTCTAGACTCAAATGTGATGTCTTGAAATAATGTGGGATGGATTGAAATGATGTTAACAAAAGATTTGAAATTGATTCTTATAAAGGATTTTTCATAACTTGAATGCTTGACTAAAAAAAGATAACTTGACTGGAAATACATGTTATCAAAGCCATGAAATGATGGTATGGGATTAGGGTTTGAAAGGGATATCAAATGGCGTAATTGGCATTGGCTTGTGACACAAGAAGGATGGTTGTTTAGATGACCAAGACCCTAGGTGTATTGACAATTACCTGAACAATGCCATGACTTTAGGCCAAGACTTATGCTCATAGAATCAAGGTAGGGTTAGGCCAAGCATGTTTGTAAGGATGAAGATTTGAGGGGGGCATGGATGCACCATTAGGCCACCAAGTTTATCTGATCCACCCTTTCCCAGATTAGGGTTTCATTGAGGCTTACCCCTTAAGCAAGTCTCTTGAACTAAGCCATGGGTTCCAACCACCAGTCCTCTAGTGTGTGTGACCTTGCATCAGAGTTTTGAAGACCAAGACAAGGTCTAGGGAAGCTTCATGGGACCATGTCTTGAGTAATTAGAGCTTTGAAGACCCTAGAGGATTGGCCACACCTTTGTTGAAATCAAACCTTTAGAAGCTTCATTAGGGTTTCACATCCCTTATGTTGATGATGTGATCAGCCCATGCCTTTGGACTTTGATATCTGTGTGAACCCTAGCTTTATGGGCCCAAGCTACTTCTGAATCCATGAGGAATGATGCATGTGGATGAGTTATGAATGTATGTAATTTATCTCGTGATCAAGTGTTTGGATGCATAGATGAGAAAGGGGTAGGGCAAATTTAGGGGTACAACAGATACACAAGTATTTTTGGACTTGAATACATCACTTGATGGGCCTCTCACACACCCATGCAGGCATGCAATGAAAATTTCTAAATTTGGCAAAATTTGGAAGTGTGTGGAAATGATACAACGCTCATGGCTTAGAATTGAAGAACTCGTGCCCAAGCTTTGAACCTGCAATCCAAACCATCACCATTAAAGGATAATCTTGAAGGTTTTCATTTGAAAATCGAGCTTCAAATCTCGTTCTATTTTGAGATTGAAACCCCAAGAGTCTAAGCCTCTCTTTGATCTTAATCACCTCCTACAGGCTTCTGAAGCCAATCCAAGCACAATTAGGATCAAGATCAAGCAAGGTTGAAGCTCCTTCGAAGGTAATTTTTCAGAATTTTCATCTCTTCGATTCTCCCTCAATTCTTCACAGTTCTTTGTGATTTTTGGTTGGCTGAAGTCCTACCAATGTAGGCAACAAGATTGAGTTGCTTTGAGGTCAAATCGAAGCAACTCTGTTCACGATCCTCAAAATTCAAATCCCTGTATCTTTTTATATACTTAGAATTGGAGCAAATTGAGGCCAGATTCGAGCTCCTGATCATTTTTTCTTTAAATTCATGTCCTTGTTTTTCATTTTAATGGTGGTTGGTGGTGGACAAGTCCGGTGAGGTCCACCATAGAAGACAACCGGAGCCCTAGCTCCGGTGGTGTCGTGGTATTCTCCTATCCATTAGATCTTCTCCCCATCTTCTAATCATGGCCTTCGCTTCTGATTACCACGCGTGTACACGCATTGACTGTGGTACATGATGGAGCGTGCATTTTGACCATCAAATCTGATATCTCAATTAATGAGAAATATCTGATGGCCCTTGTTTTTATGTATTTTCTGATTTTTCATTTAATTGCTTTATTTTGTTTAATTCATAATAATTTCATTTTTAATCCAAAAAAATATGGGACTTTCACCAAAAATCTTTAAATATTATTCTCTTTCATTTTCTGAATTAAAATTTTATTTTGGATTAATTTTGATATTTTTCATGAATTAAATGTTTTTGTGCATATTTTTAATTGTTAAAAAATACTTATGAGTTTTCAAAAATAATGATTTTTTTTGTCTAAGGTCCTTTGACCTTGTTTGACCTAGGATAAATCTCTTGGCCATTTATTTGGTGTTTTGAAGAGTGTATCGGGGTATTCGTTACCATTAGAGATATTGACTAAATCCAAGGTAAACCATACAAGTCGAGCCGCCACCGCACTTCTATTTATCCAAAGGAATGGTTAGAAAGCTAACAAAAACCTAAAAGTTTTATCGAATCAAAAACTAGTAAAAATGTCAGAGATTTGGGTAAGGGGGTTGGTTATGTAATGGGAAGGTTTTAAGCACCCAAAACATCCTAGGTACTCCTAGGGAGCCCTTTTCATAAGTGTTGTTCTAGTCTAAAGGGTGTAGGTATATATAAAGTACTATTTACTAAAAGGAAGGTTAAAAGAAAATGACTCGCAAGGATGTCGCATCCACTGCCTACGTATCTCATCTGAGTATGAGAATCAGAGTCTTCGTAGCTCGGCTACCTATGGGTTAAAGAGAAGTGTGCTCAGTAAGACGTCGCGTCTTATGCCTACGTATCTCATCTGGAATGAGAATCAGAGCAAAACGTAGTTCGGCTAACAACGGGAACAAGGGTCTCGATTGCAACCAGGGCAAGGGAAAGGGATGGTCTCGATCGCAACAAGGGCGAGAGAAAAGAATCGCAGCAAGGGCGAAAGCAAGCAAGGATTAGTTGTTAGTCGTCTGTCAAACTCGGCAAGACATCGTGTCTCGTGCCTACGTATCTCATCTGAACATGAGAATCAAAGTTGTCGTAGTTCGGCTAACTAGGGGTTAAGGATGGCCATCTAAACATGGACTTACAAAAGAGGACACCAGCTGTGTCAAAGGAAAGTGGGCAATGTGTTCAACGTCCTAGCAGTAGGTGTCGCAGCTCGCTGAATCGAGTCTTAGGCAGTTACCTCTTTGCAATAGAACGGACTGACATGCCACAAGATCGGAGATGCACGGAAGGTCTAAAAGTGGGGAAGCTCTACCCTAGAGTTGTCATGCAATGTGGACCTATGTGTTAGGATTTACAAAGGGGAACATCTACCTAATGTTAGCATGCAAAGAATAAGGGAATTCTACCTATGTTATCATACAAAGGGTTCTACCTAATGGGTGCTACCTAAACGAAACAAGAGTCGACGGATGGAGTAAGGAGAGGAGATACGGATAAGGGTAGATGGCGATGCATGAAGGAATCGACTTACATTTAGATGGCGATGCATGAAGCAATCGACTTACAAAAGGATGGATGAATGCGTGTTGGTTCTGTTAAGTTTTGAAAATGATTACTCGACGTTGGATCGAGCTTTTGATCTTATTTTGAAATGGTTATCGGATGTTCGTTTTAATTCTTCTATTAACAGGTGAATAAAGAAATAAAGAAATAAATATTATACACTTTATGGGAGAGGGGTACATTTGTTATGAATGGGGATTGTTCATGGCAAACAAACAATAAGAATATATGCCTCATACATCATACAAGTAGGCAACAGTTATCAATCAGATCGGATAAATAAACAATATATAATCAAACCAAAGAATCAAATAATGGAGCATTTAAACAATGAATGGGAGTATGAACATGTTAAATAATCAAGCAATAGAAAGCATGAATGAGAGAAACAAGTATAAAAGATAACAGATGAATCAAACAGATGAAAATATACACACGAAGGGTCCACTGAATAATTTAATCAGGAAATGAGGTAAGGACCAAATAAAATCAAGTTAAAAGGCCTCTAATACATGGCATATGAGATGAACAAGGGAGGATCAAAGGATCTCTTCAATTTCCATAAGCAATCCCTAAGTCAAACATCGATCATAAAGAAGTCAACTGAAAATTCAAGTCAACTTAAAAAATAACAAATAAATAGCAAATTAATCAAGAAAATTATGAAAAATTAAACTAAATAAGGTGGGGTTAGGACATCATCATCCCCTAAAAATATTTTAAAAATAATGAAAATTGGCACGTGAATTAATTAAAACAAAACATAGGTCAAACCAAAAGTCAATTAATAAGACTAGGTTAGAAATGAATCAAGAATAAATAGTAAATTAATCAAGGAAATTATGAAAAATTAAACTAAATAAGGTGGGGCCAGGACATCATCATCCCCCAAAAATATTTTAAAAATAATGAAAATTGGCACGTGAATTAATTAAAACAAAACATAGGTCAAACCAAAAGTCAATTAATAAGACTAGGTTAGAAATAAATCAAGAATAAATAGTAAATTAATAAAGAAAATTATGAAAAATTAAAATAAATAAGGTGGGGTCAGGTCATCATCATCTCCCAAAAAGATTTTAAAAATAATGAAAACTGGTACGTGAATTGATTAAAATAAAACAGAAATCAAATTAAAAGTCAGTCAACCAAATTAGGTCAAAAATCAATCCAAAATAAATTGAAAATATGAAATAAAATTCCAAGAAAAGGTCAGGTTGATCATGAGACAGTGGTCAACCTTCATCCCAAAATTCAAATGCTAACAATAAATTGAAGTCATAAAAATAAAATCAATAAAAAAAGTGTGTTAAAATGGACCATTTAGAATAAATAATTAAAATAAAATATTAATATTAAAAAATACGAAAATAAAAATTATATAAAATTAAATAAAACGTTAAGAAAAGTTAAAAATATTTTTGGGTAATTTTATGGACGAAGAAAATATTTTAAATAAGAAAAAGAAATATGAAAATGGAAGGATTAATGGTGATGAACATGATAAGCAAGCGTAGATATATCAAAACATGGCCATGGAAGAGATGGTTATCTAATGGAAAATAGAAGTGGAATGGAATCTGATATGTGATGAAGCTTTTCCTCCTTGCCACGAAATTCCAATGCCCCTTTAGGGTTAAGGTTTCAGCTTCTTAAATAGGGTGGATTAGGTGTTATCATGAGCTTTTTAATAAGTGATTTATCCATAAGAATAAAAGTGTGAAGTGAGGTGTAAAATGTTGTTATTTTGGGCCAAACTTAAGTGAATGAATGTCCAATGCATGGCCAAAAGAGGTAAAAAAAACGTGACTGGTTTGTGCAGCATGCTTAGAAAATCTGATTGGGCCAGCCAGGCCCAAAATCTACCTAGAAAATCAAGTCATGGTGCCCACTTTAAATGAATGTATCTCTCAAACCATGGACCCAAATGAGATGATTCCAAAAGGATGTGAAAGAGGACATGGCAAGGTACAATTGTTATGAAGAAAGTATTTTCAAATAATGCCTTGAAGTGCAAGAAAACTGGCCAAGTCTTGACAAATTTTGAAGATTTTGGACTTAGAAATTTTTCTAAGTGTCCTAAAAAAAGTGTCTCACTTTGACTAAGCATAACTTTCTCAATTCTAATCCAAATGGAGAAAACTTTATATCTCTAGAAATATTGGAACAAGAGGAACAACTTTCATGTTGGAGAAATTTTCAAATGGAGCTTTTATCATGATGCAAAATGGGCTTAAAGTGAGTGCAACGATCATGAAGACTTGCCCTAAATGGAAAGTCAACCATTTCCAAATTAAGTAACTTTTCCAATTCCTGATTAAATGATGAATCCATGATCCAACCTTGATCAAATTTCACATGTAGGATCCCCTAGGCATGGATTTTGAGATTCCACTCTCAAAATGTCAGGAGTTGACTTTTCTGGCCCCATAGTTGACTTTTCCCAAATTATCTGATTCCCGATTCCATTGATCAATTGGAGCACTTCTAGCTCAAATAAAGAGCTGATTTTTTGTATGTAGACCCTTGTGGACATATGGAGGGCCATGGAAAAGAGTTTCACCCAAAGAATCAGAAATAAACTGATTTTATACCAAACCCTAGTTTTAGGGCAAAATGATCAGGAACTGATTGCACTGATTGCCAATGGATCTTTCTGAGATAATTGTGAATCTTCCTAGGCCAAGATGCATCTCTAATCATGACATGGATGAGCTCATCTACTTCCAACCAAACATTGCCTGTTGCAGGTAGCCATGAAACCCTAATTTCTGATTAAATCCAGATGAACACTCTGATAGCTTTGAATCCTTCACTGATGAACTGAGGACCATAATAAGATACTTGGACCCCCCCTAAGACCCTTGAGACTTGTATACTTAGAAAATGAAATCCAATTCTCAATCTTGCTTTGTGTGGGCTCCTTCTGTTAAGGAGTGATCGATCAAAACCTGATCTCCATGTCACTAATGCAGAATGCAATGAGTATGACCTAATATGATGCTAATGAAGTGTAAAACATAATCCCATGCTTCCAGGAAAAATGAAGGGTAAATTTTGGGGTATTACAGCTGCCCCTATTCAATCAACTGGAAACCCGAAGGAAGATAGCAATGGCTTTCTCACTTTCGAGGTATTAAGTGATTGAATACGATAAAAGCCCGAAAATTTACACTGAAGTGAAAAAATGAAGTAACAATGCCTGTCAGAATCGGCCAAGAGGTGGTCTTGAAAAAGAATCCGTCTGGTACGGTGAGAGTCGGTCTGAACACCGAAACAAGGAATGTTAGCCTGAATACCAAAATAAATGGTAACACAAAAATAACCATGGCCTGAATGCCGCTCATCAATCTGAATACTGGAAATGACTTCGATCTGAGCATCGGACGATACTTGATTATCAAACATTGGTCTGAACACCGGGAAACTGGCCTGAATGCCATTTCGGTCTGAATACCGAAAAACTGACCTGAATGCCACAAGTTGCATCGACCTGAATGTCGGAAACTTCTTTGGTCTGAACATCGGAAAACTGGCATAAATCCCACTTCGGTCTAAATACCGGAAAATTGGCTTGAACGCCACAAGTTGCGTCGACCTGAACGTCGGAAACTTCTTCGATCTGAACATCGGAAAACTGGCCTGAATGCCACTTCGGTCTGAATACCGAAAACTTTCATGCCTGTCAGCATCGGCAGAAATAGGGAAAATGATAATTGAGGCGGCGCGTGGGCCAATGACCCCTGCTGGGAATAATAAAGATAAGTCATGAACAATCTTCAGTCTGAGTACTGGAAACAACTTATGGCTTATCACTTGGGATACCGAGAATGCCATATGCTTTACATGCGTATGTTTGAATTTTTCAATGGCGTAATGCTCCATGAAAATGGAAATGCTACGCAATTTGGAAGGATACAATGCAATATGATTCTACATGCAGGATTGCGAAATGCTAGATTAGAGAGAATGCCAAGATGAGGCAAGGAATTATGCTGGGGAAATGATCACCATCTTTTGGACCCTGGCAAGGCTGTTGGAGATGCACAACACAAAGAACTCTGTGGGGAAATGACCGGCCACGCGGTGTTCTGGCAAATAACAAAATACCGAGGCTCTGACTAGGAAGAGAAAGGCACTGAAAACTTGCTGCTGAGGAAAGCGACAGTGGTTCTGGAAACCATAATCTGTGAGAGAGACGACTCAGCAGGGGAAGCAAAGACCGATACGGTACCGAGATTCTACTTCAAGGAAAGAGACCATGGGTCTAGCGTCGAGATCATCAATCTGGCATCGAACTCTAAGGAGCAGTCGCTTCTGCTGGAAAGATACAGTCTGGCACTGTCAACTCCGCTGGGGATATACAGTCAGACACTGTCAACTCCACTGGGGATATACAGTCAGACACTGTCAACTCTGTTGGGGATATACAGTCTGGCACTGTCGACTCTACTGGGGAGTGTATAATCTGAAACAAATGCTTGGTGAAGTACAACAATGAGAGCCTGCTGGGGATTGAAGAATCCAAAGCTTGGACCAACTTTGCAGGGATAAGATACCAAATTCCAACTGTTGAGGAAAAACATCCGCGATCATTTGATGGGGACCTTAAGGAAATGCCCCGAGTGTACCTGTTCTGAATAGACGATCCAAAGCACTTAAAATTTACAGCAATTTTCAATGTTTATTAAGCATGTACCTGTAAAGCTCTTATGTTTCATGATGCAATATTTATCAAAAATTCGGACATCATTTTTGCAAACAAAACAGTAAAATGAAAGTGAACACAGAGGTGTACTGAATAACATGATTTTATTGATTGAGTGGCCTCTGAATAGGTATTTACATCAGGAAGCAATCCCTGGAAAGAGTTAATTGCACAACAGATAAAAACATAAATTAATCTAATGGCAATGTGAAATGGATTTCTATCGGGTTCCAATTCTGCTACGATTCGCATGTCTTCAAGATCCTCAGATGATCAGCTTTCCGAAAAAGGTGATTGGATTGTTTCCTATCCTTCGGAAGTTTCCGGTTATCGAAACGAGATGATATTCAGAACTACTCAGAACGCAGCCATTCACTTAATCCCTAACTTTTGCCTGGATTGCCCTTTCGGGTTTTCAATCCACCGGGATACCCATTTTTGCCTAAGTTGCCCTTTCAGGTTTTCAACTTACCGGGTGTACAATCTTTTCATTTTTTAATCCCTAACTTTTCCCCGAACCTTTTTCATTTTCTTGGTTCGCCGGGATGCCCATTTTTTTGCCTGGACTATTCTTTTTATCATCCAGCGGGTCTATTTTATGTGTCGTACCCCAAATTTTGACCACCATGCATATGTTTTCTAGTGCCACCTTATTTCTTATAAATGAAATTGCAGAATTGGTAAGAAAGCATGGGTAGGGAGAGTTATCACATGGTCCCGAGTTCGAGTCCCAATTTTCATTTTATTTTAAGCACATTCTCATTTTCGTTACTTTATCTTTTCTTTATAAAAAATAATAACAATAATAATAAGTAAATTGCATTTTTTTTAATTATTTTTTAATTATTTTTTAATTTTTTAAAATTAAGTACTATTTTATGCATTTAAAAAAAACAAGAGAAAATATAAAAAAAAGTATATGGTAGGAATATAATTTATAAACAAGGTCAAAAATAGAAATCAAATTTGATTAACATATTATTCTTTGGAGTCAATAATATTTTTAATGAACACAATGATTTTTTCTCCTTTTCACGTTTTACCTTCAATCATATCATCTTAAAATCAATTTTTTTTACCTTTTTATTTTTATTTTATTTTTTGAAAAAATAAAATAAAATTTTATCATTTATTATTTTAATTTTGCAAATTTTTTTATTTTAGCATTATTATATTATTCATTTTAATATATTTTTAATCTAAAAAAAAATAATAATAAAAATCAATCAAGAGAAAGTTCAAAATCTTTTCTTATTACTTTCTTAAGTTTATTTTATCATTTTTTTATCGCCCATTGTTATTAGTATTAATTTACTGTAATTATTATCATTTTAATATTATAATATTATTATTATTTAAGAGAAAAAAAAGGATCATGAGATTTTTCACGTCCGGTATCAGAAATTTCCAAAGTTTCAAAATATTCAAATCTCTCTTCAATAGGTGATTCAAAGCCAAGGGAAAAAATATTTCTTTCCAAAATAAAGAACAGACAACAATCAGACAATACCTTCGTCAGCATTGATACAGTGTTTCCAAATTTCAAATTCATTTAATCTGTCTCACATCAAAAATGAATTTTTTTTTATTATGATTACATATTTTTATTGGTTATTAAAGTTAAACAATTCATTAAGTATTAAAATTATATTATTGTTGGTGGCATTTTATTTTGAATGATTGAAATGTCGGACTTGAGTGTAAGAAGTTCCTTTTTTCTGTTTTTTGTTGTGCTTTAGCTTTATTTCCATTATATTTAAGAAAAAGAAAAAATAATATTTCTATTTTGAATTTCTAGTTTTTGTTTTTTATTAAACTTTTTTTAATTATTATATTATTTATTTTAATGCATTTTTTAGTCCAAAAAAGA
This sequence comes from Lathyrus oleraceus, assembly GCF_024323335.1. Taxonomy (NCBI): domain Eukaryota; kingdom Viridiplantae; phylum Streptophyta; class Magnoliopsida; order Fabales; family Fabaceae; genus Lathyrus; species Lathyrus oleraceus. Next base: position 359,032,367 of record NC_066582.1, on the reverse strand, counting down.
GTCAAAAATCACACACACAATAAGTAATTTTGGAAATAATCAATTTATTTGATTATTTTGATTAATTATTTGAGGCATAATTAATTTATTTCTCATTTTGTCAATCAGATTGTTAAAATTAGGGAAAAAATTAATATTTTGTTATCTTACTATTATTATAAAAAAAAAGTTAAAAAGAGTTTATTTTTAAGAATAATTTTTGTATTATTTTAAAATTTTCTTATGTTGTATATCACTTTTAGTAACTTTTCTTAATTGAAATGTCATGAAAAGCAAATATGTTTTTCTTTTACACAAAATAAAATAAAAAATTTAGTTCTAGAAAAAAAAAATTAAAAAATATTATTATGTTCTTATTATTATTATAACATTAATTTTTTTTTATACCTTTATTATTGGGGGTCCATCATTATAATAAATAATAATTTGTTAATTAATTTTATAAAAAAAATCAAGAGAGCAGCATATTAACATGCAATTTATAGCATAAAAAATTCAAATCAAAATCCATATCCTAAATCATTGAAACAGAGTTATCTCTTTCCAAAACAATATCCCAACAAATCACATTTTTCTTCAAATCCACATTCAATCCCATTCAAGAATTTCCCAAAATAAAATGGACAAAATTAAAACTTTTTATTACAATTTTATATCTATTTAATGTGAACTCCATCATAAAAGAAGGAGAAATCGTGAGAGTGAAAAGAAAAAAAAAGAGAAGGTGAACTCCATCATAAAAGAAGGAGAAATCGTGAGAGTGAAAAGAAAAAAAAGAGAAGGGATCGGTAGTTCACAAAATACATATCATTTCTGTCGGCACCTATTTGCAAAAGGGAAAGATCAGTTCAAAGACAAAAGAAAAGGGAAGAAGGAAAAGATCGAATCAAACACGTAAAAAGGGAGCGAGTTCAAAAGCTTAATAATTTGGTTCATCGGGATAGACCTCGATCCCGTAGGTTGGTTCTTTTTTTCACACCTTAATATATATATATTTTGTTATTATAATTACTTCGAAACTTTGTTTAACATTTTTTATGAGTTAAGTATATTTGTATATAACTTACATTAGCTTTTATAATTATTTCAACTAATTATTAAAATATGTGAAAGTTTGAAAAGCCTTGTATTGTATCTATAAGGAATACTAAATCATAAGGAATATTAAAATATGTGAAAGTTTGAAAAGCCTTGTACGCACTATGTACCTGACAAGATATTTTTTCATTTTTTAATCATAAATAATATAAAATTATATGGATGATTAAGGGATAAAAACGAGGGATAAAAACGAGGGATAAAAACGAGGGATAAAAACAAGGGATAAAAACGAGGGATAAAACACAAGGGATAAAAACAAGGGATAAAAACACAAGGGATAAAACACAAGGGATAAAAAAGAAAAGACAAAAACAAGCGATACATCAAGGGACAAACATGTATAAAATTCTATAACAATTTCAAGGATAAAAAACAAGGGATAAAAAACAAGGGATAAAAAGAAGGGATAAAGTTAAGGGATACAAATATGGGATAAAACATTATCTAAAAGCCTAGGATTTTCAAGGAATAAAATCAGGGATAAAATCGAAATAAAAGAGGTTATATCTAATATTCTACTATAATCACTAATTTATTTTCTTAAATAAATTAAATATTTTCTTTACAAACAATCATGAGATAAAATCAAATTCAACACACTTCAAACTATAAGTCCTCTGCCCTAGTGCATCGAGGCATTTTTCCAAAATCAATTACTTCTCTGCCCCCGATGCGCGAGAACTTTTAAGGGATAAAAACAACAAACAAACATTTTTTAGACGAACTACGAGGCTCTGATCCTTCAATAAATTTGAGGGTACGTAGGCATAGAGTTGTAAGACTCTAGCGAGTATAATAATAAAAAACATTTCTTAGGGATGCTCTTACTATAATAATAAAACATTTTTGTAAATAAATAAATAATAAACAATTGATAAATATTAAAGCAAACTTTCCTTAGAAACACACTAACCCTCGAACTAAAGGAGGATCCCATTGAGTACAATGGAGGTAAGAGGCGCCTAACACCTTCCCCTTACTTAACCGACTCCCGAACCCAGTATCTCACCTTTAATTTATAGGTTTTATCATTATTTCCCTGTTCCTTAGGAACGAATAAAGGATGGTGGCGACTCTGTCATTTTTCCAGCCGCGACAGCTGGCGACTCTGCTGGGGAGTGCTTATACTTTCCCTAAAGAGAGTCCATCCTAACCTTGGGTTTGAGGGTTGTGTTTGTTTCTATGTGTATTTGCTTTACTTTATTTATGTTTATTTATTTATTTATTCACTTTATTCTTTATTATATTATTATGTCTGTCATATCATATTGATTGGGATTTTTAAAGGTGTGAAGCCAAAACCCGGGCTTGAGAAAAAATATAAGCTTAAGTAAGGGTGACCTTATGTTATCAACCTGCAAAGGTCGTTACTTAGGTCCCGCCTAGAGGAGATTTATCCCGAAGGATTACCGTAGGAAGGCTTGCTCCTTCTCATGGTAAAACAAGGGTATAATCCATGACTCTAGGACTATTATCTTACCCAAAGCTTTATATCCTACTAGTGAGGGGATTGGGTAGTCAAAGCCTAGATTTGACATATCATAAGGAATCTACCCTTAACTAGGTCATGCTTGCATATTATCTTACATATCTCGAAACTGTTTGGGTTTCCCATGCCAATTATTATCCCTATCTATAAGGAACCTTCTTAAACAAGGTGTCCTTATATTCGACATTATCCTTAAACCCATATGTGGGTTCTATATCCATCACAATCTCTAAACCCATGTGGGTTCTCTTATCTGTCATTATCCTAATGTGACACTTGCATTGCATCTAAAAGAAAACCTTTTAGCATACCTTCAAAGTAAAAAATTAAAAAATATTTTTGCATACCCACGCATTTTCGCGCATTTGCATACCCACGCATTTTCGTGCATTTGCATACATACATATACATTTGCATATCCTTTCTGCTTTCGCCCCTATCCAGCTAGCAAGTCTCCCGATGCTCTCAAATGAACTTGCCACATGTCTCAAGAAGATCAAGTACCATTTAGGAGAGAAGGTAACCCTTTTCCTTGCAAGCCACCGGCCTATCCAATGCTTTAAGTACAATGAACCTGGAGGATGTCACCGTAACAAGGTCTGGAATAATATCTTCTTCAGCAACAACCATATGCGCCTCATTAATCACAACAAAGGAAGCTTGGAAGGAAATTAGATCATATACTAATATCTCATGACTTAATCAGAGGTGCCCTAGTAGGACTACAACCGAATGATCTCTCTCCTCGTCTATACCCTTAAAGTCATTGTGAGAATTCCCGATGTGAGCATAAAGTACAAGACCTACAATTGACTTTCAAAGAAGGAGTCCCGTTGGTGAATGGTTACCCTTACTTTAACAAAGTGCAAGGACATCAAAAAAAGCATCCCCTAAAGACAATGGATCAACAATGAAGCTCATCCCTGGAATCAATAGACTTTATCATTGCTAGTTGTAATTTCTTTTTTGCTAAGGGTTGTTTGTATTTAAAATTTGTACTCTTTAAAAAGTAATTTTAATAAAACGAGCATGCATATTTTTGAATCAATCCATTCATTTACACTCTCTTCTATGCCATCACTTGCTAAAAAATCAAAATTTACCATTTCACTTTTACCTCTTAATAAACTTAAGAGGAGAATGATGTAATAAATAACTGAATTTGCTGAGTATGCTTTTAATAGTAAGACATGGCTGACGATGTAAGGCATTGTTTTGCTTTCTCAAACACTGGAGAAATAAGGAGTTAATCCATAGTCAACCCCCTCGAGCCAGAAGTTGGTGTTTCTTTTTCAATTCATAAAAACCCTTAATATTAACCAGGGGCAGGGTAGTTTCAATTGAGTCAATGATGCATTCTAGTCTCAAGAGAACCATTCCATAATCACATCAGTAAGAGGTTTAAGCAACATCTTCCTTACACCATTCAACATTGAGGAAGCAATGAGGACAAAGCTCCCAATAGCTAACAAGGCAGTCACAACATTCGAAATATAAAAAAAAAAGAGCATATGAATTATTCCAAAAGAGCTCGCTAAGTAAAAAAAAAGGAAATAACCAGAATTTTTTTTACTTAGGCAAAAGTTAGGGCATCGTGTTTAGAAAAAATCTCGCTAAGTCAAAAACTAAAAAGGAGTTGACTTAGGCAAAAGTTAGGGCTTCCCGATGGACCACAATTCAAAAGAATTGGTCCATGCAAAAATAGGGAGTAAAAAAACGGAAACAAGCTTGTAAGTGAAAGTAAGTGACTGCCACCTCAAGAATCTCATAAGTACTTGAATCATTACATCTACTTCCATCATTATCTATCAAAATTCTCTTGCAGACTAAATGCATTTGTTGAATTAATTGGATTTAGGAATGAAGATCATCAAGGAGAAGGGGTGGGATAAAATTAAAATTTGAGCCTTATATCTTTTGTTTCATAAACCGTGACCCAGGCCACGTTATAACATTTAAAAGTCCTAATTGAAGCTAGGTTCACTATGAAAACATACTCGGTAAAATCGTTACACTAACTCCAAATGTTTGTTAAATCATTTATAACCATCTGGTTTTATCACATTTTCACATCTTCATTTGTGCCAACCTCGTGGCCAGATATCATCTGTATACACCACATCCATTTTCCATAACAATTTTCGATTTCAAAAACTGGCATGAGCATGATGCTAGAATTACTTTTCAAAAAGAACATTTTTTCACAAATCAACACTTAGCACCAAGGAAATATCAACAATGGTCTGATCAAGGGCACACCATTTCGAGACATTCCTGACTAGGGGAAAGTCACCTAAGGATCTTTCCAATTAGGGGGAAAATCCTTATGATCCTCGGGGCACATCATCTGAAGATCCTACTGATTAGAGGCGAAACATTTCAATATTTGACACATCTATGTCAAATAACATCCATGACCCTCATAATCAGAGACATACCTTTCAAGACTCTCATACTGGGGCATACCAACTCAGGGGCATAAAGTGGTCAATCACTCCAAAAAGTCATCTATCCGGGGCATACTCAAAGGTTCAAGTATTGTGGCAATTCATATAAAGGTCATATCACAACATTGTGAGATCCAAGTTCCTTCTCAGTGTACTCCTCCAAACCCTAATGATCAAGGACATAATTTTCAAGATTCATTAACTGGGGAAGTCCGTATCAAAGTCATACTACATCATGATGGGATCCAAGTTCCTTTTCAGGAAATACCCTTCAAGCCTTTATCAATCTGGGACAGACCACCATAAGTCTTGATCAAAAGAGACCACTTCAAAAGAATAATTCTTCTGGGGCAATATCATTCTAAGGGTCGGTTAGTCAAGGACGGATCTCTCCAAGGCTAAAATTACGGCATGACGTCTCAAGTGCAGGGTATGGCTAAGTCGCTTCAAATTCATATTGACATGAATTTCTTCAAAGACCTAACAGACAAGGGCAACTATGGGATACTGCAGGGACAATCCCTCTCAATACTTTCAAGATGCATGTACCAGATCTATCATATATCAACAATCGTCAAGTTTCAAACGGGTATCGGGAAGCCATGCTAGCGTAACACCGTACCACCTTTTGACAAAATAACTTGGTTACACAAACAGCCTTTTTAATCCCTAACAGTCCACGACCCACCACAGGGGCACTTGTGGAAACATTTAAATCATTGTCATGCATTAATCATGTCGCTACGCTCTAGCGTCAAACCATTCATATCATCTCATTCATATAGCACATTCCCATATCATGAATCTAACATCTATGAAAGCCTAATCTTACTTGGCACCTATATCCTAAAAGCCCAACCTCATTTGACATTCACCCTAAAAGCCCAACTTTGATTGGCATCTCACAAAAGCCCAACCTTGCTTGGCACTCAATATCTACAAATGGCCCAATCTTCAGCGGTGCAGCCCGAGACTAATACATCATGTGCATTAATACATCATATCACACGTAGCATATCCATTAATGTGGATCATTATACCAAACAAACACTAAACATGCATAAATGACACAGCATAACATGCATACATAACATAGATACATAACACAGACTGAGACTCAGGACTCATCATGAGAGTCTAGATATCCCCAGCTAATCGGGGATAGGTCTCGGTCCAAGCTTCTCCCGAGCTCTTTTTTCATTGGACACCCAATGGGTTAGTCTTAAGGACAATTCCCCCGCAAGTATCCTTGGAACTCATTCTCCAAGCAGAAAATACTTAGCAGCATTGTCCCTAGTATGCCCTAATGGTATACAATTCCTTCACCAGATCCTTGCAGGGATTTCTTAGGGCTTTCTCCAACACCTGCGCTCCTTAGGGAACCTCGCCTGGAAGCATATTCCCTAGTAGACAGTCATCTTACGTGACACCAGTCTTCCCCATTAGAGACATCGAGTTCTTTTGTCAATCTCCTTTTATTCACGTCTTCTCAGAGAACTCCTCAATAAGAGTTCTATTACCATTGTCACTTTGGTTCTTACACCACCGTTCACTTTGGTTCTTACACTATTGCCACTCAGTCACTTCGGCTCTTACACCGTTGTCATGTACTCACTTTGGGTTTTGCGTCGTTTTCATCCAGTCATTTTGGTTTTTACACTATTTATCAATTCATTTGTACGGTTTCTTATACCGTTTGTCATTTCAGTTTACGGTTCTTCTACCGTTGTTGCTTCTTTTAGTTCTTATACCAGTATCACTACTCTCGGGGTTTTACAACAATGATAATTTATTTAGCATTGTTTCTTATATTGAGGATGATTAAATTCTCAATCCCCAGATATACAAGTACAATTCCCAAGCAAGAATGCTTATTGGGTTTCCCCAATAAGTAACCATTTCCACAGAGCCTTTTCAGTAAAGGACTTTCCCAACAAACTCACTGACCGTGAGTCATCAAAGGAATATATCCATTAGTCTGTCATCCTGAATGATCATTATCAACTATTGAGCGGGTCTTCACCTCTCACATCTCCAGCTTATTAACCTATCCCATACAAGGGATGCATTCCATCAAATACACCAGGGTTTATCAAAGGGTTATACCGGAGTTTTTCAAGGGGTTCCACCAAGGGTTTCATAAAAGAGTTTTTACCAAGAGTTCCATTAGGGGTTTCATCAGAAGTATAAAGGATTTTCATCAAGGGATATTTTCAAAGGAATTTTAGCAAAGGGGTTCAATCAAGGGGTTTTCGTCAGAGCATTATCCACAGGGTTCCACCAAGGGTTCACCAGGGGTTCACCAAGAAGTTTCAATAAAATATTACTATCAAGGGGTTTCATCATGGATTTATCAAAGGGTTTCACCGGAATTTTCTATCAAAGGGTTCCACTAGAATTTTATCAAGGGATTTTATCAAAAGGGTTTTGTCAAGGGATTTTATCAAAAAGGGTTTATCAGGAATGTCATTGAAAGATCCCATAAAGGGGTTCTTCCAGAATTTTACCAAGGGGATTTCATCTAGAGTGATTGGGGTATCAGTAGAGTACTACCCGATTCTCATAAAATGATCAGATGATCATAGGAATCGTATGCAAGTTTCATCCAGAAGGGTTAAATTTGATCAAAAAAGGTTTCATCAAGAGGTTTCGTCAAAGGTTCCATTAAGGGTTTCATTAGGGATTTCATCATATTTTTATCAGAGGGGTTTCACCAGGGTTTTATCAAAGGGTTCCGCCAGGGTTTCACCGTGGGTTTCACTAAGGATTTCATCGGGGGTTTCATCAAAGAATTCTATCAAGGGGTTCTATCAAGAGTTTCATCAAGGGATGTCATCAAAATGGTTTTATCAACGGTTTCATATAGGGATTATATCCGAAGTTTCATCAAATGGTTCCATCAAGGGGGTCTACCAGAACTTTATCAAGGGGTTTCACGAAAGTATCACCAAAGGGGTCTCGGCCAGAGTGATTGTGGTATCACTAAAGTCCTAACCAACTTCAGGGACATGATCAGATGGTCATAGGAATCATAGGCAAGTTTCACCCATAGAGGATGAAACTGATCATCAGGGATTAATCAAGGGGTTCCATCAGGAATATGTCAAAGGGTTTATCAATATAAAGGGTCCTATCAAGGGATTATGTAAATGGATGTTATCACGGGGTTTATCAAGGATTTTATCAAGGGGTTTATCAAGGATTTTACCAAGGGGTTTGTCAAGGATTTTTATCAAGGGGTTTATCAAGATTTTCTGTCAAGGGATTTTATCAAGGGGTTCCATTATGAGTGATCAATGTATCACTAGGGTCCTACACGATTTCGAACCATGAAAATCATATGCAACTCTCACCCGAAGGGGTTGAGACTAATTATCAGGGGTTTCACTAGGGGTTCCAACAAGTGTTTCGTTGAGAGATATTCTCGGGTGTTTAACTCAGGTTTTTCATCAGAATTTATCAGAGGGGTTTTATCAGGTCTCTATTTAGGGTTTTATCGAAGGGATTCTACTAAGGTTACATCAAACAACAACCGGAGGATCGTCAATCTCCTGCCTAATTCCGGTAATATGAACGTACGAGCTTGGAAATCATCATAGGTTTCACCCATACGGGATGAAATTAACCAACAAGGTATCACTAAGGTTCAACCGTAGGATGGTTTGGATGCTAACGGAGCCAAGGATTATTCAGTCCTTACTCATTCCCAGGGCCTGCTAACTCTGTGGTCAAAATTAGGTTTCCTCTCTATATTTAATCATCTTCTCCCCGAGAAGATGAAGACTCATCGTCATCATCATCTCGATCTGGAGCTGATTAAATAGGGGCAGCTGTCGTACCCCAAATTTTGACCACCATGCATATGTTTTCTAGTGTCACCTGATTTCGAATAAATGAAACTGCAGAATTGGTAAGAGAGCATGGGTAGGGAGAGTTATCACATGGTCTCGAGTTCGAGTCCCAACTTTCATTTTATTTTAAGCACATTCTCATTTTCGTTACTTTATGTTTTCTTTATAAAAAATAATAACAATAATAATAAGTAAATTGCATTTTTTTATAATTATTTTTTAATTTTTTAAAATTAAGTACTATTTTATGCATTTAAAAAAAACAAGAGAAAATATAAAAAAAAGTATATGGTAGTAATATCATTTATAAACAAGGTCAAAAATAGAAATCAAATTTGATTAACATATTATTCTTTGGAGTCAATTATATTTTTAATGAACACAATGATTTTTTCTCCTTTTCACGTTTTACCTTCAATCATATCATCTTAAAATCAAATTTTATTACCTTTTTATTTTTATTTTATTTTTTGAAAAAATAAAATAAAATTTTATCATTTATTATTTTAATTTTTCAAATTTTTTTAATTTAGCATTATTATATTATTCATTTTAACATATTTTTAATCTAAAAAAATAAATAATAATAAAAATCAATCAAGAGAAAGTTCAAAATCTTTTCTTATTACTTTCTTAAGTTTATTTTATCATTTTTTTATCGCCCATTGTTATTAGTATTAATTTACTGTAATTATTATCACTTTAATATTATAATATTATTATTATTTAAGAGAAAAAAAAGGATCATGAGATTTTTCACGTACTATTTCTCACTCCGGTATCAGAAATTTCCAAAGTTCCAAAACATTCAAATCTCTCTTCAATAGGTGATTCAAAGCCAAGGGAAAAAATATTTCTTTCCAAAATAAAGAACAGACAACAATCAGACAATACCTTCGTCAGCATTGATACAATGTATCCAAATTTCAAATTCATTTAATCTGTCTCACATCAAAAATGAAATTTTTTATTATGATTACATATTTTTATTGGTTATTAAAGTTAAACAATTCATTAAGTATTAAAATTATATTATTGTTGGTGGCATTTTATTTTGACTGATTGACATGTCGGACTTGAGTGTAAGGAGTTCCTTTTTTTTGTTTTTTGTTGTGCTTTACCTTTATTTCCATTATACTTAAGAAAAAGAAAAAATAATATTTCTATTTTGAATTTCTAGTTTTTGTTTTTTATTAAACTTTTTTTAATTATTATATTATTTATTTTAATGCATTTTTTAGTCCAAAAAAGAGTCAAAAATCACACACACAATAAAAAAAAATCTTAATTAGATTGAATTTTTATTTTTTAGCTCTTTTTCACATCTTGAGGAACAATAAGTAATTTTGGAAATAATCAATTTATTTGATTATTTTGATTAATTATTTGAGGCATAATTAATTTATTTCTCATTTTGTCAATCAGATTGTTAAAATTAGGGAAAAAATTAATATTTTTTTATCTTACTATTATTATAAAAAAAAAAAAGTTAAAAAGAGTTTATTTTTAAGAATAATTTTTGTATTATTTTAAAATTTTCTTATGTTGTATATCACTTTTAGTAACTTTTCTTAATTGAAATGTCATGAAAAGCAAATCTGTTTTTCTTTTACACAAAATAAAAAAAAACAAATTTAGTTCTAGAAAAAAAAAATTAAAAATATTATTATGTTCTTATTATTATTATAACATTAATTTTTTTTTATACCTTTATTATTGGTGGTCCATCATTATAATAAATAATAATTTGTTAATTAATTTTATAAAAAAAGCAAGAGAGCAGCATATTAACATGCAATTTATAGCATAAAAAATTCAAATAAAAATCCATATCCTAAATCATTGAAACAGAGTTATCTCTTTCCAAAACAATATCCCAACAAATCACATTTTTCTTCAAATCCACATTCAATCCTATTCAAGAATTTCCCAAAATAAAATGGACAAAATTAAAACTTTTAATCACAATTTTAAATCTATTTAATGTGAACTCCATTATAAAAGAAGGAGAAATCGTGAGAGTGAAAGAAAAAAAAAAGAGAGAGAAGGGATCGGTAATTCACAAAATACATATCATTTCTGTCGGCACCTATTCGCAAAAGGGAAAGATCAGTTCAAAGACAAAAGAAAAGGGAAGAAGGAAAAGATCGAATCAAACACGTAAAAAGGGAGAGAGTTCAAAAGCTTAATAATTTGGTTCATCGGGATAGACCTCGATCCCGTAGGTTGGTTCTTTTTTTCACACCTTAATATATATATTTTGTTATTATAATTGCTTCGAAACTTTGTTTAACATTTTTTATGAGTTAAGTATATTTGTATATAACTTACATTAGCTTTTATAATTATTTCAACTAATTATTAAAATATGTGAAAATTTGAAAAGCCTTGTATTGTATCTATAAGGAATACTAAATCATACCCCAGTAGGTAACACTCGGTTTGTACGCACTATGTACCTGACAAGATATTTTTTCATTTTTTAATCATAAATAATATAAAATTATATGGATGATTAAGGGATAAAAACGAGGGATAAAAACGAGGGATAAAAATGAGGGATAAAAACGAGGGATAAATCAAGGACAAACATGTATAAAATTCCATAACAATTTCAAGGCATAAAAACAAGGCATAAAAACAAGGCATAAAAACAAGGGATAAAAACAAGGGATAAAAACAAAGGGATAAAAACACAAGGGATAAAACACAAGGGATAAAAAAGAAAAGACAAAAACAAGTGATACATTCAAGGAATAAAAACAAGGGATAAAAAACAAGGGATAAAAAGAAGGGATAAAGTTAAGGGATACAAATATGGGATAAAACATTATCTAAAAGCCTAGGATTTTTAAGGAATAAAATCAAGGATAAAATCGGAATAAAAGAGGTTATATCTACTATTCTACTATAATCACTAATTTATTTTCTTAAATAAATTAAATATTGTCTTTACAAACAATCATGATATAAAATCAAATTCAACACACTTCAAACTATAAGTCCTCTGCCCTAGTGCATCGAGGCATTTTTCCAAAATCAATTACTTCTCTGCCCCCGATGCGCGAGAACCTTTAAGGGATAAAAACAACAAACAAACATTTTTAGGACGAACTACGAGGCTCTAATCCTTCAATAAATTTGAGGGTACGTAGGCATAGAGTTGTAAGACTCTAGCGAGTATAATAATCAAAAACATTTCTTAGGGATGCTCTTACTATAATAATAAAACATTTTTGTAAATAAATAAATAATTAAACAATTGATAAATATTAAAGCAAACTTTCCTTAGAAACACACTAACCCTCGAACTAAAGGAGGATCCCATTGAGTACAATGGAGGTAAGAGGCGCCTAACACCTTCCCCTTACTTAACCGACTCCCGAACCCAGTATCTCACCTTTAATTTATAGGTTTTATCATTATTTCCCTGTTCCTTAGGAACGAATAAAGGATGGTGGCGACTCTGTCATTTTGCAGCTGCGACATTATGCGAAGTATTTTTTAACTGCGTCTGAGTTCACATGGGAAGTGAAGTTTTAACCATCCATAGTTGCAAGCATTAAGGCTCCACCATCAAAAACCTTGGTGATAATATACAGTCCATCATAGTTAGGAGTCCACTTGCCCCTGTGATCTGTCTGAGGAGGAAGGATCCTTTTCAACACCAAATCTCTGACTTGGAAGCATCGAGGACGCACTTTCTGATCAAAGGCTCTCTTCATCTGACTTTGATACAACTGCCTATGACAAATGGCTGCCATTCGCTTCTCTTCGATAAGACTCAACTCATTGAACCTTGTCCGAACCCATTCAGCTTCGTCTAACTTGACATCAACATGACTCTTAGAGAAGGAATCTCCACTTCAACAGGTAGGACTGCTTCCATACCATACATAAGGGAATAAGGGGTTGCCCCGGTCGATGTACGTACTGAAGTACTGTACCCATGTAAGGCGAAGGGTAGCATCTCATGCCGATCTCTGTACGTAACGACCATCTTCTACACAGTCTTCTTTATGTTCTTATTTGCTGCCTCAACAACACCGTTCATCTTAGGACGATAAGGGGAAGAGTTGTGATGTTGAATGTTGAAGTTCTTGCACAACTCTTTCATCATTTTGTTTTTGAGATTAGAACCATTATCAGTAATGATTCTTTCGGGAATCCCATAACGATAAATGATTTCTTTCTTGATGAATCGGGCAACCACATGTCTGGTGACCTTTGCAAATGACGCTGCTTCGACCCACTTGGTGGCGGGCTCCACCACCCTCTTTTGTTCATGTGGCGGGCACCACACATTCAGGTGATGGGCGCCACAAGCCCATTTAGTGCGGTGGCCCATTATCTCTATTTTTCTCCATTTTCTTCTCTTTTTCTTTCCTTTTTGCTATTTTCCACTTTGCTTGCTAGTAAACCTTTTATTCGATAAATACCAACAATGAATATAAAATACTGCGTAATAATAAGTGTTAATCAAGTAAAAAGCAATGTATATGAAGCCAAAAATATGATACATTTTTGCGTTATCAAACTCCCTCATACTTAAATCTTTGGTTGTCCTCAAGCAAATGTTGTGTATATGAATAAAAAGTTTTATAAAATCTTTGCAGCATACAGTATCAAGACTCGTAAAAGACACAATTGCATTTCGATACTTATTCTAGTCTACAAACTTTACTTTGGTCAAAAATTGCATTATCAGGTACTCACTTCCATACTAAGGGTATCGTGGGAACACATAGTCACAATATTGCAACCATAAGTCTCCCTCCTATACAAACCAATCCGAATCATGTTTTCATGCCTAAGCCTACCTTACTAAACCTTCTTTTTATCCTTTTTCATTCTGGCGCAATCACATTAAGCCCGTTATCCTTTCACATTCATAGCAAGATAATCTGTTAGTGACTATGATCTCATCATTATTTATTTATTTCTTTTTCGCACTTTGGCTCAAATGATAGTTAAAGATGGTTATACCGTTGGGCTACATGACCGGGCGAGGTTCACCTAACTTAGAAGGAACAACATTTTTCATACATTTCGTCAATCTTTTTCTCTTTTAAGCCTGAGATCATACACTTATTTGCATCGACTACTTGCGTAGTGTGTGCATATGATGGTGTTGACTTCTAGATAAACTACTTAAGGAATATTAAATGATAGAATTTAAGGCTATGGCATGTCAAGTACTCAAATCGATCTTATACTTGGGAGATTTAAGGTGTTAAAACGATACCGATCTTATAAAGTTTTTCCAAATCTCTACAATTCAACCTCAATTTTATTTATAGGTTAGAATTTTCAAAAGATGTACTGTATCTCTAAGTCTAAATTTTTGCAAAAAAAATTGTATGGCTTAAGCGAATAGGAGAATTAGTAAATAATGGAAACCACGCATAAAGACTCGACAACACATTGATATTTAACTCGACTGACACTTTAACAAAAAATAACAAAAGGAAATAAAAATAATTTAAATCTACCTAGAAAGCGATAAATAAAAGCGATAAAGCTTCTTCCCCCATACTTAATCTTGCATTGTCCCCAATGCAATGACATAAGATAGGAGAGAAAGGTAGAACCTGGGTATCTTGCTACTGGCACCTTCTTCCATGTGTACGTGCACGTCCATCGTTTCCTGGCTGGTGAGACGGCGTATAGTCTTGTAGGTCCTCCACACGCATTGTCAATGTTGTCATTTCATCGATCAAGCCAGACATGTTCTGTTCGGTTCTGAAAGCGTAGTCGTGCTGATCATGTTGCATTTGGCGAAGGATTTACATCATTTCAGTTTGCTGAGCTTCCATGTTTTGGATTTGTAGGTCGCGCTGAGCTCCTAATTCGCCACGCCTCAGCAGTTCAGCATAGATCTCATCAAGGGTGGATGGTGCCACATTTCTTCTTCTGGGTCTTTGGCTGGAGGATGTACTTGCAACATTTTTAGATGACATGTGTGTGGTGTGTGGGTCAGTAGCGGGAGCAGTTTTCTCTGGAATGTGATCCTCATCGGTATCCCCGCCAGCAACTACATTCTCAAGAATGTGCACGGGGACTTGGTTGGGCACCGAATCATTAATATAACAATAATCTTCTGAGTTACGCACATCTGTGCGATTTGAATTTGGGAGGATGAAATCTTGTAAGACATTATTTGTAATTATTAAATTAAACTTACCGTCTCCCCTTCGTTTTACTAATTTCATGCTCCTTTCCATTTCTATGTCAATGGCATGATGTGGGAGCGGGGTTAACCTGAAGAATTTTTCTTCGAGTCCTAGGATTTTGGCTATGGAGGTTATTAAACCTCCAAAAATAATCGGCCCTCTCTTCGCATTGACAATGGCCTACATGTGAGATAGTATAAAAGGGACGGTATTCACCTTTTGTGGCAAAAATGTGGCGAACAAATAAAAGAGTTCTTTTTCGTTCACCTTGTTAGAATTTGCTCGGCCAAAAATGGTGGATGCCAATATTTGGCGTAAATATCGAATAGTCGGGTTGTGAATTAGAGTGACTATGTTTCCCTCAAAATTATGGGTTACTATACCGATTATTGTCCTCCCAAGTGGTTGGAAGGCGCGTTGCCAACCCTCAGTATTTGAGACCTCACTTACTACGCCATCCCCATGGGGGAAATGTAGCAGGTCCTCTAGTTAGGAAAATGTAAGGGCATATTCATCGTTGAATAAACAAAACTGGACAGTCCCATTGGAGCAGTTTGTGTTGGGTGTGGGACTAAAAATTAACGAACTTAGAAATTCTAGTGTTAATTGAGCATAGACAAGGTCCTTAAGAGATAGGAAATAATTTAAATTTGAAGTTTCTAGCATATAGTTAACACTGTCTAGAATTCCTAAGGCAAATAAACAGGGTTCATCGGCGTACCTTGTTGATTCGATCTTTCTTGCGCTTAGAGACGTGTACGTCTCTTCCCGTAACTCACCTGGTTCGCCGTTTCTGAACACTATTTCGTATTCCCTCATCTGTGCCATGATGAATTTTACACTTCTTGTGTAATATGGTAAGAATAGATCAAGAGAGAGGAGAATTATGCTTATGAGAGGTGTGGTTTGGTGAGGTTATGTTGGTGGTTTATATAGAGGTGATGGTGGTTGGAAATCTATTGATGAAATAAATTTCATTTACGGTCTTCAATGCCTCGATCAAAGAAATTGAAAATGGTTGGAAAGGCTTTAATACATTGTCTAGCATGCAAGGGACTAAGCAATTAAGGAATTT
The DNA here is from genome assembly GCF_024323335.1 of Lathyrus oleraceus. Lineage (NCBI taxonomy): Eukaryota > Viridiplantae > Streptophyta > Magnoliopsida > Fabales > Fabaceae > Lathyrus > Lathyrus oleraceus. The sequence continues at coordinate 359,016,231 of NC_066582.1, read as the reverse complement.
GATGTGACAAATAGTACAACAGCGTGCACGTGAACGGAAATGTAGTGGCTGACGCCACTTTTTATGCTCGTGGCGGGCGCCACTAGGGACTTGTGGCGGGCGCCACAGTCTTCACATGGGTGCCACAGCCTGTGTGTGGCAGGCGCCACATGCAGTGTGGTTTGTTCCCATGTGTGGACCTCTTTATTGCTTTGACCATAACTTTCATTTGGATTTTAATTTACCGGCAATATAGTTTAATAATTAGTTATAAGAAAACCAACATAATATATAGGTAGGAATGAGAAACGAGATATGGTAAAATGACATTAAAACGCAAAATTGAAAAATAAAAGAATGGGGTAGACGGGAAAAGATGATATAATTCATCTACTGGAAAAAAGAAATGAAGTAATTAAATAAATTCCCAATGTGTAAAAACAACAATAAAATTCCAAACAAGAAAATAAAATAAATGTCAGTGAATCGGTAATATTCAAATAAATTAGCCATTACGGCGACTGCTGGTAGGACGAGCAAACGAGTAGAAGTGCTGGTAAATATGATCCAGGTTCTCTATCACTACATCCATAAATTCGTGGAATTCCACACGCAAGGTGCTTAGCTTGCCTCTCAGATTGGCGACGTCTGTCTGAACAACTTCGATGGCAGCAACATGATCGGTGAGAGGTGCAGCAGGTATAACTGAGGCGTGTGATTCAGCGTCAGAGAGATAAGTGTCATAATGGTCGTAGATTTAGGGTGTCTCTGGAGGAGAAGGTGGTGCATCTGGTGGTCCATCCAAATCATAGATCCAGTTGTTCCTATCATGTACACTCGTCATATGGTCTAGCAGGGTAAACATGTGTACTATTTGGCTATTAATTAGGAATTCAAACACATTCGAACCTAGGTTCCTAATGATACCTGTGTTGACATAAAATCGGATGTTCATAGTTCGTATAACCCTGACGAGAGTGGGTATTTTAGTCCCATGGCATTTGCTATCATGGCCACTAAGCGTCCTACTGAGATTGGTCCATGGTCTTCCTGTGCTATACGGTACAAATTAGCTATCATGAATGTAGTGGTGTTAACAGGTCAGGCCTGCGATGCGCAATACATTATAAAGAGTTCGTCTTTAGACACTAAGGTTCTGTTATGTTCCTTTCCAAATAAGGTGTGAGCTAGGATCTTATGAAAGTAATGAATGGCAGGGTTATAGATGTTCTCTGAATGCATAAGGTTCGGCTCGGGATGGTCGTTTCCTGTGATGCTACCTCAAAAGAGATCTAATTGATGGTCTACAAGCCTGTCTTCCTGGGTAATGGTAAAGGTATCATGACCATTAGGGCGTCCTAGGAGTTCAACCATTTCTCTATGGGTGTAGCGGTAATCATTATCGAACAACCTAAAGGTGATGAGGCCTTTGTTAAATCCCATACCATGGTTTGGCAGGTAAACTAGGGAGCTTAGGAATTCTAAAGTCAACCTACTGTAGGAACTAAATTTTCGTTTGATGGCAAAGGTGTCCCAGCCTAGTTGGTTAATTAGGAACATAACACTGTCTCTTATACCTAATTTGGTCATGGTGCGTCCATCTGGGTATAAAGTTAGTGCCATTTCTCTCTGAGCCAGAGCCTCAAAACGTCTCCTTTGAGCTCTGCCTCTGAAGACTATATCCATGTAATCTACTTGTTGCATTGTGATGGTCAGTAGCTAGATAAAATCAAGTAGATAACAATATTAAGTCAGTAATGGTCAAAAATAAAGAAAGGTACCGATTTACTTTATGAGAAATAAGAAAGAAAGAAAGAATGAAAAATAAGCAGTAGTAATAATTATAAATTTGAATAATTAAATTAAATAGTTAAAGATAGAGTGTAGGTTGTCTCCCACCAAGCGCTTTGTTTATTGTCGTAAGCTCGACAAAAATAAGATAGATGTTATTCTTGTGAATGAGAGGGAAGCTCTACAAGCTTTAGATTTGCAATGAAATCATTGTTGTCAATGTTGTGGTAATGTTTCAAACATTGGCTGTTTACTATGAATGGTTTGCTTGTTTTTCCCTTTATCTCTATCGCTCCATTTGGAAAGATATTGGTAACTTCAAAGGGACCGGACCACCTAGAATGAAGTTTACCGGGAAAGAGTCTGAGGCGGGAGTTAAACAGAAGTACTTTGTCGCCTTTCTTAAACTTTTTCCTTAATATGCAATTGTCGTGCCATTTTTTTAGTTCTTTCTTTATAGATTTGGGCATTCTCATACGCATCTAGTCTAAGTTCTTCTAGTTCATGGATATCTAATATTCTTTTTTCTCCTGCGACAGTATAATTGAGATTAAGGGTCTTAATGGCCCAATATGCTTTATGTTCTAATTCTACCGGAAGATGACATGATTTTCCATAAACTAGCTTAAAAGGTGTGGTTCCTATTGGGGTCTTATAAGCTGTCCTATATGCCCACAGGGCTTCGTGTAATTTTGAGGACCAATCTTTCCTAAATGTGGCAATCGTCTTTTCTAAGATTTGTTTAATTTCTCGGTTTGAAACTTCTACTTGCCCACTCGTCTGTGGGTGATAGGGTGTTGTTACGCGGTGCCGGACTCCATATTTCAGTAATAGCTTTTCAAAAATCCTTGAAATGAAATGGGAGCCACCATCACTGATGACAAGTCTCGGCACTCCGAATATAGGGAAGATTATACGCTTAAAGAGTCTAATTACCACTCGCGTGTCATTCATTGGAGCGACTATGGCCTCAATCCATTTTGATACGTAATCGATCACAACAAGGATATACTTGTTACCAAAAGAAGATGGGAATGGTCCCATAAAATCGATTCCCCAAACATCAAAGATTTCTACTTCCAAAATGCCTTTGAGTGGCATTTCGTCGCGTCTAGATATGTTGCCAGTGCATTGATACCGGTCGTAATTTGTGATTGTGATGTGGACATCTTTCCATAGAGTGGGCCAAAAGAGGCCGACTTGCAAGATCTTAGTGCAAGTCTTCGAGGTGCTTGCATGTCTTCATAGGGAGCAGAATGACAGTGGGAGATTGTGTTTTCTACCTCATCTTCGGGGAGACATCGACAGAAAATGTTGTCGGCGCCTCTCTTAAAAAGCAGAGGATCATCCTAATAGTACTGTTTAAGATCGTGGAATAATTTTTTCTTTTATTGGTAAGTCAAGTCTGGTGGAAGCACCCCAGCTGCTAAGTAGTTGACGAAGTCAACGGACCATGGCAGTGTGGTTTTAGTGTAAATTGCTTCCACTACCTCGTTTGTTTTGGTATCCTTATAGGTTAACGCATATTTAGCTGTATTACTTTCCAGTTGGGCTATGAGTCTTTCGTATGGGAAATCATCGTTTATAGGCACTCGTTCAGGTTCAATACCATCCATTCTTGACAAGTGATCGGCCACGACATTTCCAGTTCCCCTTTTATCCTTGATTTCTAGGTCAAACTCTTGTAATAGTAAGATCCGCCTTAGGAGTCTTGGTTTGGCGTCCTTTTTGTTTAACAGGTACCTAATTGCAGCATGGTCGGTATAGATGATTATCTTTGCTCCTACTAGGTAGGAACGAAATTTATCCAGAGCGAACACTACGGCTAAAAGTTCCTTTTCTGTGGTGGAGTAGTTCATCTGTGCAGGGTCTAGGGTTCTACTTGCATAGTATATTGCATGAAGTTTCTTATCCCTTCTTTGTCCTAAGACTGCGCCTACAACATAGTCACTAGAGTCACACATGATTTCAAAGGGTAATCTCCAATCGGGCGGTTGAATGATAGGTGCGGTAATAAGAATTGTTTTCAGTTGTTCAAACGCCACTAGCCATTTGTCATCAAAGATGAATTCGGTAGAAACCTTTAATGAATCGCCGGTAGAAACCGACGTGTCCTAAAAAGCTTCGTATTTCTCTTACGGTTTTCAGAGGCTGAAGGTTTTCTATAACTTCTATGTTGGCCTTGTCGACTTCAATCCCCTTATCGGATACTATGTGTCCGAGTACGATCCCTTGTCGGACCATGAAATGGCATTTTTCCCAGTTTAGCACGAGGTTCACTTTTACGCATCTTTTAAGTACCATTTCAAGATTCGATAAACAACCTTCAAAGCTCTGACCACATACAGAGAAATCGTCCATGAAGACTTCCATGATGTCATCTATAAAATCAGCAAAAATTGACATTATGCATCTTTGGAATGTTACGGGAGTGTTACACACTCCGAATGGCATTCGTCGGTAGGCGAATGTACCATAGGGACATGTGAAGGTCGTTTTCTCTTGGTCGTCAGGATGAACAGGAATTTGGAAAAGTCCCAAATAACCGTCTAAGTAGAAAAAGTGAGAATGCTTAGCCAATCATTCAAGCATTTGATCGATAAACGGTAAAGGAAAATGATCCTTCAGAGTGGCTTTGCTTAATTTTCTATAATCAATACACATTTTACTTCCAATAACCACTCTTTTTGCTATAGATTCTCCTTTTTCATTCTTAACAACTGTGACGCCTCCCTTCTTCGGTATGACATGTACCGGGATAACCCATTGACTATCGGATATCGAGTAGATAATACCTGCTTCTAACAGCTTTTTCAGTTCTTTCTTTACTACATCACTCAGAATGGGATTTATCCTTCTTTGGTGTTCTCTAGAGGTCTTACTGTCTTCCTCTAGCATTATGTGATGCATGCAATGGAAGGGCTTATTCCTTTTAGATCTGAGATATTGTGGCCTAAAGCAGTTGGATATTTTCTCAAAACGTGTAGGAGCTTTTCGGTCTCTATCTGCCCTAAGTCTGCATTGACTATTACAGGTCACTCAAGTTCAGTGTCTAGGAATTCATACCTTAGATTTTTAGGTAGCGTCTTAAGTTCTAGGGTTGGTTTCTTTGGGCAAGGCATATGATCGGGCGTTAGTGCTAGGCATTCGCTTAGGCTGTCATCTTGGTATTCCTTACTCCAATTTTCATCTTTAAAACTAGGAGGCCTTGGAATTTTCAGTATTTCGGAGTATGATGTTTGTTCATTTTCCATTTCTCTTATACATTCATCGACGACATCTAGTAGACAACAGGTATCGTCTATAGCTGGTGCCTTTAGGAATTGCGTCAAAATGAATTCGACTTTTTCCTCACCAACTTTGAAGGTTAGCTTGCCTTTCTTAACATCTATAATAGCCCCAACTATAGCTAGCAATTGTCTTCCTAATATGATAGGGATGTTGGAATCCTCTTTTATATACATGATTATAAAATCAGTAGGAATATAGAATTGTCCTATGTGTACCGGAACATTTTCTAACATACCTACGGGAAATTTAACAGAACGATCTGCAAGTTGAATGGACATCCTCGTAGGTCTTAGTTCTCCCATTTTTAGCCTTTCGCATATGGACAAGGGCATTAATCTAATACTGGCTCCTAAGTGGCATAGTGCTTTGTCTATGAAAAACTTTCCGATTACACGGGGTATGGAGAAACTACCTGGGTCTTTCAACTTAGGAGGCATATTGTTTTGTATTATGGCGCTACACTCAGCAGTAAGTGTAACGGTTTCGTTATCCTCTATATTCTTCTTGTTATATAAGATTTATTTGAGAAACTTAGCATATGAGGGCATTTGAGTGATGGCTTCTGTAAAGGGTGTTGTGATATTCAATTGTTTTAGAAGCTCTACGAATTTTTTAAATTGCCCTACATTTTTAGATTTAACAAGTCTTTGAGGATAAGGGATATGGGGTTTATACGATGGTGGAGGCACATAAGGTTCTTCTTTCTCTACGACCTCCTCGTTTTTATCTTCCTCTTGATCGTCTTCCTTCTCAGTTTCCTTACCAGGGTCTTGGTGCATGGATGGGTTTTGAATTCTAGGGTCGGTCGGTCCGTCTAGTTCTGTCCCACTTCGTAGTATAATAGCATTTGCATGACCTTTCGGGTTTGGTTGCGGCTGTCCCAGAAATGTTCTTGCAGGAGAAGCAGTAGGTGCTTGTTGTTGAGCCACTTGCGAAATTTGTGTTTCCAACATTTTATTATGGGTGGATAACGCGTCTACCTTGTTTGCTAACTGCTTGATTTGCTCACTAGTGTGTATGTTTTGATTTAGGAAATCCTTATTTGTTTGGGCTTGGGTAGCTATGAAGTTTTCCATCATTATTTCTAGGTTTGATTTCCTAGGAGCATTTTGATTATTTGTGGCAGCTTTATGATATCCTGGCGGTACAACAGGTGCTTGGTTAGGTGCATACAATGCATTATTGTTTTTGTATGAAAAGCTAGGATGGTTCTTCCAACCTGGGTTATAGGTGTTTGAGTAAGGGTTTCCATGAGCATAGTTCACCGTTGACATTCTGGGGCAGCATGCCCTAGAACTCCGCATATCTCGCAGTTTGGTGCTACGGAAGCCACAGTGGTTGCGGGTGTTATGGTCAAGTTATCTATCTTTTGAGTAAGAACGTCTACCTTGGAGTTGACATGGTCAAGACTGCTTAATTTGTACATGCCGCCTTTTGTTGGAGGTTTCTCTACGGAGACTCTTTCGCTTCCCCACTGGTAATGATTCTGGACCATACTTTCGATAAGTTGATAGGCCTTATTATAGGGTTTATCCATCAGTGCGCCACCTGCGGTGGCGTTTATTGTCAATCTTGTGTTGTACAATAGACCGTTGTAAAAGGTATGGATGACCAACCGTTCTTCTAGACCATGATGTGGACAAAGCCCCATCATGTCTTTGTATCTCTCCCAAGCTTCAAAAAGTGATTCATTATCTTTTTCGTTAAACCCGTTTATTTGGGCTCTTAGCATAGCCGTCTTACTAGGTGGGGAATATCGGGCTAAGAAAACTTTCTTCAACTCGTTCCACATAGTGACAAAGTTGGATGGTAAAGATTGGAGCTAAGCTCTAGCTCTATCTCTTAATGAGAATGGGAAAAGACGTAGCCTTATAGCTTCTGGGCTGACACCATTTGCTTTCACTGTGTCTGCGTATTGTAAAAACACTGACAAATGTAGGTTCGGGTCCTCTGTGGGACTACCTGAAAATTGGTTTTGTTGTACGACTGACAACAACGAAGGTTTTAACTCGAAATTATTTTCCTCAATGGCAGGGGCAGCGATGCTGTTATGCGGTTCATCCTACGAAGGGATTGCATTATACTTAAGAGGACGATTTTGCACTCCTTAGGCCATCCCTAGTGTAATACCCCAAAATTTACCCTTCATTTTTCCTGGAAGCATGGGATTATGTTTTACACTTCATTAGCATCATATTAGGTCATACTCATTGCATAATGCATTAGTGACATGGAAATCAGGTTTTGGTTGATCACTCCTTAACAAAAGGAGCCCACACAAAGCAAGATTGAGAATTGGACTTCATTCTCTAAATATACAAGTCCCAAGGGTCTCAGGAGGTCCAGATATCTTATTATGGTCCTCAGTTCATCAGTGAAGGATTCAAAGCTATCAGAGTGTTCATCTGGATTTAATCAGAAATTAGGGTTTCATGGCTATCTGCAACAGGCAATGTTTGGTTGGAAGTAGAGGAGCTCATCCATGTCATGATTAGAGAGGCATCTTGGCCTAGGAAGATTCACAATTATCTCAGAAAGATCCATTGGCAATCAGTGCAATCAGTTCCTGATCATTTTGCCTTAAAATTAGGGTTTGGTATAAAATCAGTTTATTTCTGATTCTTTGGGTGAAACTATTTTCCATGGCCCTCCATATGTCCACAAGGGTCTACATACAAAAAATCAACTCTTTATTTGAGCTAGAAGTGCTTCAATTGATCAATGGAATCGGGAATCAGACAGTTTGGGAAAAGTCAACTATGGGGTTAGAAAAGTCAACTCCTGACATTTTGAGAGTGGAATCTCAAAATCCATGCCTAGGGGATCCTACATGTGAAATATGATCAAGGTTGGATCATGGATTCATCATTTAATCAGGAATTGGAAAAGTTACTTAATTTGGAAATGGTTGACTTTCCATTTAGGGCAGGTTTTCATGATCGTTGCACTCACTTTAAGCCCATTTTGCATCAAGATAAAAGCTCCATTTGAAAATTTCTCCAACATGAACTTTGTTCCTCTTGTTCCAAGATTTCTAGATATATAAAGTTTGCTCCATTTGGATTAGAATTGAGAAAGTTATGCTTAGTCAAAGTGAGACATTTTTTTAGGACACTTAGAAAAATTTCTAAGTCCAAAATCTTCAGAATTTGTCAAGACTTCTTGGCCAGTTTTCTTGCACTTCAAGGCATTATTTGAAAATACTTTCTTCACAACAATTGTACCTTGCCATGTCATCTTTCACATACTTTTGGAATCATCTCATTGGATTCATGGTTTGAGAGATACATTCATTTAAAGTGGGCACTATGACTTGATTTTCTAGGCAGATTTTGGGTCTGGCTGGCCCAATCAGATTTTCTAAGCATGCTGCACAAACCAGTCACGTTTTTTTACCTCTTTTGGCCAGGAATTGGACATACATTCACTTAAGTTTGACCCAAAATAACAATATTTTATACCTCACTTCACACTTTTATTCTTATGGATAAATCACTTATTAAAAAGCCCATGAGAACACCTAATCCACCCTATTTAAGAAGCTGAAACCCTAACCCTAAAGGAGCATTTGGAATTTCGTGGCAAGGAGGCAAAGCTTCATCACATATCAGATTCCATTCCACTTCTATTTTCCATTAGATAATCATCTCTTCCATGACCATGTTTTGATATATCTACGCTTGCTTACCATGTTCATCACCATTAATCCTTCCATTTTCATATTTCTTTTTCTTATTTAAAATATTTTCTTCGTCCATAAAATCTCCTAAAAATATATTTTACTTTTCTTAACGTTTTATTTAATTTTATATAATTTTTATTTTCGTATTTTTTTAATATTAATATTTTATTTTAATTATTTATTCTAACTGGTCCATTTTAATACACTTTTTTTATTGATTTTATTCTTATGACTTAAAATTATTGTTAGCATTTGATTTTTGGGATGAAGGGAACACTATCTCATGGTCAACCTGACCTTTTCTTGGAATTTGATTTCACATTTTCAATTTATTTTGGATTTATTTTTGACCTAGTTTGGTTGGTGGACTTTTAGTTTGACTTCTGTTTTATTTTAATTAATTCACGTACCAATTTTCATTATTTTTAAAATATTTTTGGGGGATGATGATGTCCTGACCCCAACTTATTTAGTTTAATTTTTCATAATTTTATTAATTAATTTAATATTTATTCTTGATTTATTTCTAATATAGTCTCATTAATTGACTTTCTGTTTGACCTCTGTTTTATTTTAATTAATTTATGTACCAATTTTCGTTATTTTTAAAATCTTTTTGGGGGATGATGATGTCATGACCCTACCTCATTTAGTTTAATTTTTAATAATTTTCTTGATTAATTTGCTATTTATTTGTTATTTTTTAAGTTGACTTGAATTTTCAGTTGACTTCTTTATGATCGATGTTTGACTTAGGGATTGCTTATGGCAATTGAAGAGATCTTCTGATCCTCCCTCGTTCATCTCATATGCCATGTATTAGAGGCCTTTTACCTTGATTTTATTTGGTCCTTACCTCATGTCCTGATTAAATTATTCAGTGGACCCTTCGTGTGCATATTTTCATCTGTTTGATTCATCTGTTATCTTTTATACTTGTTTCTCTCATTCATGCTTTCTATTGCTTGATTATTTAACATGTTCATACTCCCATGCATTGTTAAAATGCTCCATTATCTGATTCTTTGGTTTGATTATATATTGTTTATTTATCCGATCTGATTGATAACTATTGCCTACTTGTATGATGTATGAGGCATATATTCTTATTGTTTGTTTGCCATGAACAATCCCCATTCATAACAAATGTACCCCTCTCCCATAAAGTGTTTAATATTTTTTTCTTTATTTCTTTAGTCACCTGTTAATACAAGAATTAAAACGAACATCCGATAACCATTTCAAAATAAGATCAAAAGCTCGATCCAACGTCGAGTAATCATTTTCAAAACTTAACAGAACCAGCACGCATTCATCCATCCTCTTGTAAGTCGATTGCCTCAGGCATCGCCATCTACCTGTAAGTCGATTGCCTCCGGCATCGCCATCTACCCTTATCCGTAACTCCTCTCCGCGCTCCATCCGTCGACTCTTGTTCCGTTTAGGTAGCACCCATTAGGTAGAACCCTTTGTATGATAACATAGGTAGAATTCCCTTATTCTTTGCATGCTAACATTAGGTAAATGTTCCCCTTTGTAAATCCTAACACATAGGTCCATATTGTATGACAACTCTAGAACAAAGCTTCCCCATTTTTAGACCTTCCGTACGTCCCCGATCTTGTGGCATGTCAGTCCATTCTATTGCAAAGAGGTAACTGCCTAAGACTCGATTCAGCGAGCTGCGACACCTACTACTAGGACGTTGAACACATTGCCCGCTTTCCTTTGACACAGCTGGTGTCCTCCTTTGTAAGTCCATGTTTAGATGGAAATTCTTAACCCCTAGTTAGCCGAACTACGTTTTGCTCTGATTCTCATTCCAGATGAGATACGTAGGCATAAGACGCGACATCTTACCGAGCATATTTCTCTTTAACCCATAGGTAGCCGAGCTACAAAGACTCTGATTCTCATACTCAGATGAGATACGTAGGCAGTGGATGCGACATCCTTGTGAGTCATTTTCTTTTAACCTTCCTTTTAGTAAATAGTACTTTAGATATACCTACACCCTTTAGACTAGAACAACACTTATGAAAAGGGCTCCCTAGGAGTACCTAGGATGTTTTGGGTGCTTAAAACCTTCCCATTGCATAACCAACCCCCTTACCCAGATCTCTGATATTTTTACTAGTTTTTTATTCGATAAAACTTTTAGGTTTTTGTTCGCTTTCTAACCATTCCTTTGGATAAATAGAAGTGCGGTGGCGACTCGACTTGTATGGTTTACCTTGGATTTAGTCAACATCTCTAATGGTAACGAATACCCCGCCACAGAAAAGTGGCGACTCTTCTGGGGACTCTCATTTGCCTAGTGGGTTTTGCCTACTTTTCATATTTGTTGTATTGTATGGTATATTGCTTTGTGACAGATTTTTGTGCAATTTGGGATTACTGTATTGTATGTAATGATTGAATTGTTTGAATATTAATTCCTTGTATGCTTTGTGATCTTTGTGAAATGAGTTCTATACCCGAACTCAAGTGCACTTAGGATAGGAGAATGACATAGTCTTGTTGACTTGTGTGGAGTTATTCCTTAGCAAGTTGACTTGCAAGCCCATTCACTTGGTGGAGGTTATGTTGGGATCAATAATGTCACACGAGTAGTCGTGGTTAGGCATTACTCTTTCCAATATATGCCTTAGAAGCCAAGGACCTTAGTTTACTGTCGCAACCTGAAAAATACAGTGCGCGAAAAAACAACCGGCGAAAGAAAATGACAGAAGATTCGTCACCATGCGTTATTCATCCCAAAGGAGGGAAAGGAAACGCTCGAAGTAAACCTGAAAAAGGAAAGGACAAGACGGGGTCTCGCAACCAAATCTTGGGTTCGGGAGTCGGTTATGCGAAGGGAAGGTATTAGCACCCCTACGCATCCGTAGTACTATACGGGATCCACTTTTGTAGTTCTTGTCTAAAGGGTGTGGGTTTATCTAATGTGTTATTTACTAAAAAAAGGGGGTTAAATGAAAATGACTCGCGCGGATGTCGCATCCACTGCATACGTATCTCATCTGAATATGAGAATCAGAGTCTTCGTAGCTCGGCTGACCTATGGGTTGGGGGGATGTGTGCTCGCTAAGACATCGCGTCTTATGCCTACGTATCTCATCTGGCCTGAGAATCAGAATAAAACATAGTTCGGCTAACTATGGGGTTATGGATTGGGTTTTGGACGAACGACGTCACTATGCAATCTACCGGATGCTTGACCTTTGGAGACTTACTCGCCTGTAGTAGAAGGAGTTAACGTGTTGCTTTGGGTTTTAGGGTTTGGGATGCTCAAGGGCAAAAAGGCAGTCCTTGATAAAGGAACCGCGCTACCTGCAGGGATACGAACACATACAAAACAAACATGTATAAAGTAAATGTGCCAACAAGGGGCTCAGAAGTAAATAAACAAAAGAAAACAAATGCCTCCTATCGAGGTCTTCCAGCTAAGAAAGCGATAAAATGCGGAAAAGAGGTAAAAGTACCACACGGATAAAGATCCGAAGTAACAGCAATTAAAGGAGTAAGAAACCCAGGGATCTCCCAAGCTAATGCCATCAAAGAAAGTGAGTCAGTACAGGTAATCGGAATGAAACCTCCAGGGGGTATCCCACAAATAAAGTGGAAAACCACGCAAGTTATCCCTGCAAAAGTCATGTGAGCCCTCACAAAAACTCAACAAACAGGTTAGAGACAAAAAAATAGGGCAATCAAGGGTTGCCCCCAAATCAAAATATAACCACATGAATCATGCTCTTTCAATTCACAAAAAAAAAGCTCACAAAAAGCAACCAAGGGTAGGAGGCCTAAACCTCTTGTCAAACACATGCATCAAAAGGGTATCAAATTCACCCATAATACCTCATACATTTAGAGCATTCAAATTAAAGGCATAAAGATGATGGATATAGGGAAAACCTGATTGGAGAGCTTGATTGAAATTGAGTTGCACCCGTGAGGTTTACAAAACAATCTTTAGGGTTTATGTGAGGCAAATGTGATTTTGTGCAGTTGAGTTCCCTTCAGGGTTTGGAGGTTGCTCTGAACTTTGTTAGCTCTTCTCTCACTATCTTTTTCCTCAGGGTTTTGTTCCAAGGAAACCTCAAAGTATTTTGCTTCTCTCTCTTCTTTCTCAAGTGAAGCCTTGGTATTTATAGACTGAATTTCATGGTTTTGTGGGCTCAAATGATAGAGTTCCAAGTCCAAGTTTTTTCTATTATATTTTATTTATTTTTTTATTATTATTTTTATTTATTTATTTTTTTTGTAAAAAATTATTATTATTATTTTTTTTCGTTTCGTTTTTTTTTTTTTTTTTAATAAAGTTTCTTGGATCTAATTCTGATTGACATGATGAAATGCAATATGAAATGCTAAATGAATGCATGAATGAGGAGGGCAAATTTTGGGGTGTTACATTTACCACGCCCATCTTGGCCTATTTTTAGGACGTAGTGCGAAGATCGTTCAAGTGTAAGATTTGATACGATTGTTACTATAACACCTCAAAATTTGCCCTCCTCTTCTTGGGACTAGTCTGACACATTGCATTTCATATTTTAGGGCATTAGGAATTTGCATTTTTTGCATATCATATGAAAATAAGAGAGTCATCCTCCAAAGTCTTTTCAGAAGATGGAGAAGGTGCATGATTCAAGCCTGAGGGTTGCTATGAATTGGTGGTCAACCATCTGAGGGTATGGGCTTCAATTAGGGTTTCTTGGTTCTTCAAGTCTTGAGATTTATCTTGTTTGCAAGGATATATTACCATCATCATGGTTATGTCATCATCAAGGATTTCATTATGCATTCTCAAGTTCCTCTGGATTAGGGTTTTGACCTCTGGTCAACCCTAACCAATGACTTTTTTCCAGCCAGGGTTTCTCAAGGAGATAAGGTATTTGCTGATGATGAGGATCATATGATCATTATATTGAGCTTACATGAGCTAGGGTTTCATTTCTGAGCCATTTCCCCAAGTGGTGGAGGATCAAGCTGATCAGGGCATGTCAAGGTCTTCAAAGGACCACAAAAAGTCAACTGTGCAAGAGCTGAGGGCTATGAGGTGGGGAAATGAGTTGAGACACCTCAATCATGTTCAAAAGAGGTCCATTTGTCATTTCAAACATCTATCTTGAAGATTTTGAAGTCATGGCAAAAGTTTCCAAAAATGGAAAGTGACCTGTAATTGAAAGTTTCCAAAAATGGCAAGTTTTTGGTCCATATTCAACTTGACTTTTCAACATCAAATAAGTTTCAAATGGATTTTTGGTGAACATGAAAGTTGAAGATCTTTCTCTCCTTTATTCAAAAAGTCCTATTTCATGATCATCTGATGATTGGTTGAGAAGTTATGGCCAAATGATCACAAAGTATGCATGGAAGTTCAAAATGCCATAACTTTTGATCCAAAACTCCAAATTCGTCCACTCTTTTTGCAAAATGCTTGTCTTGACCAATACTTTCCAAATCAACCATTGCCTTACATGGAAAAAGCTCATATGATCGTCATGGCTCACATGTGCAAAATGGAGGGAAATTTCATAATTCAAATTTGGTTGATGCTACAAACAAAATACCAATCCCATCTTGATTGTTGCATGATTTTAAGTGAATTTGTACCCTTGCATGGCACTTGTAGCGGTGTATTCGTCACTTTATGATTTACTGACTAAATCAAAAGCAAAGCATACAAAGAATCGAGTCGCCACCGCACTTTTATTTATCCTAAGGAATGGCTAAAAAGCAAACAAAAGCCTAAGAAGTTTTACACATAGAAAACTAATAAAAAGATCAGAGAATCTGGGTAAGGGGTAAATTACGCAATGGGAAGGTGTTAGGCACCCAAAACGTCCTAGGTACTCCTACGGAGCCCTTTTCACACTTGTTGTATAAAAATGTTTATTTGTTTATGACATATTGTGCAAACATGAATGGGAAGATGAGAAAAGAATGTACAGTTTTTATTGTTTTTGTGTTTGAACGGATGAACCCGTTGCCTACGTACCTTCCATCAAAGGTAAGGATCAAAACGCCGTAGTTCGGCTAAAAGATTTCCAAAAATTAGTGAGTTCATTTTAAACACAAGCATTAAGGCTTTTCATTACCAATGGGAGAAAACTCAACCTGAATCAACAATCCACCATGCGAGGACGGCTTCGACGTACTAGAGGGGTTAACCCTGTTTTCAGTACAGAAGTCTTACAATCGACTCACTAAGGACAAGGTAAGATTTATATCAACCACTATGGTAATTGAAACCTATGGCTAATGTGTGAAAACATATTAACAATGGACAAAGCCACAAAACAATTGAATGGGTGAAGTTAATTGATTATGAGTATTCACAAAATATGGTCAAGGTATGATTAGGATTGATTCAAAGAAGTGTTATGAAGAGTGAAGTTTGAAAAGTCAAGGACTTAGGGTCCAGGTTTCTAATTTGAAAAGACATGAAGATATTTGCACAACCAGTCAAAGTTTTTGAATTAACAACATGTGAAAAGGTTTAGGACAAAGAGGGTATGGATAATGGAGTGTAAAACTTCTCAGACAGGTTCACCTCTTGAGATCATATAGAAGATGATTCAAGTGTGTCCTTAGGAATAGGCCATGAGCAATAACAAATAAGCAAACAAATGATACCGGAGGCCAATAGCTGGGCTTATACCAATCTCACAACAAAGGTGGATACCGGATACCAATAGATGGATTTACACCAGTCTCCTAAAACAAACAAGGATGTCAGATGCCAATAAATGGACTTAATTCCAACCTCCTAAAGCAAAACAAAACCTGGATATCAGATGCCAATCTGTCTGGGCTTACTCTAATCTCCTCAAAGTAAAACAAAACTTGGATGTCAGATGCCAATCTGTCTGGGCTTACTCTAATCTCCAACAGATGATCATAGGAATACAAATGCCAACAACATGGTCTTACAATTGCATCCTCACATACAACAAACAAACAAGCAATAAGCAATGGACACAAGTGGCCAAAGGAAATGGTCTTACACTCTATCCCTTCCAAATCATAGGAACAATGGCCAATTAATGGACTCACTGTTGTCCTCAATGGGCAAACCAAAGATGGTCACAAAGATATGAAATGATGATCATGCAATAATGAACAATTAATGATGATAAATGCACAAAGGCAAGCAATCAAACATGCACAAATGAACCAAGCAATCAGTCAAACGAAGTCATTTAGCACACACTATATCCAAGCAATTAGGCTCAAGCAAGGGTTAGACTTTAAAGTCAACTGGAATGGGGTAAGTGGTGCTCTTAACCTTAACATTGAGAGTTAAGGTGAAGCAGATGAAAGGATATGAGGGGTGTGCCTCATCACTCTTATCCCTGGTCAGGGAGAGCATTCAAATGATAGAAGGTGTGGGAGTTCAGAAAGTTGGAACTCTCTCCACAAGTTAATGACTCGATAGATCTTGGGTTAAGATCCACAATGCTACAACATGTAATGTGAGCAAAGGGATGACACACAAAATAGTAGGAGATAGGCTACATATCTCTTCTATCTACCAATTGCCTCAGATGAGGTCTTTTCCTGCTTGGGGACAAAGTTAAACAATCACAAACATTGCCTCTTAAGGAGGACTTCAGACAGGTGCCTGGCCAAGTAACAGGCCAGGTCTTCCAGACTACATGAAGAAAGAGATGTTATACCTCAATGCATAAGCTATCACGCAAAGCAATAGCAAGTTCACAATGAACTATAGCAACTAAATGTACCTGTGGAAACATCAAACAAATCAGTATGCTATACAGACAATCAACCAACAGTTAATGCAACAGACAACCAATATAGGCAAAGGCAAAAGCTACAAGTCAATCCCAAATGAATCAACTTCAACCTACAAAACACACATTAGTAATAAAAAACAACTATCAAATGCTCTCAAGATGAGGTATCATCAATTGTGTAATTTGCATGTGCAACCTGAAACAAAGCTTCAAACATGAGATGTAAACCCTTAGGCCAAAGCCTAGGGTCCAAGATAGGGAAAAAATTTAAAACAGAACATGAAACTTAACCAAAACCAAGATTAATCAATCAAGAACAAAGTCTAATT
Organism: Lathyrus oleraceus; assembly: GCF_024323335.1. Taxonomy (NCBI): domain Eukaryota; kingdom Viridiplantae; phylum Streptophyta; class Magnoliopsida; order Fabales; family Fabaceae; genus Lathyrus; species Lathyrus oleraceus. Next base: position 358,999,396 of record NC_066582.1, on the reverse strand, counting down.
AGTCTCATGTCAAAACTATGCATCAAATCCAATTCATAAGCAAATCATGTCAAACTATGCAAATTGAAACACATTGGAGCAAACAGAATGAGCACAAGCATATCAAATCAACAATGGCTCAATAAATTCCAAGAAAAATAATGTCTAAACAGAACACATTCAAGGGTCAGCATACCAAAAATCATGGAAATTGGACAAGTGGAAGTATGGAAATTAAATTCAACAAGTCAAAGCATGTTCAAGCAAGCTCATACAAGGCACAAAATCATGCATCAACTTCAAGCAAGCATAAAACAGAAATGACATAAGATAAATGAACCAAACCAAAGCCATGTCAAACTTCAAGATGTCTATAATGCACATGCCAAATTTCAAGTCCATCCAATAAGCCACAAGAATTTCACAAATCATATAAGATCATGTCTCACAAGAATTCAACAATTGGTCAAACAGGGGAGAAAATCTCAATCAAATAGAAAATGCACTCAAAAATTTTAGGAAAAAACACAAGCAAACTTAATATCCATAAGTATCAACATGGAAAAATCCAGATCAATTCAAGTTCAATAGGCATGGCAAAGAAATTCCACAAAATGGACAAGAAATGGTGTGACACACATTGTCACACCTCCAATGATCACATCATAACTCATAATCCAGGAAGGAAAAAATCACAAACCATATACCAAAATGACCAGGAATGAGTCTAGATTATGCATGTAAAATTTCAAGAATTTTGGATTAAGCATCAATATTTCACAAATGAAATGGTAGGCATTGTGCAAGAAATGACATGTGAAAACAAACCCTAGGCAATTATTTTTTTTAACCGTGCACAAATTCATTAAAAATCATCAAAAAATAAAGGACATCACAAGGATCATAGCATAAAAAATTGCATGTGAATTGGATTATTATTTTGTGAGTTATTGATTTTTGAATGTGAAAGAAAAAAAAAGTGGAATAAGGAGCATGAACATGATTAACATATGTGAGAAAAAATAACATGGCAATTGGATTTTGATGGGGCGGGGAATCGATCCCCTGGTCAATTCAAAAAGGAGCGCCACTTAAGTGAAACGCCGCGTTTCACTTAAGTGCGTGGCACAGTGCGATTGGCTCATGGCGCCACAAACACGAAATTCATGCAGAATGAAGGCCAGGCGGATTGAAACATGTTCTGGAAACGAAATTGAGACATTCATCATCATCTTCATACTGCTCATCATGCTCAAGAACTTTTCATCATAGAAATCAATAAAAATTATATGGATCCAACCAGCATTCATCATAGAGCACTAATCTAACATTGATTTCAATTAATTTCAACCACATGCAAAGAATCAATCGAAATAAGTTTCACAATCCAGATTTCAAATCCACATAACTTCCTTAATATCTAATGAAAATGCACGATTCAAGTTGCAAAATGATCTACATGCTAAGATCTACCAAAGCCACATGATAATTATGAGAACTGGAGCAATCGAGTTTTACCTCAATGAAGATGCAGCAGATCTTGATTCTGTTGGATTCAAAGCTTGGAAATATGAAACAGGTGCTCAATGATGCTTGGATGAGTGTATGGAATCAAGACTTCAGCTCAACACAGCTTGAATTCGCAGAAATCTCAAAATGCCATGAACATGCTCAAGCTTCAACAGTTGCAATCTTCAAGAATTTTCCACGATTCTTCTTCAACAGATCTCCAACAACACCTGTAGATGATGATCAACACAAGCAAAAGCAAAAAGAATCAAGAATTTCGATGGAAAAGTTGAAAAAAAGTTTGAGAGAATTTGAGAGATTTGAGAGAATTTCGAGTTTGGATCTGAGATCGTGATTGTTGATGCAGAATTATGTTACAATTAGTGCTTTATACCACCTGTTAATCCAACTTGTTAAACATGATTAGCAAAAATGCAAGAGATTAATGAATTGATCATGTTATGCAATTTGGCAAAAATGCCCTTTTTCAAATGTAACCAATGGAACAGTAAAATTCCACTTGCAGCAAATCCAAATTTCTGTTTTAAGGCCATTGCAATTGGTTTGGAGTGAAAATCATGTGTACTTTTCAAAATGACCTTTTTTCCCCACCAAAATTCAAATTGATTCACTTGAAAAATGGACTTTTTATGTGATGATTTTTGATGAAATGTAATGATGGATTATGATATCTCATGTCAAATGGGATTTGCTCAAAAAAGAATCACATGAATTGGCCTTTTGGTTCAAGAGTTATGCCTCCTTGAAGTTCAACTTTTCTTGAAAATGATTTGATCATAACTTGCCAACCATAAATGAGAAATGGATGTTTTTGGACTTTTTGGAAAGGTAAGAGCAAGATCTTCATCTTTCATGTTGGGCAAAATTTGATTTGAAGCTTGCTTGATGATGTAAAGTTGAGGAGAAGACCTTTCCATTTTTGGCAGTTTGAAATTACAGGTCACTTGCTATTTTGGGAAACTTTTTGTCTGACCTCAAATTCTTCAATGATGATGTTTGACATGTTATATGAGGCTTGTATGGACATGAATGAGACCTCTCAAACCATCTCCCACCATCAAATCCCTGATTAAATGCACAGTTGACCACAATTGACTTTGCTAGGGTTTTGGTTGACTGAGCCATGCTTTGATGAATTTCAAACCTCTATCACTTGAGATCTTGATTCAAAATGATGTCACAACTCATATGAATCTCTTATGAATGATCATGGTGCCCAAATTCTTCAAGAATGGCCACCATATATGGCTCAATGGCTGCCTTTGGCTGGTTTGACCTAATGTAGCTTCATCTACAAGTAACATGGTTAGATGACATTATTTTTGTACTTTTGGTTAGTAAACAAATGAAAAGCAATGATATACAAATGCAAAACATGCTTGGTGATCAAGAATCACACTCACAAGGTAACCCACCCACTAGGAGGGAAGCGAAGCTGCACAATGATCCTTAAGGCAATGATGTGATAATGATATGATGCTATGAGGGATCTTAGGGACAAAATTGGGGTCTTACAGATGCCCCTATTTAAGGTCATTCTAGCCGGAGAAGTGAAGTTTAGAAATCTTCAACTCGACGCGGTAGAATAGGCTTAAATAACAGTAATGAGACAAATTTTTGGTCCCTAAGAGACCTCATGATGCAGATGTATGCATGCAAAAGACACAAACTCTGTGGGGATATGGGTCACACAGAAGAAAAGACGATCCGTCGGAGTAATACACTCACCAGGAACAGTGACTCAAACCGGACTCTTATGGGGACTCCTATAGGGGATACGAAAAAAAAGAATGCGTGAGCAGGACACGACTCTGAGTTAGGGGAAAGCAAAAACAGACCAGATACTTTACTGGGGAAGTAAAGGACTCAAACTGGGGAGAGAAAGAAATTTCGAAGGAAAACACTTCCATTGGAAAGACTCAAGCTGACTCACAAAATGCATGTACTGGGGATAACACCAATACAGCAACACGAATAGGAACACAAATCCGCTGGGGAAATCTAGAAAAGACTTTCCAAGGGAAACCAAAGGATGAGATGTTACCGGTTAGCGAGTAACAAACTCAGGAAGAATGAATATCTAAGACCGGTGTACGGGTGAGAGATATCGATCAACCATCCATCTGAGGAAGACCTGAAAAAGGTACATCAACTCAGGGAAATCTGACTCCACAGGGGACCAAGGTCATAATAGGGAGCAGAAAGGAAGGAACACCAAGGATACCGGGTTGTAGGTATGTAACAGGTGACTGACCAAGGCGTGAATTGGTGTGTGTTCCAAAACACTCATCATCCTGAAGAGAGCGAAAGCAAACTTGTTTATAGGATGGACATTTGATTCTGTAAAGAATGCAAATCTTACTCAGGTGGGGAAACAAACAAAGGATTCAACCAAAGAGTGCATGAGATATATTATCTATAGCCGTCAAAACGTAGATAATATACTCGCATGGAAGATTATCCTGAACCGGGTTGTAGGTTGTTTATAGGATAAAATCCGAAATCGTGAATTGGTTTGTGTTCCAAGACACTCATCATCCTGAAGAGAGCGAAAGCAAACTTGTTTATAGGATGGATATCCGATTCCACAAGGAATATGAATCTTACTATGCGGAGAAAACAATCAAAAGACTGACCCAAGAGTGAAAGAGACATAATATCCATTACCGTCAGAATGTGGATAGTATACTCAAAAAGGAAGATTATCCTGAACCGGGTTGTAGGTTGTTTATAGGATAAAAATCCGAAAACGTGAATTGGTTTGTGTTCCAAAACACTCACCACCCTGAAGAAAGCTAGAACAGCAATCCTGTTTATAGGATGAACATTCGATTCCACAAGGAATACGAATCTTACTCAACTGGGGAAACACGAAAGGCTTCGACCGAAGAGTGAATGAGATATATTATTCATAGCCGTCAAAACGTGAATAATAACCTCGAAAGGAAGATTATCCTGAACCGGGTTGTAGGTTGTTTATAGGATAAAAATCCGGAAATGAAAGGCATCGGGATACCGAACTAGGTATATAAAGATGGCCAATCAACAAGGAGCCATAACATTACCAACAAGAGGGTAAATGAAAGAAGACTCGCCGGGGATACATTGACAAAAATCAATGATCCAGGGAACACAATCACTGACAAACGGTGAAGAGACCCGCTGGGGATAAAATTGCTAGCATACGGCAATTATCCACAAAAGACTTGCTGGGGATATAAGTGCTTACTCAAGCAACTTATCCAAACAAAGGGAAAATCAACATCGAAAACTAGATGAAGATAACCACAAATAGGGGATTACATCTACCAGAAACAAAACTGGGTAGAAAACCGCAGAAAGGGAACTGTCATCGGTTGGGATGAACAACAAAGTTAACTCCGTTAGGGGAGAAAACGGGTTTATACTACCGGGTAGTAGGTAGAAAAAACCGCAAAGATAGGACTTACAACTGCTGGTTTGTAGGCAGAGGCCATCAAATTCTGCTGAGGAACAGAGGGGAAAAAAGGATTTACAACTACCGGGTAGTAGGTAGAAGACCGCAAAGGTAGGACTTACAACTGCTGGTTTGTAGGCAGAGGCCAAACATTCCACTGAGGATAAGATGAATGAGCGCCGGTTTGTAAGCAACTATTCATTTATGCCACAGTGAAGCCCAAGAGACAGTTGAAAAAGGCCAATTTAGGATCGAACCAAAAAGGCGGACTGAATCAAGACTTGTCCTAATGAGGATATAACTCAAAAGGGCAAACCCGTCCCAATGTGTGTTGGGAGGGAACAGAAACAACCGTCATCCACGAGGATGTATCTCAGTGGGGAGAGGCAGGAAAGGATAGACACTTTCTGCTTAAGGGCTGACTCTATTTTGAGAGATTAAACACCCGACATCTGCTTTGGGAGATCTATGAAGGAGATCTATATCACTATAGCATGAAATAACAAACAAAAGATATATGGCAAAAATACAACATGAATATCTGAATGTTTATGATTATGCATGAATATGCATGATTTATGTTTGATGGATGCTGACAAAATAGACATTTCTAACACAACAGGCCCAGGAATCAAACGCCCGGTACTATACTTCCAGGGGAACATCCAACTGGAAAGCCAATCTGCTGGAGATCTTCAAGGCTACAAAGCAAAGATCTGCGGGGAGGCGAAAGATCGGAGATATCACAAAATCTATGAGTGATGGACCAACAAACATCCCAACTGGAGTACAGAAAGTCACAACGGGCAACAATGGCCACAAAGACAAATTTGTTGGGAAATGGGAGAAATCCCGAGATATCTGCAGGGGAACAAGAGCTCACTGCACAGGCAAGAATTGCCACGAAGGCACCTCCGCAAAAACTCCACTGGGGAACAACCCACTGAGGGAGAACAGATCATCCACGTAGAATCTGGCTGCACAAGCAACTCTACCTGGGGATAATGCAAGTAACCATTCCATTGGGGAACAACCCACTGAGGAGGAAGAAAAGATCACACAAGTAGATTCTGCAACAAGCCACTCTACTGGGGATCAAAAGCAACAGGAGATCAACCAAATCTATGTATGATAGATCACCAACCAACCCTACTGGGGAAAACAGAGGTTTCCAACTCTGGCGGAGATTCTGAGGGGAATATCACATATGCAACCCTAACTCTGTTGAGGAATACCCATTCCATTGGGGATTTTGCATACACACGATCCACCAAACCACAAATTTACAGGCAAATCCATTGGGGAAATCCACTGTGGGATCCACTGGGAAATATGGAGGAGAGCTGGGGATCAACCACCAAATGCTGACTCTCTGAGGAGAAAATCCACAACTGCTGAGGAGGAACATAATCACTGCCCTGCTGAAGGATAAGTGCACTGATGGGGAGATATAGCAACTCCGCTGGCAACTTGGCCGGGGAAGAGGGTACTGTTGGAGCAAACAAAGTCTTCCACAAGCACTCTATCCTGGGGATACAGATTCCACTAGCGACTATGCTGAGGAAAGAAGCAACAACTCTGCTTGCGACAATGCTGGGGAAAACGGTAAAGTACCGGGAGATCAATCCACCAACCATTGAATCTTCAACAGGAAAGAATCCATGCTGAGAAGAAAAACCACAACTCCACGGGCGAATGCACTAGGGAGAGTGATAGGGTACCGGGGTCCCAAGCCACCCACTACCGAAACTTCCAAATGGAAAACACCCTTGCTGGGAGAGAATACTGCTGGAGAAGAAAACGAAGTCCTCAACAACACTCTGCTTAGGGAATAACCCCTACAAAAAACTCTGCTTGGGGAAAAACCCCAACAATAAAGCAGGATAAAGAGGATGCAACCGATGCCAGGAATATGAACAAATGTCTTACCTGTTGGAAATCATGCCACCCTCGGGAGAGCACTGAGAGATTCTTGAGTATCCTTTTGTCATTGTGAATGTTCACTTTGTTTAAAACAACAATTTTGAAAATTCTTTGTTTTAAAACAATGACATTTTATCAATTAAAACATGCAAAACATTTGTTGAATTGAAACAAATAAGAATGCAAATAATTGGATAAAAGCTCAAATTGATTTGATAGAATGGTAGCCTGCAAATGGAAAGACTCCATAGATCTGTACAAATTTGAGATCAGTGATATATATTGGAAGAGGGCTACATTGAACATAATGATCCTTTCTCTACCAATTTGAATCTCGATGTATTCGAAGCTTCAGTTGACGACGAATCGAGAACCTCTGACGAAAAGACAACTGCGGAACAGAAGGTCTTGTCAGGATGCAGTTACCAGCCAAATCCCTAATTTTTGCCTAGATTGCCCCAGGGTGAAGTACTCAATCTAGCGGGATGCAAATATACTTTTTTTTCTTTTCAAGTCTCTAATTTTTGCCTGGATCGCCCTTTCGGGTTCTCCACCGAGACGCTCATTTTTGCCTAAGCCGCCCTTTCGGGTTTTCAACTTAGCGAGCTATTCTGTTTTTCATTTGCATATGCTTTTTTTTTAGGCAAAGTATTTCTTGACTGCATCTGAATTCACAGGACGAGTGAAATCCTCCCCATCCATTGTCGTAAGCATCAAAGCACCGCCTGAAAAGGCTCTCTTAACAACATATGGACCCTCGTAGTTTGGAGTCCACTTGCCCCTGGAATCGGGCACGAAAGACAAGACTTTCTTGAGCACGAGCTCACCTTCTCGGAACACACGAGGCTTGACCTTCTTATCGAATGCTTTCTTTATTCTCTGCTGATATAACTGACCATGGCACATGACAGTCAATCGCTTCTCTTCAATCAAATTCAGTTGGTCATAACGACTCTGAATCCATTCAGCATCAGTCAACTTGGCTTCCATCAAGACTCTCATTGATGGGATCTCCACCTCTACTGGGAGAACAACCTCCATGCCGTAAACAAGAGAGAAAGGGGTTGCCCCTGTTGAAGTGCGGACAGATGTACGATATCCATGCAAAGCAAATGGCAGCATCTCATGCCAATCTTTGTTTGTAACAACCATCTTCTGGATAATCTTCTTGATATTCTTGTTAGCAGCTTCAACAGCCCCATTCATCTTGGGTCTGTAAGGAGAGGAATTATGGTGTGCAATCTTGAATTCGGCGCACAACTCATCCATCATCTTGTTATTCAGATTAGATCCATTATCAGTAATGATCTTATCTGGCACACCATAACGACAAATCAGCTGGTTCTTGATAAACTTCACAACCACCTGTCTGGTCACATTCGCATATGAAGCGGCTTCAACCCATTTGGTGAAGTAGTCAATTGCTACGAGAATAAACCTGTGTCCGTTGGACGCTTTCGGTTCAATCATGCCGATCATGTCGATTCCCCACATAGAGAAAGGCCATGGTGATGAAATCACATTCAGAAGTGTCGGAGGAATATGAATCTTATCCGCGTAAATCTGACACTTGTGGCATTTCTTCACATATTTGCAGAAGTCAGACTCCATTGTCAGCCAATAGTAGCCTGCTCTCAACATCTTTCTAGCCATGGCATGTCCATTGGAATGAGTACCAAATGAACCCTCATGGACCTCAGTCATCAACAGGTTTGCTTCGTGTCTATCCACGCATCTGAGCAAAACCATGTCAAAATTTCTTTTATACAGCACTTCACCACTGAGGTAGAAACTGCCTGACAACCTTCTCAAAGTTTTCCTGTCTTTCACAGATGCCCCAGGCGGGTAGACCTGGTTTTGGAGGAAATTCTTGATATCAAAATACCAAGGCTTGTCATCATTCACTTCTTCAACTACAAATACGTGAGCTGGTCTATCCAAGCGCATCACAGCAATGTTGGGAACTTCATTCCAATACTTGACCACAATCATGGAAGCGAGCGTAGCAAGAGCATCTGCCATCCGATTATCCTCTCGAGGAATATGATGAAAATCAACTTCTGTAAAGAAGGTTGAAATCCTTCTTGCATAATCTCTGTATGGAATGAGACCTGGCTGATTCGTCTCCCATTCACCCTTGATCTGATTGACAACCAGGGCCGAATCACCATACACATCGAGATGTTTGATTCTCAAATCAATACACTCTTCCAGTCCCATAATACAGGCCTCGTACTCTGCCATATTATTCGTGCATTTGAAAGTTAGCCTTGTTGTAAGCGGAATATGAGTGCCATGAGGAGTAATGATTACTGCCCCAATACCATTTCCATACTGATTTACAGCGCCATCAAACACCATCGTCCATCTAGAACCAGGTTCCGGACCTTCATCAAGTGTAGGCTCATCACAATCTTTCATTTTCAAATACAGAATCTCTTCATCTGGGAAGTCGTACTGAACAGACTGATGATCTTCAATCGGCTGGTGCGCTAAATGGTCAGCCAAGATACTACCTTTGATAGCTTTCTGAGCTCGATACTCGACATCATACTCAGATAACAACATCTGCCAACAGGCAATCCTCCCGGTTAAAGCAGGCTTCTCGAAGATATACTTGATTGGATCCATTCTGGATATCAACCAAGTTGTATGATTTATCATGTACTGGCGCAAACGCTTAGCTGCCCAAGCCAAAGCACAACACGTCTTCTCAAGCATAGAATACCGAGACTCACAATCAGTAAATTTCTTACTGAGGTAGTATATTGCAGATTCTTTCTTCCCTGATTCATCTTGTTGACCGAGTACACAACCCATTGAGTCTTCAAGCACAGTCAAATACATGATCAGAGGTCTTCCTTCCACAAGCGGAGACAAGATCGGAGGTTCAGACAGATACTCTTTGATACTGTCGAAAGCTTTCTGGCAATCCTCGGTCCAATCATGAGACTGATCTTTCCGAAGGAGCTTGAATATCGGCGCACATGTGGCAGTCATGTGGGATATAAATCTGGAAATATAGTTCAAGCGGCCAAGAAAACCTCGGACTTGCTTTTCAGTTTTGGGTGCAGGCATCTCTTGTATTGCTTTGACCTTGGCAGGATCAACCTCAATACCTCTTTCGCTAACAACGAAACCCAACAACTTGCCGGAACGGACTCCAAATGTACATTTGTTCGGATTCAGACGAAGTCTAAACTTCCTCAGACGCTGAAAAAGCTTCAACAAATGCTCAACATGTTCAACTTCCGTTCGGGACTTAGCAATCATATCATCAACATAGACCTCTATCTCCTTGTGCATCATATCATGAAACAAGGTAGTCATAGCTCGTTGATACGTGGCTCCGGCGTTCTTCAAACCGAAGGGCATCACTCGATAACAGAATGTTCCCCAAGGTGTGATGAATGTTGTCTTCTCCATATCTTCGGGTGCCATCTTGATTTGATTATAACCGGAAAATCCGTCCATAAACGAAAAGACTTTGAATTTAGTTGTATTGTCTACCAACATGTCAATGTGTGGTAGAGGAAAATCATCTTTCGGACTAGCTTTATTCAAATCTCTGTAATCAACACACATACGGACTTTTCCGTCCTTCTTAGGCACAGGCACAATATTGGCCACCCATTGAGGATATGTAGAAGTCACCAGAAACCCCGCATCAATTTGCTTCTGAACTTCCTCTTTGATTTTTACTGCCATATCTGGATGAGTTCTTCTGAGCTTCTGCTTCACAGGCACGCACTCAGGCTTCAAAGGCAGGAAATGTTGCACAATATCTGTATCTAGACCCGACATGTCTTCATACGACCAAGCAAAGATATCGGAATATTCTCGTAGCAACTCAATCAATCTCTTCTTGACAGACTCTTCAAGAAGTGCCCCAATCTTCACCATACGAACACAATCCTCAGACCCCAAGTTGACTGTTTCTAGATCTTCAAGGTGCGGCTGAATGATCTTCTTCTCGTGCTCAAGGAGACGGGTAATCTCATCAGGAATCCCTTCAACATCATCTTCCTCTGCCTCAAATACAGGGAATTCAAAATTGGGAGATGGCGTTGGATCATTATGTTCAATGGGTTTTAGAATCAACCTGCATAATGATTTTGGTTAATGAAAAACTTTAGAATTTAAACAAGCAAACCATTATGCAGATGAAAAATGTTTGCTTTTATTCTTGTTTTTATGGTTTTTTTGTGATCACTGATTTCATGGAAAAAGCAAAAAAGTGAAAACAAATGGAAAAACAAATGTTTAACAATGCATTAATTGAATGAAAACATCATTGTATAAATGCTGCCAACAATGTCATCACTTCTCCTTTTGGCATGGGAGAAGGGTTTTGAACAAAGTGAATCATTACTCTGATCTATGGATGACTGTAGGAACATCTACAGCGACCCAATTGTGGCAGACACCACCAGGAATGACGAAATTGTTCAGATCCTCTGCATCCTCTTCCAAGATAGCAGCAGCTTCTTCGGGTTGATCAACATGGATGAATCCTCCACTCTTGAACAAACCTTGCTCATTGAATGCCCCAGAACAATAGCCAATGCCAGCCCGGGATCTGTTATCTTCAAGCTCGACCACCTTCCCTAAACCAGCAACTGCCCCACATTCAATGGCCAGTTTCGCATCTTTGTAGGAAGAAAATGAATGAAACTTCTTCTCAATTGGTTCATCAATAGATAAAGCTTGGAAAGGAGTTCCATTTTCATCCTCAGCGTCAATATACGAGAAAGAAGACAAGTGGCTAACCAGGAGAGCCTTTTCTCCCCCTACCACAACCAGTTTCTTGTTCTTCACAAATTTCAGCTTCTGGTGTAGGGTGGATGTCACGGCGCCAGCCTCGTGAATCCATGGTCTACCAAGGAGACAGCTATATGATGGGTGGATATCCATTACCTGGAAGGTAACCTGGAAATCACTTGGTCCATGATTGGGAGATCAACTTCCCCAATCACGGTCTTGCGCGACCCATCAAATGCCTTCACAACAACACCACTCTGCCTCATAGGAGGACCTTGATATGACAATCTGGAGAGTGTGGATTTTGGCAATACATTAAGAGATGATCCAGTGTCCACCAGCACGTTGGACATATCATCAGATTTGCAATTCATAGAGATGTGTAAAGCCATGTTGTGGTCTCTTCCCTCCTCAGGGAGATCAGCGTCACAAAAACTCAAAGTGTTGCAAGCAGTGATGTTTGCAACAATACCATCAAACTGTTCAACGGTGACGTCATGATCGACATACGCCAGATCCAAAACTTTCTGCAGAGCCTCCCTATGTGGTTCTGAATTCAAAAGCAGAGATAAAACGGAGATCTTGGATGGCGTTTGTAGAAGCTGGTCTACAACATTGTACTCACTCTTTTTGATGAGCCTCAACATCTCATCACATTCTTCATTCATAACGCCACTCGGGCCAACGGAAGAAGCAGGAGTCTTTTGTACAAAGGAGGAGGGTTGTTTGGCAACATCAAGTGCCGGATTCTGAATGTTCACAGCAGTCCCAACTGGACGCTCCACGGTATCAGAAACAACAGGAGCCTTGGAAGGTGCAGAAAACACGCGACCACTACGGGTCAGCCCGCTCACATCAGCAATATTGGTGACAGAAGTTGAAGGCAAAGGCACTTCTATCCCATCTTCAACAGCAACGGGATTATATCTGAACGAAACCGCTCTATCAGAAGAATAAGGCACCGGGCCTGCAGGCTTGATTGTTAGAGAAGGAGAGACCTTCGGCTTGCTGCTATCATAACGGATAACAACAGGCTCGGGTAATTTGAACACAGGAGATATAACATTAACCTCTGGTTCGTCCTCGTCAACATTGCGATTTTGCAAAATCTCAATGGTATCCTCATCCAGCAACTCTTGAAGTTCTCTGCGTACCTGGTTACAACCCAGACGGTTAACCGAGCAGATGCGGCACTTGTCGTGGTCATGCTCCATGTGGCTGTATTGACACAGCAAGCGATGTAATTCAACCAGCGACTGTCCAATATGGATTACATATTTGACTTTGTACTTCCCAGGGCATCCCTGGACCATATTAACAGATTTCCCATGCGCGGGCAGTGGGTTCTTCGTAACATTCGGGCCTGAATCTTCAAAACTCAGAATGCCACATCTCATCAGATCTTGCACTTTGGTCTTCAGCTGAAAACAATTCTCTACATCATGGCCCGGAGCGCCAGAATGATAGACACAGTGCAGGTCAGGCTTATACCACCACTGAGGGTTGACCGGTATAGCCGGAGGATCCCTTGGAGTAATCAGCTTCCGCTCTATTAAAGAGGGATACAACTATGCATACGACATGGGAATCGGATCGAAATTGATCTTCTTCCTATCATAGTTCATGTTAGCTTGATTAATGGTGCTACCACGAGGCTGGTAAGCCTGCTGCTGTGGACGAGATTGTTGTTGACGATACTGTTGAGAAGATTGTTGCTGATTGTGTTGCTGCTGCTGATATTGCTGATGTTGCTGAGGCTGATAACTGTCCCAGAAAACAGGTGCTATACTAGCCACTTGGTGCTGATGATGCACTGGCTTTCTCTTATCAGAGGGTTTCTTGGATTTGGCATGAGACTGCACAACATGTGCCTCTCCATCCTTTTTCTTAAACGCCCCATACCGTTTAGAAGAAGAGCTCTCATCTTTTGCCAAACGTCCTTCACGAACTCCTTCTTCAAGACGCATCCCCATGTTCACCATCTCGGTGAAATCAGAGGGAGCACTTGCTACCATCCGCTCGTAATAAAATGAGCTAAGAGTCTTTAAAAAGATCTTAGTCATTTCCTTCTCTTCCAGCGGGGGAGTAATCTGAGCAGCCAACTCTCGCCATCTCTGGGCGTACTCCTTGAATGTCTCTTTATCCTTCTGGGACATGGCCCTGAGCTGATCACGGTCAGGAGCCATATCAACGTTGTATTTGTATTGCTTGACGAAGGCTTCGCCAAGATCGTTGAAGGATCGGATATTAGCACTGTCCAAACTCATGTACCATCTGAGTGCAGCACCGGACAGACTGTCATGGAAATAATGGATCAGAAGCTGATCATTATCAGTTTGGGTAGACATTTTTCTGGCGTACATAACCAGATGAGCAAGAGGGCAGGTGTTCCCTTTATATTTTTCAAAGTCAGGCACTTTGAACTTGATCGGTATCTTAACACCTGGAACAAGGCAAAGCTCAGCAGCGGACTTGCCAAAAAGATCTTTCCCTCTGAGGGTCTTCAATTCCTTCCTCAGCTCGAGGAATTGGTCATTCATAGCTTCCATCTTCTCATTAACATCCGGGCCCTCAGACGGCTCGAAATGATAGATGGTGTCGTCTACCCTCGGCATGGTATGCACGACAGGAGGAGCAGCAACAGGGACCGGGCTAGATGCCGGCATATGAGCAAAAGTTGGAGTAGGCAGATCAGGCATAAAGCTTGGAGGCATACCCCAAGGAAACCCGGCTGGCATTGCATGAGACGCGAAATGAGCACTGGCGGCTGGCACAGTCGGAACAACGACCTCTGAAATGACTGTCCTCTGGACAGGAGTTGCAGGCGGTTGAGCAGGTTGATTCTGAGCAGCAAGGAGTTGCTCCATCAAAGCGCCAAGTCTGGCGACCTCTTCCTTCAATTCACGGTTCTCTTGTTCTAGCTGATCCATAACTCTTGCAGAATTGGCTCGAGTATAGTACCGGTGAGTCAGCTTGTCTTCAAAATAAATAAAGAGCACAGAGTTAGGACAAGAAGACCAGAAACAAGGTACCTGCTTATGCGAAATGATGCATGAAGTGCTTGTGCATATGCTTTGTTTTATTTTCAAGGAACCCTTAGGGCATTATTTGCAAATTTGAATTTTAAAGCATTTAATGTCATATGGAAAATATCTCATCAAATATATTTGAGACAAAGAAGTACAGCATTTTTGATCATATTACAAAGAGAAAAGGAAAATAACATCCTATGGATCCCTAGAAGCTCGGGATGCTGGAAGACGAGAAACACAAAGCTTCTTGATCTCTCTCTCATAGGCAGCTTCCATATCTGCTTTCTCCTTTGCAAGTCGATCATACTTCCTCTTCCAAAATTTGGAAAACTGAGGAAGCAGAGAAGTCCAAGTATCATTCGGATCGTCGATCACTCGATGCTCGAGAAACTCAATCAGAGCGTCCTTCTCCTTGATCTGCTGCAGCAATTCCTCTCTTTCACGGATCCAAGCACGTGAAAGGTCCTCTTCTCTCAACTCCTCTACACGTTGGCTAGGGAGGGTTGAAGGCCCAGCCACATCCAACGGTGTAGGTCTCGGATGATCATATGGCATAAGGTACTCGACAACTCTCATTCTGATCCAAGAAGTATATGGCTCCAAAGCAATGCAGTTCTTCGGACCCAATTCATTCCTACTCTTCTTGCAGATCTTGTGCCAAGCGCGAACAAATCTGGCTTTCAGGCCTTGGGGATCTTTACCCTCCTGAAAGAACACACCCTCTAACAGAATGTTATGAGGTTTATCCTTTAGGGGGAACCCAAGCTGACGTCGTGCGAGAATAGGATTGTAGCTGATCCCACCACATGTACCAAGAAGAGGCACATTAGGGAACTCACCACAATAGTCAATGATCTGCACGGTATCATACACGCAATCATACCAAGAGATATCATCATTAGTGAGAGACATAAGTCTCTGAGACCACCGTAGACATCCCTTGTTCTCCTTGAAAGCAACAGTCTGTGGCAAGTGCGAAATAAACCACTTGTACAGCAAAGGCAGACAGCAGACGATAACTCCTCCACCCTTTGCTTTCCTCAGGTGCAAAGAGACATAGGCATCACCCAACAAAGTCGGAACGGGATTAAGAACCGAGAAGATCCTAATGGCGTTCATGTCCACAAATTTGTCGAAGTTGGGAAATAATACCAATCCATAGATGAGCAACACAAATAAAGCCTCAAAGGCATCCTCACTCATGGACTTCCCATAGATGGTAGCTTGAGCGATGAGGAAATCAGAAGGAAGACCCTGAATTCCACCTTTGGTAGTCAGATTAGCTTTAATCAGAGATTCATCTATGTGTAACAAGTCCGCGATCTCTCGAGCAGTCGGAATACTCTCTAAGCCACTGAACGGCACTTGATCCAGAATCGGGATCCCAATAAGATAAGAATACTCCTCCAAAGTAGGCAACAACTGGAAGTACGGAAAAGAGAAGCAGTGAAACAGAGGATCGTAAAACTGAGCCAAGGTACTCATCAAACCCTCATCAGCCTGAGTAGTCAACAGAGGCAGAAGCTTCCCATAGCGAGCTTTGAAACCTAAGGGATCTAATACATAAGATGTCAGATTCCTTAACTCTTTCACATCAGGCTGTCTAAAGCTGTACTTCTTTGTATGCCTTTTCGGTCTTTCCATGTCTGAAAATTTTGCAAATAAACCCTTTAAGTTCCTTGAAAATTTTCTCTTTTTTCTGATGACATGAAATGCAGATGAATGCATGAATGCATGAATGCAACAATCACACTCAAGGATCAAGCAAGTCACACCAAACAAAGGTCATGGGAAAGCTCATAGTACCCCTAATATCAATCATCCATTTTGGTGGATTATGGTTTTCACCTTATCGACACCCAAGTTCCATTGATATTAACGGTACATGAACCGGCTCGAACATCCTTAATATCAATCATCCATTTTGGCGGATTTAGGTTTTCACCTTATCGACACCCAAGTTCCATTGATATTAACAATGTCTGAACGACTCAACCATGAATCACGGGTTTGTTGAGAGTCACGAGCATGGAGTCTCGGTTAAGACCCACCCAAAGGGAGTGTACTAGGGTTTAAACCTGCCGAGCATGTTCTACCAGAGGTTCCCATAGTCATCATCCCATCTCTCGGATATTATCGGAGAAACGAATACTCGTATTCCAAAAATATTCTCAAGAGAGACTCTTATGAGTGTAGTATCGCGTAACAATCGCATCAGATCTTACATCTGAACGACCTCCGCACTACGTCCTAAAAATAGGCCAAGATGGGCTTGGTAAGCTACGGTCCTCGGCTTCTAAGGCACATGATTGAAAGAATAATGCCTAACCACAAATAACTTGTGTGACATTATTAATCCAACATGACCTCCACCAAGTGAATGGACTCGCAAGTCAACTGGCTAAGGAATACTCCGCACTAGTCAACAAGACTACACCATTCTCCTATCCTAGAGTGCACTCGAGTTCGGGTATAGAACTCATCTCACAGAGATCACCAAAGCAAACAGCAATTGTATATCAAGCAATTCAAACATTACAATCAATACAGTTATCCCAAATTGTACAAAAATATGTCAAATAACACATAAACAAATATCATACAACAAGGGTGAAAAGTAGGCAATACCACCAGGGAAGGTCTAACGTTATTTCCCCAGCAGAGTCGCCACTTTTCTGTAGCGGTGTATTCGTCACTTTATGATTTATTGACTAAATCAAAAGCAAAGCATACAAAGAATCGAGTCGCCACCGTACTTTTATTTATCCTAAGGAATGGCTAAAAAGCAAACAAAAGCCTAAGAAGTTTTACACATAGAAAACTAATAAAAAGATCAGAGAATCTGGGTAAGGGGTAAATTACGCAATGGGAAGGTGTTAGGCACCCAAAACGTCCTAGGTACTCCTAGGGAGCCCTTTTCACACTTGTTGTATAAAAATGTTTATTTGTTTATGACATATTGTGCAAACATGAATGGGAAGATGAGAAAAGAATGTACAGTTTTTATTGTTTTTGTGTTTGAACGGATGAACCCGTTGCCTACGTACCTTCCATCAAAGGTAAGGATTAAAACGCCGTAGTTCGGCTAAAAGATTTCCAAAAATTAGTGAGTTCATTTTAAACATAAGCATTAAGGCTTTTCATTACCAATGGGAGAAAACTCAACCTGAATCAATAATCCACCATGCGAGGACGGCTTCGACGTACTAGAGGGGTTAACCCTGTTTTCAGTACGGAAGTCATACAATCGACTCACTAAGAACAAGGTAAGATTTATATCAACCACTATGGTAATTGAAACCTATGGCTAATGTGTGAAAACATATTAACAATGGACAAAGCCACAAAACAATTGAATGGGTGAAGTTAATTGATTATGAGTATTCACAAAATATGGTCAAGGTATGATTAGGATTGATTCAAAGAAGTGTTATGAAGAGTGAAGTTTGAAAAGTCAAGGACTTAGGGTCCAGGTTTCTAATTTGAAAAGACATGAAGATGTTTGCACAACAAGTCAAAGTTTTTGAATTAACAACATGTGAAAAGGTTTAGGACAAAGAGGGTATGGATAATGGAGTGTAAAACTTCTCAGACAGGTTCACCTCTTGAGATCATATAGAAGATGATTCAAGTGTGTCCTTAGGAATAGGCCATGAGCAATAACAAATAAGCAAACAAATGATACCGAAGGCCAATAGCTGGGCTTATACCAATATCACAACAAAGGTGGATACCGGATACCAATAGATGGATTTACACCAGTCTCCTAAAACAAACAAGGATGTCAGATGCCAATAAATGGACTTATTCCAACCTCCTAAAGCAAAACAAAACCTGGATATCAGATGCCAATCTGTCTGGGCTTACTCTAATCTCCTCAAAGTAAAACAAAACTTGGATGTCAGATGCCAATCTGTCTGGGCTTACTCTAATCTCCAACAGATGATCATAGGAATACAAATGCCAACAACATGGTCTTACAATTGCATCCTCACATACAACAAACAAACAAGCAATAAGCAATGGACATAAGTGGCCAAAGGAAATGGTCTTACACTCTATCCCTTCCAAATCATAGGAACAATGGCCAATTAATGGACTCACTGTTGTCCTCAATGGGCAAACCAAAGATGGTCACAAAGATATGAAATGATGATCATGTAATAATGAACAATTAATGATGATAAATGCACAAAGGCAAGCAATCAAACATGCACAAATGAACCAAGCAATCAGTCAAACGAAGTCATTTAGCACACACTATATCCAAGCAATTAGGCTCAAGCAAGGGTTAGACTTTAAAGTCAACTGGAATGGGGTAAGTGGTGCTCTTAACCTTAACATTGAGAGTTAAGGTGAAGCAGATGAAAGGATATGAGGGGTGTGCCTCATCACTCTTATCCCTGGTCAGGGAGAGCATTCAAATGATAGAAGGTGTGGGAGTTCAGAAAGTTGGAACTCTCTCCACAAGTTAATGACTCGATAGATCTTGGGTTAAGATCCACAATGCTACAACATGTAATGTGAGCAAAGGGAAGACACACAAAATAGTAGGAGATAGGCTACATATGTCTTCTATCTACCAATTGCCTCAGATGAGGTCTTATCCTGCTTGGGGACAAAGTTAAACAATCACAAACATTGCCTCTTAAGGAGGACTTCAGACAGGTGCCTGGACAAGTAACAGGCCAGGTCTTCCAGACTACATGAAGAAAGAGATGTTATACCTCAATGCTTAAGCTATCAAGAAAAGCAATAGCAAGTTCACAATGAACTATAGCAACTAAATGTACCTGTGGAAACATCAAACAAATCAGTATGCTATACAGACAATCAACCAACAATTAATGCAACAGACAACCAATATAGGCAAAGGCAAAAGCCACAAGTCAATCCCAAATGAATCAACTTCAACCTACAAAACACACATTAGTAATCAAAAACAACTATCAAATGCTCTCAAGATGAGGCATCATCAATAGTGTAATTTGCATGTGCAACCTGAAACAAAGCTTCAAACATGAGATGTAAACCCTTAGGCCAAAGCCTAGGGTCCAAGATAGGGAAAAAATTTAAAACAGAACATGAAACTTAACCAAAACCAAGATTAATCAATCAAGAACAAAGTCTAATTGGTCTCATGTCAAAACTATGCACCAAATCCAATTCATAAGTAAATCATGTCAAACTATGCAAATTGAAACACATTGGAGCAAACAGAATGAGCACAAGCATATCAAATCAACAATGGCTCAATAATTTCCAAGAAAACTAATGTCTATACAGAACACATTCAAGGGTCAGCATACCAAAAATCATGGCAATTGGACAAGTGGAAGTATGGAAATTAAATTCAACAAGTCAAAGCATGTTCAAGCAAGCTCATACAAGGCACAAAATCATGCATCAACTTCAAGCAAGCATAAAACAGAAATGACATAAGATAAATGAACCAAACCAAAGCCATGTCAAACTTCAAGATGTCTATAATGCACATGCCAAATTTCAAGTCCATCCAATAAGCCACAAGAATTTCACAAATCATATAAGATCATGTCTCACAAGAAGTCAACAATTGGTCAAACAGGGGATAAAATCTCAATCAAATAGAAAATGCACTCAAAAATTCCAGGAAAAATCACAAGCAAACTTAACATCCATAAGTATCAACATGCAAAAATCCAGATCAATTCAAGTTCAATAGGCATGGCAAAGAAATTCCACAAAATGGACAAGAAATGGTGTGACACACATTGTCACACCTCCAATGATCACATCATAACGCATAATCCAGGAATGCAAAAATCACAACCCATATACCAAAATGACCAGGAATGAGTCTAGATTATGCATGTAAAATTTCAAGAATTTTGGATTAAGCATCATGATTTCACAAATGAAATGGTAGGCATTGTGCAAGAAATGACATGTGAAAACAAACCCTAGGCAATTATTTTTTTTAACCGTGCACAAATTCATTAAAAATCATCAAAAAATAAAGGACATCACAAGGATCATGGCATAAAAAATTGCATGTGAATTGGATTATTATTTTGTGAGTTATTGATTTTTGAATGTGAAAGAAAAATAAAAAAAATGTGGAATAAGGAGCATGAACATGATTAACATATGTGAGAAAAAATAACATGGCAATTGGATTTTGCTGGGGCGGGGAATCGATCCCCTGGTCAATTCAAAAAGGAGCGCCACTTAAGTGAAACGCCGCGTTTCACTTAAGTGCGTGGCACAATGCGATTGGCTCATGGCGCCACAAACACGAAATTTATGAAGAATGAAGGCCAGGCGGATTGAAACATGTTCTGGAAACGAAATTGAGACATTCATTATCATCTTCATACTGCTCATCATGCTCAAGAACTTTTCATCACAGAAATCAATAAAAATTATATGGATCGAACCAGCATTCATCATAGAGCACTAATCTAACATTGATTTCAATTAATTTCAACCACATGCAAAGAATCGATCGAAATAAGTTTCACAATCCAGATTTCAAATCCACATAACTTCCTTAATATCTAATGAAAATGCACGATTCAAGTTGCAAAATGATCTACATGCTAAGATCTACCAAAGCCACATGATAATTATGAGAATTGGAGCAATCGAGTTTTACCTCAATGAAGATGCAGATCTTGATTCTGTTGGATTCAAAGCTTGGAAATATGAAACAGGTGCTCAATGATGCTTGGATGAGTGTATGGAATCAAGACTTCAGCTCAACACAGCTTGAATTCGCAGAAATCTCAAAATGCCATGAACATGCTCAAGCTTCAACAGTTGCAATCTTCAAGAATTTTCCATGATTCTTCTTCAACAGATCTCCAACAACACCTGTAGATGATGATCAACACAAGCAAAAGCAAAAAGAATCAAGAATTTCGATGGAAAAGTTGAAAAAAAATTTGAGAGAATTTGAGAGATTTGAGAGAATTTCGAGTTTGGATCTGAGATCGTGATTGTTGATGCAGAATTCTGTTACAATTAGTGCTTTATACCACCTGTTAATCCAACTTGTTAAACATGATTAGCAAAAATGCAAGAGATTAATGAATTGACCATGTTATGCAATTTGGCAAAAATGCCCTTTTTCAAATGTAACCAATGGAACAGTAAAATTCCACTTGCAGCAAATCCAAATTTCTGTTTTAAGGCCATTGCAATTGGTTTGGAGTGAAAATCATGTGTACTTTTCAAAATGACCTTTTTTTCCCACCAAAATTCAAATTGATTCACTTGAAAAATGGACTTTTTATGTGATGATTTTTGATGAAATGTAATGATGGATTATGATATCTCATGTCAAATGGGATTTGCTCAAAAAAGAATCACATGAATTGGCCTTTTGGTTCAAGAGTTATGCCTCCTTGAAGTTCAACTTTTCTTGAAAATGATTTGATCATAACTTGAAAACCATAAATGAGAAATGGATTTTCTTGGACTTTTTGGAAAGCTAAGAGCAAGAGCTTCAACTTTCATGTTGGGCAAAATTTGATTTGAAGCTTGCTTGATGATGTAAAGTTAAGGAGAAGACCTTTCCATTTTTGGCAGTTTGAAATTACAGGTCACTTGCTATTTTGGGAAACTTTTTGTCTGACCTCAAATTCTTCAATGATGATGTTTGACATGTTATATGAGGCTTGTATGGACATGAATGAGACCTCTCAAACCATCTCCCACCATCAAATCCCTGATTAAATGCACAGTTGACCACAATTGACTTTGCTAGGGTTTTGGTTGACTGAGCCATGCTTTGATGAATTTCAAACCTCTATCACTTGAGATCTTGATTCAAAATGATGTCACAACTCATATGAATCTCTTATGAATGATCATGGTGCCCAAATTCTTCAATAATGGCCACCATATATGGCTCAATGGCTGCCTTTGGCTGGTTTGACCTAATGTAGCTTCATCTGCAAGTAACATGGTTAGATGACAATATTTTTGTACTTTTGGTTAGTAAACAAATGAAAAGCAATGATATACAAATGAAAAACATGCTTGGTGATCAAGAATCACACTCACAAGGTAACCCACCCACTAGGAGGGAAGCGAAGGTGCACAATGATCCTTGAGGCAATGATGTGATAATGATATGATGCTATGAGGGATCTTAGGGACAAAATTGGGGTCTTACATCACTGTTCACGTATCGATTGTACATGCTACCTCACACTTGCCATTTTTGCAAAACACCTCTCATTTCACTAATCTCAATTAACCAAAGCCTAATTTGATTAACAGCATGATTAGCACATCTTATATAAGCCTAATCATAACTGCATTTGCCATAACAACACATTTCAGATCTGAAATTCAAGCTTCCCTCCATTTTTTCTCTCACTTCAAACTTCAATTTTCTTCACACAATTTATCAATTTCTTTGCATAATCATGATTATGGAGTATCATTGAGCAAGAATCCACGTTTGGTTTGAAGAATTTGGTCCAGATTTGAGCAGATCGAAAGCATGAACATGTTGATGGAGCTTGAGAATTGAGATAGATCCACGTGCCTTCAACCATTATTTCTTGCACAAAGCTTCATAGGAGGATTATTGGAGCATATCTGGAGAGTTTGAGCACCTGAACACGCGATTCCAGCTACTGCCATCTCAAGTAGGTTGAAATTTCATCATCTCTTTTTGCCAATTCCTTGTTATAGAATGATAAATCTAGTTCCCCTGAGCATGGTGATATGATTAGATCTTGATTTGGCTTAGAAATGAACATGTATGTTTGAATTAAAGTTTTGATTGCAAATATGTTTTTGCTCGATCCGTGGAATCTAGGAGGTTTTAGATTAAATGAGCATGATATTCATGATCCTGGTGAGAAGAGCTTTCCAACGGTGTATAGTTTGCAAAAATCTGGGAAAAAAATTCTTGATCTCCGCCTGGACGGCCGGAGAAGACGGTTGAAACCGCCGTCCGCCGCCGTCTGGTTATTGCGCTAGGGTTTGCATGTGTGGTGCTGACTGTGTCGCCTACGTGCGTGAATCATTGGCCAGGAAGCGCTTGACCGAGCCTGCGTGTCCTTTGACCGCTTGCGTGGATGCCACCTATTAAATGAAACTCTGCGTTTCATTAAGCCTTGGACTTGGTGTGGGCGTGTTCGATCCTTCGCCATGTATTTCTTTGAATTTTATTTGAGTATTCTCTTGATCCCTGGCGCACATAGGTTCGATTCCAGGCGTATGTGCTTTGCTGATTTATTTTTGAATATTCGCTTGGTCCATGCGTGCGTGTGTTCGAGTCTGGTTGGGTGTACATGCTGATTTTATTCAAATTCTCATTTTCCCTCCATTTCATTTTAACATTTCCATATTATATCATTTTTATTCTTCAATTTCAAAAAATCACAAAAAATAGTAGAATGATCCAATTTCACTTCAATTTTTTTTATAATCTTGTGTTGATCTCTAGTTTTTTATAGAACTAATTTCATGAATTGTTTGTTGCTGGATTTTTATTTGATATTTTTTGATTGAGTATTGTGTCATTTGGATATGTTGCATTCATTTCTTTGTGAAAACTCCATGGTTAATCCAATTGATTTGAAATTTTGTATGCTTGACCCTAACATGTGATATGATTTTTTGGCTTTGGTTTGAGATTTTTATCATATGCCATCACTGTTTTGGACACATGGACATATAGTGTGACAATTTGTGTCACATTCTTGACCTTGCATTTGTGCATTTTTGTTTACATACCATTTGAGCTCTTTTGGATTTAATTTTTTGCATGCTGTTCATTCATAACATGATAAGTTCACATAAAAAATTTCAAGTTCATTGGATGCATTTCTGTTTTGATTTGGATTTTCTAATTTGGATGTCCAACTTTGTGCACATTGTTTGCCTTTGCATGACATGAATTGTTTGAAGCATTTGCCTTATGAATTGATCTTGATCCTTTTGAGGATATCTTTTTAATTGATTGAATGTGCTTCATGTGAAATATTGACTTCTGTTTTGGTCATTTGACTTGCTTTTGAACCTAGTCTTTGAACTAGTGGTTTGTACACATACTAATTGAGCTTTGTGTTTCAGGTTTGAGCATTTGACACTAATGGTTGGTTTGGTCTCATTATTTGAGATGCAAGTTGCTTTGATTACTAAATCTGGTTGTGTTGTAGGTCCATTGATGTGATGAAATCACTTGAGTGCTTGCACTAATGACTTGCATTGTGTAGATATTGGAAAGTTCCGCTGTTGTTGTCTGTTGGTTTTCTGAATACAATATTAACTGTTTGGCTTTTGTACAGGTACATTAGTTGCTAGCTTTGCTTTTGCTTGGGCTTTGGATTGTGGTTGATACACCACTGAGGTAGTTTAGCCTTCTTACTCCATGTAATCTGGAAGTCCTGTCACTTTTTTTGGCAGGCATTTTGGCTGAAGTCCTCCTTATGAGGCTCTGATTGTGTTTGTTTACATTTGTGCCAAAGACCTCCAAGTGAGGCATGTTACTTGATAAGTCCTCCTAAGTGAAGAGGCAATTGACAGATAGAAGGGATTCACAATCAATCCCCTGTTATTCAGTGAGTCGTTCATTATGCTCGCACTACGTGCCGAGGCTCTTGAACAGGTACCCAAGATCTTTGTATAGAGTCAGTCAAGTGGAATAGGGTCCCTCTTTCTGGATCCCCACGCTTTCTTTGATTTGAGCTCACCCAGGCCAGGGTTAAGAGCATGAGGTCTTATCCTCATTACCATTTTGATATGCTCACCCTAACTCTCAATGTTAGTGGTTAAGAGCTTCGGCATACCCCTACAGTTTTGGCTTGTTTGTCGAGGTTGATATGACCCCTCTTGACTAAAGCCCAACCATTTGTCTGAGCCTCTTGTTTGTGTATAGAGTGTGATGCTTGTTCAATTGTGTTGATGTTTATTTGCTGTTTGAACTAACTTGCTTCCTGTGTGAGTTAGATTTCTGATTAGAGACCTCAACCTAGGGATTTGTTTGCATGATAACTATTAGGCTCGAGTCAGTCTCCCTATTAGTTTGTTGTTTCCCTGGTCTCTGGTTAGGAGAGAGTTTCTCCCCTGTTAAGGGGAACTACGTCGCCCTGATTCTCATACCAGATGAGATACGTAGGCAGGAGATCGAGCGAGATCTCTCCGGGCACCTTTTTTTCTTTTTTGCTGTGTTGTCTTGTGTGTGTCAACCTTTTGTTTCTTTTGACGTCTCAGCGTCTCTTTGTGTTTGTGTGATAACTATTAGGCTCGAGTTCCAGACTCCCTATTAGTTTGTTGTTCACCCTTTTTCTTTTTCAATCTTTTGTTTCTTTTGACGTCTCAGCGTCTCTTTGTGTTTGTGTGACAACTCTTAGGCTCGAGTTCCAGACTCCCTATTAGTTTGTCAATCCGATAACCTTTTTCTTTGGTGTTCGCTGGTTAGCGTGTGCTATTGTTTGGAGTCAGATATATGTCCATGTATTGACATTCTGTTTCCTTTTGTGTTTGCTTGTTTGGAGTCGGATGTAAGTCCATGTATTGGCATTCTGTTTCCTGTTTGTT
Organism: Lathyrus oleraceus; assembly: GCF_024323335.1. NCBI lineage: Eukaryota > Viridiplantae > Streptophyta > Magnoliopsida > Fabales > Fabaceae > Lathyrus > Lathyrus oleraceus. The sequence goes on along the minus strand of NC_066582.1, from coordinate 358,973,191 downwards.
TTGAGGAGTTAGATATAAGTCCATCTATTGGCATTCTGTTTCCTTGTTGAGTTTTTCTTTTGACGTCTCAGCGTCTCTTTTCGGTGTTTTGTTTCGGCGTGCGTTAGCCGAGCTACGAGTGCTCTGATTCTTACTCTGGATAGAGAAGATACGTAGGCATAGGATGCGATATCCTAGCGAGCATGTTTCCCATTTCCCCGAACTACGTTGACTATGATGTTTGTTTTTGACAAACTACGTAGGCCCAGGATGCGATATCCTGCCGAGTCCGTTTCCTCCATCTTCCTTCACCTGTTTTATTACTCCGGTGTGTGCATTTCTTTGAGCAGTTTTTATTAGCAACCTTTTCCTATTCTTTTGAGCGTGGATCCCGTCGAGTACGGCGGACGTGAGGGGTGCTAATACCTTCCCCTTGCGTAACCGACTCCTGTACCTTGCAATCTCTGGTCGTAAGACCGTTCCTTTCCCTTTTCTTAGGTTAGTCCTGCGCTCCCTTTCCGTCATAGGATGAATAGCGTCGGTGGCGGCTCTGTAAACTTGTTTTTTTTCCGCCGGTTGTTTTTCGCGTTGCGACAGCTGACGACTCTGCTGGGGACTTGAAGTTGACCTCTTGCTGGTCCATCTTCCCTAAGCGGGTCGATCCTAGCGCTCTTTAGGGTAGTTTTGGTTGCTTTTACTACTTTATTTATTGCATTTGTGATTATTATACTGTGTATATATTTGCATATATGTTTGCGTGCATCATATTGTCACTATGCTGGATTCTGGACAGGTTTGGCTCCTATGATTTGGGGTGGGTGTTTTGAGTGGGGCTAAAACCCAGGCCCGAGTATACACCTAGGATTAGCATGGTCTCATGTTGCCTCTCATGTTAGGTCAACATGTTTTTGGCGACGTGACGTACCACAGCCGGACGAGGTTCTTTTGAGAAAGCTCCTCCTCGTGGAGTATCCACTATGGTTGGGTTACCTCTTTTGAGCTGTTGACTTCGGTGACCGTTCTTTCCCGGATCTTTGGTTTAGATGATCTTATGAGAGCTGCAACGGCACACCCGAAAGGGCAAACCCGTTGAGTATCTTGTCCGATTGTCGAGACCATTATCCGCCTTAGGATGACCTTATTAGAATTCACCTATGAGGGGAGGGTTTGATTCTTACAGATACAGGTTCTGTTGGTGACTCTTTGATGGTGACTCTGGTTCAGTTGGATTATGGGTATTTATTTGTGAGACGCCGGAGTTCTGTCCGTGGTATTTATCAGCGGGTTCCATTTATTTCGGATCCCCGGGTTGAATTTGAGGCTACTAGTTCAGAGGATCTTGTTGTTATTTGGTCGGTGGATTTTCTGTGATGATGGTGATATATCCTCCGTTCCGTTTATTTCGGAACCCCGAGTTGGCTTTATGGTTACTCAGTCCCTCAGATGGTTGTGATCAGTTCTGAGACCGGAATCCAGTACATGGGATGTTCAGATGACTTGGAGGATGGCACTGTGCATTGCATTCATGCATCAGCATCATTCCCATTTTGCATTTATCCGCATCTAACTCATGTTTATCCATATGCAGGGGACATTCTTGATTGAGATCCTGGTTGAGAGGCTTCTTTGTTCCAAATATGAGGACCGGCTTAAAGGATGATGTTGTCTACAGTTTCTTTGATCCAGAGATTGGTGTGCTGAAAGATATGATAACATTGATTACGCCTGACCATGTGGGGATGTTCCGTGAGACTTATGGTGGTATTCTGAAGATGGTTTTCAGGCTCACAGATGGGGATAGGAGCGCCATCCATACTCTTCTCCAGTTTTATGATCCTGGTTTGAGATGCTTTATCTTCCCGGATTACTTGTTGGGACCCTTGATGGAGGACTATGTTGGTATTCTGGGTATTCAGATCAGAAACCAGATTCCTTTCTATGTCACTAAGGAAGAACCTGATGTTGGTGAGATCTCTCGTGCTCTTTATTTGAGCCCCGAAGTGACTAAGGGAGGTTTGAAGGGGAAGGGAAAGTTGCCCGGTTTTCATCTGAGTTTATTGGAGGCTAAAGCCAAGGAGCATGCTGTTTTGGGTGATTGGAAGGCTATCTGTGCTCTGCTTGCTGTGAGCATTTATGGAATAATTTTGTTCCCTAATCAGAAGAACTTTGTGGATATTAATGCCATCCGGGTGTTTGCTTAGAGGAATCCCATTCCCACCTTGGTTGGGGATGCCTATTACTCGGTCCATAATCGGAACGAGAAGCGGCGTGGGGGATTGGTTAGATGTTGTGCTCAACTGTTGTACAAATGGTTCATGGGATATTTTCCTTCCAGAGGTGCTTTTGTCTTTCTTGATCATACTGTCAAGTGGGCAATCAAGTTGATGGGTTTGCGAGCCAAGGACATAGCTTGGACTCACAATGGTATGGTTGGATGAGATTTCATTTGTAGTTATGGGAGTTTTCCCAATGTGCCTCTAATAGGAGTTCAAGGATGTATCAATTACAACTCGGTGCTTCTCAAGAGACAAATGGGATTTGCAATGGAAGTTTCTCCCCTCGAGTGTGATATTCAGGAGTCTTTCTATTTCCCGGCTGAGGGTAATCAGACATTGCTGAGGCAAGTATCTGGGGCATGGCGCCAAATTCTGAGGAAGGGCAAGGTTCCTTTTGGTAGGGTTAATAGTAGGTCTTTTCCTCCATTTGATGATTGGCTCAGAAAGAGGGTGGAGCTCACTCATCTACCATTTCCTGTGGGTGATCTTTGGTATCCGTTGATTGAGGAATCCCGTTCTTCTGTCAGTATGGAAGAGTTCCTTGAGATGAAGAGGGAGAGAGTTCAGCTGCAAGCAGAGAAGACTGAGTTGGAAATGAGTGTTGCTAGGATTCAAATGGCTAATCAGGAAGTCAAAGGGAAAGTAGAAGACCAGGCTAAGAGACATGCTCTTGTGGTGAAGCGTTTTGAGGTAGATACCGCTTATTATTGCAAGATCAACCAAGCTTTAGAATCATCCACGAAGGAGCACGACCGCACCAAGGAGAAGTTGGCCAGAGCGTTGAAAGTCATTGAAGATGAGAAGAGGAGACAAATCCTTGTGAAGACTCAGAGAGAAGCTAGAGCCAAAGTCCTCACCGCCGAGTGGGAAGCAAAGTTGAAGGTTAAGGGAGAAGAGCAAGTGAAGATTGTGGCTGAGAGAGATCATTATCTTGCTGAGAGGGACCATTATTTCTGACAGATGAAGATTCATCAGAAAGAGGTGGGAAGACTTCAGCAGGAGAACACTGAGCTCAGGTTCGCCATGAAGTTTACCAAGATGGTTGATGATGCAGAGCCTTCTGTGGGACTTTCTTCAGTTTAGACTTTTGTTGCAGTTATTATCTTGTGTTGGATTACCGTCAGGCATGTTGACGGAATTCACCTGCTTGTATTTTCTTTCTGATTCTGGAGAATTGTAAACTTGATTTGTATCAAGCCTGATGTATGACTCTTGCACGTGTGGTGCACTTTTGATATACAGTGGTTATTATCATTCAGTGATTGATATTCAAGCTTTATTTGCTTTTCTGTGTGCACTCACATAACACACACATGGTCGGGTGATATCTTTGCTAAATCATAACTCTCTGTTTTGTATGGGAAAACCAGATGATTGATGTCAGAATGTTGCTGTCGGACTATTATCTGTCTCGATGAAACCAGGATCAAAGGACAGAATGTTCCTCATATGGATAGACATTGCATTCATGCGTGAGTCATAATAACCTGTCTTCTGTTTTGCAGGTGTCGGTTTCTAACGTGTTTGATTGTTACAGGAATCATTGCTCGCGCACGCAAAGTCATTACTCTGCATGTAGCTCGTCCGCACAGATACCCTACCAGACGCAACAAACCCAAACTGATGGATCCACCCAACGCTGACATTCTCGAGCTGAAAGAAAAGATGAGTGAGATGATCAACGTCATGCAAGGGTTCGCCTTGGGGCAGAAAGCAATCGCCGAGAAAGTGGAGAGGATTGAAAGCTGGCTGAGAATGGGGAAAATACAGGGAAATGCTCCATTGTCCGGAATAAAGAAGCCCTTTGGTGATGGTCAGTGCAAGAAGGAGGGTGAATCGAGTGATGTGTATGGCCAAAGGGGACACGGTAGGGATCGTTACCACCCGTATGCTGCTACAATAATGATTCCTGCTGGTAATCAATCTATACAACGACAACAACAGTCACCTCAACAGAGAACATAGAGAGCTGGGTGCCAAGTGAGAAGAAGGATGACAGATCGTAAGTTTGATAGGCCACCTGTGACGTATACCTTTCTGTTTAAGAGGTTGAAGGATCTTGGGTTGGTTCAGCCGAGGACGTTGGCTCCGGTAGGACCAGATCAAAGGCTTGCAGGTTACGATGAGAACGTCAAGTGCGAGTTCCATTCTGGTGCACCCGGGCATAACATTGAGGGTTGTAAAGCTTTTAAGCATGTCGTTCAAGATTTGGTGGACTCTAAAGCCATCAATTTTGCACCGATGCCGAATGTTAATGCTAACCCCATGCCGATGCATGGTCCTATGGGGGTGAACGTGATGTCAGAGGATAAGAGAAAAATAAAGGTGACTGATGTGGATCAGTTGAGGACTCCAATGTCTGTGGTTAAGAGACATCTGATGAAGAGTGGAGTTTTCCCTGGTTGTGATAATTGTTGTGCTGCTTGCACTGTCACTACGAATGGGTGTGTAATGTTGAGGGAGACGATTCAAAGAATGATGGATGGGGGACGTCTCCGATTTGAGAAAGTTGATTGGGGGGAGGAGGACATCTTTGTCAGCCAACTCTCGTCGTTCAAATATGTGGAAATGGACGGTGAAACATTTGAAACACCAAGTCAGGCGTTTGAAATCGTTAAGGTGGAGAATGCCATTTTTGCAGAGAAAGAGAAGAAACCGTCCATTTCTTCTTACAAACAGGTTGCGGAGGTGGTGAAGAATGGAGAGGCCCCAGGTTTGGGAAGAATGATAGACGTTGCGGTGAAAGGAGATAGATTTGGGGTTGGTTATCAGTTGGGCCGAGGCTCGTCTGGACAGAATAGAGGACGTCGTCAACCTTTCACGTTTACCAGTGCTGGAATGCTAGATCCAGATCGCGTCTGTACGGTGGGTGAAGAAATTGATAGTGACTGCGAGCTCGACTCGTGGATAAAACCGTGCGTACCAGGGATGGAGATCCAGAACTGGAAGGCCAAAAAGATCATCACTGTCACTCTACATGAAGAGTAATATTTCTATTTTCCAATTCTGTTTGCATGAAAGCCATGCGTTTTGCCCGAAACGTAATGGTTCATTGTAAGGGACACCTCATGTGTTTCATTTTGCAACATTTGCATCATTAATAAAAGGATGTTTTTCGCATTAAAAGCGGTGTTCCCTGTTTTTCATTTATTTTTGCAGTTTAAAAAAATAAAAAAAGAATGGCAATGTTTGTTTTCATTTCCCATCCTTTTAATTTGTCTTGTTCCAGTTCTAAAAGCAATGCATGAATCAACATTCATGCAGATGCGATCATTCTCTGGATCTCATTGATAACAATCCTGTTACACCCTCATATGACTTCGACAATCCGATCTATCATGCCGAAGAAGAAGGCGAAGAAGATTGTGAACTGCCGGAGGAATTAGCCAGGTTGTTGAAACAAGAGGAGAAGGTGATTCAACCGCACGAAGAGCGAGTCGAGATTGTGAATCTGGGTACCGAGGAGGTTAAAAAGGAAGTGAAAGTTGGGGCCGTTTTGGAGGTGAATGTCAAGAGCAGAATGGTAGCACTGTTGAAAGAGTATGTTGATATCTTCGCCTGGTCTTATCAGGATATGCCAGGGTTGGATACCGATATCGTTGTACACAAGTTGCCATTGAGAGCAGATTGTCCTCCAGTGAAGCAGAAGTTGCGCAGAACTCGACCCGAGATGGCCATGAAAATCAAAGAGGAAGTGCAAAAGCAGTTGGATGTTGGTTTCCTCGTTGTCACTAACTATCTGCCTTGGGTCGCGAACATTGTGCCGGTGCCGAAGAAGGATGGAAAAGTAAGGATGTGTGTGGACTACCGGGATTTGAATAGAGCTAGCCCAAAAGATGATTTCCCATTACCTCACATCGATGTGTTGGTAGATAATACAGCTCAATTCTCGGTGTTTTCCTTCATGGATGGATTTTCTGGCTATAATCAGATTAAAATGTCGCCAGATGATATGGAGAAAACAACGTTCATCACACCATGGGGCACTTTTTGTTATAAGGTGATGCCATTCGGTCTCAAGAACGCCGGTGCCACGTATCAGAGGGCTATGGTGACTTTGTTTCATGATATGATTCATCATGAGATTGAGTGCTATGTTGATGACATGATAGCAAAGTCCCAAACAGAAGAGGGGCATCTAGTAGATCTGACCAAGTTGTTTGACCGGTTGAGACAATTCAGACTGAGGTTGAATCCGAATAAGTGCACTTTCGGAGTGCGGTCCGGTAAGTTGTTGGGGTTTATTGTAAGCGAAAGAGGAATCGAGGTTGATCCTGCTAAAGTAAAAGCAATACAAGAAATGCCTGAACCGAGAACAGAAAAGGAGGTTCGTGGTTTCTTAGGTAGATTGAACTACATTTCACGGTTCATATCTCATCTAACAGCCACGTGTGAACCCATATTTAAGTTGTTGAGAAAAGATCAAACGGTCAGGTGGAATAATGATTGCCAAGCGGCATTTGAAAAAAATAAAAGAATATTTGTAGGAGCCTCCGATTCTGATGCCTCCTGTGGAGGGACGACCGTTAATCTTGTACTTGACAGTCCTCGAGGGGTCTATGGGGTGTGTATTGGGGCAGCATGACGAGTCTGGTCGAAAAGAGCATGCAATTTACTACCTTAGCAAAAAGTTTACCGACTGTGAAACAAGATATTCACTGCTCGAGAAAACTTGTTGTGCTTTGGTATGGGCTGCTCGCCGACTGAGACAGTATATGTTGGTTCATACCACTTTGTTGATTTCCAAGATGGATCCGATCAAGTATATATTTGAGAAGCGAGCATTGACCGGACGGGTTGCGAGATGGCAAATGATTTTGACATATACAATATACCTCTCAGAAAGCAATTAAGGGGACTGTTCTGTCTGATTACCTCGCCCAACAACCTATTGAGGATTATCAACCGATGAAGTTTGAGTTCCCTGATGAGGACATCATGTTTCTCAAATCGAAAGATTATGAGGAACCAATCCCGGAGGAGGGGCCTGACCCTGAATCCGAATGGATTCTGATGTTTGATGGGGCCGTTAACGTGAACGGTAGTGGAGTTGGTGTTGTTTTTGTTACGCCGAAGGGATCCCACATTCCTTTTGCTACCCGGCTAACATTTGAATGCACCAACAATGTGGTTGAATACGAAGCTTGTATCTTGGGGGTCGAGGAGGCGATTGATTTGCGGATCAAAAACCTTGTTATCTATGGAGATTTAGCTTTGGTCGTGAACCAGGTTAACAGGAAGTGGTATACGCATCAATCTCACTTAATTCCATACCGGGATTATACGAGGAGATTATTGGCGTTCTTCACCAAGGTGGAATTACACCATGTTCCGAGAGAAGAGAATCCTTTGGCAGATGCTTTGGCTACTCTGGCTGCCTTGATTAAGGTGCAGTGGTGGAATCAGTTCCCTAGTGTTGAGGTGGGACGTCTGGATAGACCGACTTATGTGTTTGTTGTTTACACAGTGCCTGATGATGAAAAGCCGTGGTATTATGATATCAAGCGCTATTTGGAAACCCAAGAGTATCCCGAGGGAGCGTCTAAGAAAGACCGAAAGACTCTGAGGAGGTTGGCCATGGTATTCTACTTAAATAAGGATGGGGTTTTGTACAAGAGGAATTTCGATTGGGTGTTGCTTAGATGTGTCGATGCCAAAGAAGCGAGCCAATTGATGAAAGAGGTGCACGAGGGGTCGTTTGGTACCCATGTCAGTGGGAATGCAATGGTGAAAAAGTTGTTAACGGCTGGTTATTACTAGATGACAATGGAGGCTCAGTGTTTCAACTTCGTGCGGAAATGTCATAAATGCCAGATTTATGCTGACAAGGTGCACGTACCTCCAAATCCGTTGAGTTTGATGTCGTCCCCGTGGCCGTTTGCTATGTGGGGCATTGATATGATTGGGAAGATCGAGCCTACGGCTTCGAATGGGCACCGGTTCATATTAGTGGCTATTGATTACTTCACCAAGTGGGTGGAAGCGGCATCTTATGCAAACGTGACGAAGCAGGTCGTAGCCAGGTTTCTGAAAAGAGACATCATTTGCAGATATGGGGTTCCCGAAAGAATCATTACTGATAATGGTTCTAATCTCAATAATAAGATGATGGCAGAACTGTGCCGGGGGTTCAAAATTGAGCATCACAATTCTTCTCCTTATCGTCCAAAGATGAATGGGGCGGTCAAGGCGGCTAATAAGAATATTAAGAAGATTGTGCAGAAAATGGTCGTAACCTATAAGGATTGGCACGAGATGTTGCCGTTTGCATTGCATGGGTATCGAACCTCAGCACGTACATCTACTGGGGCAACGCCTTTCTTGCTTGTGTATGGGATGGAAGTTGTGCTACCGGTTAAGGTCCAGATTCCTTCGTTGAGAGTCCTGATGGACGTGAAATTGGAAGAGGCAGAATGGGTAAGGACTCGGTATGAAGAGTTGAGCCTGATTGAGGAAAAGAGGCTGGAGGCCATTTGTCACGGGCAGTTGTATCAGCAGCGGATGAAACGTGCTTTTGACCGAAAGGTACGACCTCGTGTGTATCAGGTGAGAGATATGGTGTTGAAAAGGATCCTTCCTCCTCAGAATGATCGTTGGGGCAAGTGGACACCTAATTATGAAGGTCCATTCGTGGTCAAGAAGGTTTTCTCTGGCGGAGCCTTGTTGTTGACGACCATGGATGGTGAGGATTTTCCATCCCCTGTGAATGCGGACGCAGTTAAAAAATACTTCGTATAAGAGACCCGCTGGACGAACCAGAAAATGGGCATCCCGGCGAACCAGAAAAAATGAAAAAAGGTTCGGGCAAAAATTAGGGATAAAAAGGAAAAAAATTGTACACCCGGCAAGTCGAAAACCCCACAAGGGCGGCTTGGGCAAAAAAGGGTATCCCGGTGGACTGAAAACCTGAAAGGGCGGTCCAGGAAAAGAGGGAATGAAACGAACAATTGCGTCCAGCATGATCGTTTGTACTTTGGATATGACAAGTGGATAATCCCCGACAGATATCGGTCGGAAGCGTCTTGTTCAGAAGGCAGAAAGCGCGGAGAGTCTTGAGGACATATGGGGTGTAACCGAGTTGGAACTCAATGAGATCACGGGTTCACGTTGCCATTAGGATAGATTTTCCTTTTGTGCGCAATTACCTCTTTTCAGGGATTGCTTCTTGTGTATTGCTCAGTTACGAGCCACCTTTTCAATCAATAAAATGCATATTCAGTCAAATAATTTTGTTTTTTGTTTTCATTACCGCTTTGATTGCAAAAACATCTGTTTATTTTGATAAAGAATCTTTGCATTTTGAGACATAGGGGTCCCTTCCAATGCATGTTTATAGGATTGAGAACTTGAAATCTTATTTGGAAGGTAGAGTGACCCAGGTTTTGAAATTTTGGCACGCCTGGGGCACGTTTTTATCTAACGATCTCTTTTGCAGGTGTTGTTGGTTATTTTCACTCACTTGCAGGTTGTGATGTGAAGCTTTTCGATGAAAGATTCCTTCGAGTCCAATCAGGGACAAGAATTTGAGGAATGGTGTGAATACGGCGAAAGAATTGCGACGATCCTTGAGGATTAATCGAGAAGACTCTTCAAAGTCTGAGGACTGGAGAGTTGGCCCGAATCTGAGGAGATTGATTGTCTCGGAGTAGAGAGAAGTCGAGAATACAAGGTGATGAATCAAGAAGACTCTTCAAAGTCTGTAAAAGTGGAAAGTTGACACTTAGGTTAGATGGTGCATGCCAGTGTTCGACGAGTCGACAGGTGTTCCATGTCAAATATGTCGTATCTCCCCAGCAGGTTCGAGATCGGTATTTCTCCGGAAGTCAGACCTGAAGGTTGTTGTTTCCCCTAGCAGGGTTGAGATTGTTATTTCCCCAGTAGGTCTGAAGATTGCTATTTCCCCAACGGAGGTGTGCGTTGGTAGCTGTTTTCCCCAATGAAGTCCCCAAGCAGATCGAGTTCAGTGGAGGTTATCCCCAGTAAGGGTTGTCCTTTCCCCAGCAGCGGTGCTATTCCCCAGCAAGGTGGAGATTGGAGAGATATCGAGTTCCTCAGCAGAGTGGCTTGTGTCGTCCCTTGAGGGGGATGCTTTTTATACATTCATCATTTAGAAAAGCATAGCATATTGCATAATTCATTGCGTAGCATTTCCATGGTTATGGAGCATTACGCTGTAGAAACTCATGCATCAGCATTGCAAGCATAAACTAGTCTCGAGCCGTGGTTACCGTTTAAGAGTTGGTTTTACTGGTTGGAAGATGTTACTCTGAGGAGTTTAGCATTGTGACGTTGAATCAACGATATTCCCCAGTAGTGCGATATTGGAGGAAGAATTTCTGTCGAGCGGAGATGGAAGTTGGAAGATGTTACTCTGAGGAGTTTAGCATCGTGACGTTGGATCAACGGTATTCCCCAGTAGTGCGATATTGGAGGAAGATTTCTGTCGAGCGGAGATGGAATTTGGAAGATGTTACTCTGAGGAGTTTAGCATCGTGACACCGAATCAACGGTATTCCCCAGTAGTGCGATATTGGAGGAAGAATTTCTGTCGGGCGGAGATGGAAATGAAAATCAAAGAAGTTTTGCGGTCCAAAAAAAAAAATCATCATCAAAAAGTTTTGTGGTTCAAGAAAAGCAAAAAATATAATAATTCCCAGCGGAGCGCAAATTGTTCGTCTGTTCTTGGTATTCAATCACTCTTCACCCTGATCATCTGAAAGCCGAGGTTGTTCATATCGACAGGTTCACAGTGGATTGAATAGGGTCAGTTGTAACACCTCAAAATTTGCCCTCCTCTTCTTGGGACTAGTCTGACACATTGCATTTCATATTTTAGGGCATTAGGCATTTGCATTTTTTGCATATCATATGAAAATAAGAGAGTCATCCTCCAAAGTCTTTTCAGAAGATGGAGAAGGTGCATGATTCAAGCCTGAGGGTTGCTACGAATTGGTGGTCAACCATCTGAGGGTATGGGCTTCAATTAGGGTTTCTTGGTTCTTCAAGTCTTGAGCATTATCTTGTTTGCAAGGATATATTATCATCATCATGGTTATGTCATCATCAAGGATTTCATTATGCATTCTCAAGTTCCTCTGGATTAGGGTTTTGACCTCTGGTCAACCCTAATCAATGACTTTTTTCCAGCCAGGGTTTCTCAAAGAGATAAGGTATTTGCTGATGATGAGGATCATATGATCATTATATTGAGCTTACATGAGCCAGGGTTTCATTTCTGAGCCATTTCCCCAAGTGGTGGAGGATCAAGCTGATCAGGGCATGTCAAGGTCTTCAGAGGACCACAAAAAGTCAACTGTGCAAGAGCTGAGGGATATGAGGTGGGGAAATGAGTTGAGACACCTCAGTCATGTTAAAAAGAGGTCCATTTGTCATTTTAAACATCTATCTTGAAGATTTTGAAGAATGGCAAAAGTTTCCAAAAATGGAAAGTGACATGTAATTGAAAGTTTCCAATAATGGCAAGTTTTTGGTCCATATTCAACTTGACTTTTAAACATCAAAGAAGTTTCAAGTGGATTTTTGGTGAACATGAAAGTTGAAGATCTTTCTCTCCCCTTTTCAAAAAGTCCTATTTCATGATCATCTGATGATTGGTTGAGAAGTTATGGCCAAATGATCACAAAGTATGCATAGAAGTTCAAAATGCCATAACTTTTGATCCAAAACTCCAAATTGGTCCACTCTTTTTGCAAAATGCTTGTCTTGACCAATACTTTCCAAATCAACCATTGCCTTACATGGAAAAATATCATATGATCATCATGGCTCACATGTGCAAAATGGAGGGAAATTTCATAATTCAAATTTGGTTGATGCTACAAACAAAATACCAATCCCATCTTGATTGTTGCATGATTTTAAGTGACATTGTACCCTTGCATGGCACTGTTCACGTATGGATTGTACATGCTACCTCACACTTGCCATTTTTGCAAAACACGTCTCATTTCACTAATCTCAATTAACCAAAGCCTAATTTGATTAACAACATGATTAGCACATCTTATATAAGCCTAATCATAACTGCATTTGCCATAACAACACATTTCAGATCTGAAATTCAAGCTTCCCTCCATTTTTTCTCTCACTTCAAACTCCACGTTTTCTTCAACCACTATTTCTTGCACAAAGCTTCATAGGAGGATTATTGGAGCATATCTGGAGAGTTTGAGCACCTGAACACGCGATTCCAGCTACTGCCATCTCAAGTAGGTTGAAATTTCATCATCTCTTTTTGCCAATTCCTTGTTATAGAATGATAGATCTAGTTCCCCTGAGCATGCTGATATGATTAGATCTTGATTTGGCTTAGAAATGAACATGTATGTTTGAATTAAGGTTTTGATTGCAAATATGTTTTTGCCCGATCCATGGAATCTAGGAGGTTTTAGATTAAATGAGCATGATATTCATGATCCTGGTGAGAAGAGCTTTCCAACGGTGTATAGTTTGCAAAAATCTGGGAAAAAAATTCTTGATCTCCGTCTGGACGGCCGGAGAAGACGGTTGAAACCGCCGTCCGCCGCCGTCTGGTTATTGCGCTAGGGTTTGCATGTGTGGCGCTGACTGTGTCGCCTACATGCGTGAATCATTGGCCAGGAAGTGCTTGACCAAGCCAGCGTGTCCTTTGACCGTTTGCATGGATGCCACCTATTAAATGAAACTCTGCGTTTCATTAAGCCTTGGACTTGGTGTGGGCGTGTTCGATCCTTCGCCATGTATTTCTTTGAATTTTATTTGAGTATTCTCTTGATCCCTGGCGCACATAGGTTCGGTTCCAGGCGTATGCGCTTTGCTGATTTACTTTTGAATATTCGCTTGGTCCATGCGTGCGTGTGTGTGTTCGAGTCTGGTTGGGTGTACATGCTGATTTTATTCAAATTCTCATTTTCCCTCCATTTCATTTTAACATTTCCATATTATTTCATTTTTATTCTTCAATTTCAAAAAATCACAAAAAATAGTAGAATGATCCAATTTCACTTCATTTTTTTTCTTCATAATCTTGTGTTGATCTCTAGTTTTTTATAGAACTAATTTCATGAATTGTTTGTTGCTGGATTTTTATTTGATATTTTTTGATTGAGCATTGTGTCATTTGGATATGTTGCATTCATTTGTTTGTGAAATCTCCATGGTTAATCCAATTGATTTGAAACTTTGCATGCTTGATCCTAACATGTGATATGATTTTTTGGCTTTGGTTTGAGATTTTTATCATATGCCATCACTGTTTTGGACACATGGACATGTAGTGTGACAATTTGTGTCACATTCTTGACCTTGCATTTGTGCATTTTTGTTTACATACCATTTGAGCTCTTATAGATTTAATTTGTTGCATGATGTTCATTCATAACATGATAAGTTCACATAAAACATTTCATGTTCATTGGATGCATTTCTGTTTTGATTTGGATTTTCTAATTTGGATGTCCAACTTTGTGCACATTGTTTGCCTTTGCATGACATGAATTGTTTGAAGCATTTGCCTTATTAATTGATCTTGGTCCTTTTGAGGACATCTTGTTGATTGATTGAATGTGCTTCATGTGAAATATTGACTTCTATTTTGGTCATTTGACTTGCTTTTGAACCTAGTCTTTGAACTAGTGGTTTGTACACATACTAATTGAGCTTTGTGTTTCAGGTTTGAGCATTTGGCACTAATGGTTGGTTTGGTCTCATTATTTGAGATGCAAGTTGCTTTGATTACTAAATCTGGTTGTGTTGTAGGTCCATTGATGTGATGAACTCACTTGAGTGCTTGCACTAATGACTTGCATTGTGTAGATATTGGAAAGTTCCACTGTTGTTGTCTGTTGGTTTTCTGAATACAATATTAACTGTTTGGCTTTTGTACAGGTACATTAGTTGCTAGCTTTGCTTTTGCTTGGGCTTTGGATTATGGTTGATACACCACTGAGGTAGTTTAGCCTTCTTACTCCATGTAATCTGGAAGTCCTGTCACTTTTTTTGGCAGGCATTTTGGCTGAAGTCCTCCTTATGAGGCTCTGATTGTGTTTGTTTACATTTGTGCCAAAGACCTCCAAGTGAGGCATGTTACTTGATAAGTCCTCCTAAGTGAAGAGGCAATTGACAGATAGAAGGGATTAGCAATCAATCCCCTGTTATTCAGTGAGTCGTTCATTATGCTCACACTACGTGCTGAGGCTCTTGAACAAGTACCCAAGATCTTTGTATAGAGTCAGTCAAGTGGAATAGGGTCCCTCTTTCTGGATCCCCACACTTTCTTTGATTTGAACTCACCCAGGCCAGGGTTAAGAGCATGAGGTCTTATCCTCATTACCATTTTGATCTGCTCACCCTAACTCTCAATGTTAGTGGTTAAGAGCTTCGGCATACCCGTACAGTTTTGACTTGTTTGTCGAGGTTGATATGACCCCTCTTAACTAAAGCCCAACCATTTGTCTGAGCCTCTTGTTTGTGTATAGAGTGTGATGCTTGTTCAATTGTGTTGATGTTTATTTGCTATTTGAACTAACTTGCTTCCTGTGTGAGTTAGATTTCTGATTAGAGACTTCAACCTAGGGATTTGTTTGCATGACAACTATTAGGCTCGAGTCAGTCTCCCTATTAGTTTGTTGTTTCCCTGGTCTCTAGTTAGGAGAGAGTTTCTCCCCTGTTAAGGGGAACTACGTCGCCCTGATTCTCATACCAGATGAGATACGTAGGCAGGAGATCGAGCGAGATCTCTCCGGGCACTTTTTTTTCTTTTTTGCTGTGTTGTCTTGTGTGTGTCAACCTTTTGTTTCTTTTGACGTCTCAGCGTCTCTTTGTGTTTGTGTGACAACTATTAGGCTCGAGTTCCAGACTCTCTATTAGTTTGTTATTCACCCTTTTTCTTTTTCAATCTTTTGTTTCTTTTGACGTCTCAGCGTCTCTTTGTGTTTATATGACAACTCTTAGGCTCGAGTTCCAGACTCCCTATTAGTTTGTCAATCCGATAACCTTTTTCTTTGGTGTTCGCTGGTTAGCGTGTGCTATTCTTTGGATTCGGATATAAATCCATGTATTGGCATTCTGTTTCCTTTTGTGTTTGCTTGTTTGGAGTCGGATGTAAGTCCATGTATTGGCATTCTGTTTCCTGTTTGTTTTGAGGAGTTAGATATAAGTCCATCTATTGGCTTTCTGTTTCCTTGTTGAGTTTTTCTTTTGACGTCTCAGCGTCTCTTTTCGGTGTTTTGTTTCGGTGTGCGTTAGCCGAGCTACGAGTGCTCTGATTCTTACACTGGATAGAGAAGATACGTAGGCATAGGATGCGATGTTCTAGCGAGCATGTTTCCCATTTCCCCGAACTACGTTGACTCTGATGTTTGTTTCTGACAAACTACGTAGGCCCAGGATGCGATATCCTGTCGAGTCCGTTTCCTCCATCTTCCTTCACCTGTTTTATTACTCCGGTGTGTGCATTTCTTTGAGCAGTTTTTATTAGCAACCTTTTCCTATTCTTTTGAGCGTGGATCCCGTCGAGTACGGCGGACGTGAGGGGTGCTAATACCTTCCCCTTGCGTAACCGACTCTCGTACCTTGCAATCTCTGGTCATAAGACCGTTCCTTTCCCTTTTCTTAGGTTAGTCCTGCGCTCCCTTTCCGTCATAGGATGAATAGCCTCGGTGGCGGCTCTGTAAACTTATTTTTTTTCCGCCGGTTGTTTTTCGCGTTGTGACAGTTACGCGATACTACACTCATAAGAGTCTCTCTTGAGAATATTTTTGGAATACGAGTAGTCGTTTATCCGATAATATCCGAAAGATGGGATGATGACCATGGGAACCTCTTGTAGAACATGATTGTCAGGTTTAACCATAGTACACTCCCTTTGGGTGGTTCTTAACCAAGACTCCATGCTCGCGACTCGCAACAAACCCTTGATTCGTGGTTGATCCGTTCTTGTGTATCCTTAATATCAATGGAACTTGGGTGTTGATAAGGTGTAAAATATAATCCACCAAAATGGATGATTGATATTAAGGATGACTTGATCCATCCCATGACCTTTGTGTGGTGTGATTTGCTTGATCCTTGAGTGTGATTGTTGCATCCATGCATTCATGCATTCATACACATCCATATCATCAATAATGAGAAAATTTCCAAGGAACTTAAGAGGTCTATTTGCAAATTTTCAGACATGGGTAAGCAAAGAAGGAATACGAAGAAGTACAGTTTCAGACAATTCGACTTGAAAGAGTCAAGGAGTTTGACATCCTATGTATTAGATCCCTTAGAATTTAAGGCTCGTCATGGGAAGCTTCTGTCTATTCTGGCTACTCAAGTGGATGAAGGTCTAATGAGTGTGTTGGTGCAGTTCTATGATCCCTTGTACCGTTGCTTCACTTTTCCGGATTTCCAGCTTTTGCCCATGCTTGAGGAGTATGCCAATCTTGGGGGCATACCTATCCTAGACCAGTTATCGTTCAGTGGCTTGGAGAGAGTTCCTTCTTCTCAAGAGATTCCTGATCTGTTGCGTATAGATGAATATATTATTGGTGCTCATATGACTACCAAAGGTGGAATTCAAGGTCTCCCGTCTGATTTCCTCATTGATCAAGCTACTATGTTTGGGAAGGCCATGAGTGAGGACGCCTTTGAGGCCATATTTGTACTTCTCATCTATGGGCTAGTGTTATTCCCCAACATCGACAAGTTTGTGGATGTGAACGCCATTAGAATTTTCTCTACTCTTAATCCTGTTCCTACTCTGTTGGGTGACACTTATTTCTCTTTGCATATGAGGAATGCAAAGGGCGGTGGTACCATTGTGTGCTGTTTGCCTCTGTTGTACAAGTGGTTTATTTCGCACTTGTCTCAGACGCTCGCCTTCAAGGAGAACAAAGGATGTCTACGGTGGTCCACGAGACTTATGTCTCTCACTAATGATGATATCTTTTGGTACAACCGTGTATATGATGGTGTGTAGATTATCAACTCTTGTGGTGAATTCTCCAATGTACCTCTTCTTGGTACATGCGGTGGAATTAACTACAACCCTATTTGGCACGTCGTCAGCTTGGGTTCCCCCTAAAGGATAAACCCAATAAAATTCTGTTAGAGGGTGTGTTCTTTCAGGAGGGTAAAGATCCCCAAGGCTTGAAGGGCAGGATGGTCCGCGCTTGGCGCAAGATCCATAAGAAAGGAAGGAAGGAGCTAGGATCGAAGAACTGTATCGCTTTGTAACCCTATACCTCTTGGGTTAGGAGGAGAGCTTCTGAGTACCTCATGCCTTATGAGTAATCAAGACCCACGCCTTTGGTTGTGGCTGGGCCTTCAACCCTCCCTAGCCAAGGAGTAGAGGAGTTGAGAGACGAAGACCGTTCGCGTGCTTGGATCCGTGAACGAGAGGAGTTGCTTCAGCAGATCAGAGAGAAGGATGCTTTGATAGAGTTCCTTGAGCACCAGGTTATTGATGATCCTAATGACGCATTGACTTCTCTACTTCCTCAGTCTTCCATGTTTTGGAAGAGGAAGTATGATCGACTCGCCAAAGAGAAGGCAGATATGGAGGCAGCCTATGAGAGGCAGGTGAAGAGGCTTCGTGTAGCTTATCTTCCGGTCTCGAGGGCTTTGGACGATTGCTTCTAGGGATCCATAGGATGTTCATTTTCCTTCTCTCTTGTATTGTATTTGGTTACCAAGACTGTACTTCTTTGGCGTAAAAACATTTCCAAATATTAATTGACGTGATATTTCCGTATGTGATAAACGTTTAATATTTCCAAAATTTGCAAATAAGGCTCTAAAGTTCCTCTGATATAAAAATTAAATCATATGCATTGCATGCATCATGTTTATCTATTCCTATGGGGTTTATATCTTTTTCTTGATTCTAGTCAGGGTTTTCTTACACTGTTTATCTAATGTGAGACTGGAATCAAGGGGTAGAATACCCTTTGAAATTGATAAATATGTCATTGCATTTGCATATTCATTAGCATGTCTTGCATAACAGGTACCGCCGCAGTGTTCTCATCTTGTTTGGTATTCCATCATTAGGATAGCTGACTCAGGCCTTCACCGATACGGTATCCGAAGGAATCAACAGAGAGCAATGGAAGGTTTACAAGCAGAACTCGCTGAGATGAGGATTCATATGAATCAGTTCATGGAAGTGTTCCAAGGAGTGGCTCAGGGACAACAGGAGATTAAATTGTTGGTACAGGGGAATCCCCCTACTACTCCACCAGAGGTTGTGGCTGATCCTCCCGCTAGAGAGGCTAATGGACCCAATGGACCGGGGCCTATCCCAATCCCACATGGAAACCTTGGTTAACAACCCATCCATGATGATCAGGAGGATCAATTCCCTCTGCTTCAGGAGGACTTTGGCATGGGCCATGGTATGGACCCTATGTCTCGGAGACTGGAAGAGAGGTTGAAAGCTGTGGAAGGGCAGAATGCTCTTGGTGTGGATGTTGCTGACTTGGGGATGGTCCCAAGCGTTAGAGTTCCGCCAAAATTCAAAGTCCCCGTGTTTGATAAGTACAATGGCAACTCTTGCCCGAAGAATCATGTACAAGCTTACTTCCGCAAGATGATCGCGTATTCTGATGATGAGAAGCTGCTCATGTACTTCTTCCAGGACAGCCTAGCTGGGGCATCCTTGGAGTGGTATATGAGGCTGGACAGAGCCCATAATCGCTGCTGGAGAGACTTGGCTGAGGCCTTTGTGAAGCAATATCAGTACAATACGGATATGGCACCTGACAGGACTCAGCTCCAGAATCTGTCTCTCAAGAGCAACGAGTGCTTCAAAGAGTATGCTCAACGCTGGAGAGAGTTGGCTTCCCGTGTTCAGCCTCCGATGTTGGAAAAAGAGATGGCCAACATGTTTATGAACACACTGCCTGGATCTTATTTGAAGCGCCTGGTGGATTGCAACGCCTCGAATTTTGCTGATGTGGTCTCTACCGGTGAGAGGGTGGAGAACTACTTGAAGACATGTAAGATCCAAAATGGGGTTGGATCATCTTCGGGGTCAAAGAAGTCGTTCTTAGGAGGACAGAAGAGGAGAGAAGGGGATGCAAATTCCATATCTTCTTATCAGAATAGGGGTAACCGGAGGAATAACTTTCAGAATTACCATCAATAACCTTATGTTGCAGCAGTGACCATTCCGGCTGCAGCACCAGTGCAACAACAACAACCTAAACATCAACAAAATCAATACCAACAACAACAAGGTAACAGACCTGCTTATCAACAGAGACAGAGGATGATGGATAGGCGTTTCGACACTCTTCCGATGTTGTACGCCCAGTTGCTTCCCAACCTTCAACATTTACAACTTGTGCAGTTACGCACTTTGGCTCCTCCCGTTGGCAGGCTTCCAGTGGGTTATGATGCCAATGCTAGGTGTAATTTCCACTTTGGGGCGCTTGGCCACACTATTGAGAACTGTAAAGCTTTTAAGCACGTAGTTCAGGACCTTATTGACTCAAAGGCCATTAACTTTGCGCCGGTTCCTAATGTTGTCAACAATCCCATGCCGCAGCATGGTAGAGCAAATGATAACATGGTTGAAGGAGAAGTCAAACTAGTCAAGGAGGTGTTGAAGCTGAAGACTCCGCTGTTAGAAATCAAAGAATACTTACTAAAGGCAGATGTTTTCCCCGGCTGTGGGAGCGGTTGTTTGGGTTGTGTTGCACAGAGTGGGGGTTGTGTGAAGTTACAACAGGGCATCCAGGCCTTGCTTGACAATGGTGTCCTTCAAGCTGAAGACCTATCTGCCCAAAGGTCTGTTGAAGGGGTTGTTGAAGGGGTTGTTGAGAATGCTGATGTTGATCCTCTCTTTCCTGAAGATGCTGAAGAATTTACAAATGTTGTTCCTGCTGATTTTGTAATTCCCAATGATGTAATTAATTTTTCTGATGCTGTTGCTGATATTCCAAACATGGTGTTTGATTCTGATGTACTTGCTGAACTTGATTCCGATGTTTTAGATGTTTGTACTTCAATAAATAAGATTTCTGAGTATGACTGTGACGTTGCCACTATCATAATTTTCTACCCGACCTCTCAGATCAGTGCGCCAGTAGCGCAAACGGTACCACCAGTGCGACCGCATCAATCAACTATGACCATCACGACCCCTGGTCCTTTACCTTTCACCAGCGAAAGGGCCATTCCTTGGCATTACGGGGCGAGTGTGTACACGCATGATCATGGAGTGGAGCAGCCACTGAAAGTAGAAGAGGTGCAGGATCAGAAGTCTGAACCTGGAATTGAGATAAAAGATCCCGCAGTGGACAATGTTGGTGGAATCGGGCGATTCACCAGAAGTGGTAGACTGTTCTCACCACCGGTTACCCAACCTGATAGTGCTGACGCCACGGCGAAGGCCAAAGGCAAGCAAGTTGTGAATGATGGTACCTCTGCACCACAAGCTGGCTCTGAGCCTGCTTTTACGAAGGATTTGGACGAACTTTTGAGAATTATAAAGAAAAGCGATTACAAGGTAGTCGATCAGTTGATTCAGACGCCATCCAAGATATCTATTCTCTTACTCCTACTGTGTTCGGAGGCACACAGGGAGGCACTCCTGAAGGTCCTTAATGCTGCATATGTGCCTTAAGAGATCTTAGTGAACCAACTAGAAGGGATCGTTGCAAATGTTCATACAAGCAACGAGTTGGGTTTTACTGATTCTGACTTGACGCCAGCTGGACGCGATCATAACAAGGCTTTGCACATCTCGATGGAGTGTAAAGACACTGTGCTATCCCATGTTCTGGTGGATACAGGTTCCTCTCTCAATGTGCTACCCAAGAGAGCCCTGTCAAGGTTAGATGTAGAAGGTTTGATCTTGAAGCCTTCCGATCTTGTGGTAATAGCCTTCGATGGTTCTAAGAGGTCGGTGTTCGGAGAGGTAGAATTGCCAATTCAGATTGGATCACAAACCTTTAACACCGTATTCTATGTGATGGATATCATTCCTTCGTATAGCTGCTTGTTGGGTCGTCCTTGGATCCACAATGCTGGGGTAGTCTCCTCGACCTTGCATCAGAAGATCAAGTTCCCGGTCAACGGAAGAATTATCATTGTCTGTGGTGAGGAGGATATTCTGGTCAGTCACATGTCCACATTCAAGTATGTAGAGGTAGAAGGTGAGATTCATGAGACCTTGTGTCAAACCTTTGAGGCAGTTCAAGTCAAGGATGCAACTCCAGTGGAAGAGGTTGAAGCATGTGCCTCTTTGTCGTCCTTCAAGCAGGCACAGGCCTTGGTAAATTCAGGTGTTGCTCCTGGTTGGGGACGTCTGGTGGATTTAACTGTAAAGGAAGACAAGTTTGGGATAGGGTATTAGTCGGCATTGAGTTCTATAACTTCAACGCCTCAGACTCGTCAGGGGCCGATTACTTTCTCTAGTGCTGGCATCATTCAGTACGGCCAGGTCTCTGCAATCAACAAAGAAGATGGGGATAGTGATTGCGACATTGACAACTGGGTGCGTCCAAGGGTCCCGGGTGAAGTTCTACGCAACTGGTCTTCTGAAGAGATTATCCAAGTCACTCTTCTTAAAGAGTAATTTTCTTTATTCATTCATGCATATCCAAGTCTTACGTTCCGCCCAGGGCGTGATGACTCATTGTAGGGCTCATCTATGTGGATACCTGCATTTTTTATCATAAATAAAGGACGTCTTTTTGCATTCAAATATTTTGTTCACTGTCTTTCTATTTTTGCAGTTTTCAAAAATCAAAAATATATAAAAAAAATATACATTTGGCAATGTTTTGTTTAGTTTCCACTTCTTGTTCACACTCATAAGCACATACCATCACTCATGCAGATGCACGTCACCGGATCCTATTGATAACAGTTCTGCTATGGCTCGCTTCGACTTTGAAAATCCAATCTTTCAAGCTGAAGAAGAGGGTGATGAAGACTGTGAACTCCCTGAAGAACTTGCCAGGTTGTTAAAACAGGAAGAAAGGGTCATTCAACCGCATCAAGAGTCTACTGAAGTGATTAATCTCGGCACCGAGGACGTCAAGAGAGAGATCAAGATAGGGGTTGCTTTGGAAGATAATGTGAAGAAGGGGCTGATTGAATTGTTGCAAGAGTATGTTGACATCTTCGCTTGGTCTTATCAGGACATGCCAGGGCTTGACATAGACATTGTGGTACACCGTTTGCCTCTCAAAGAGGATTGTCCTCCGGTCAAGCAGAAGCTCAGAAGAACAAGACCAGAGATGGCTGTCAAGATAAAGGAAGAAGTGCAAAAACAGTTGGATGCAGGGTTTCTAGCGGTTACAAATTATCCGCCATGGGTTGAAAATATCGTTCCAGTACCTAAAAAGGATGGAAAGGTACGGATGTGTGTTGACTACCGGGATCTGAACAGAGCTAGTCCTAAAGATGATTTCCCATTACCTCACATCGACGTTTTAGTGGATAACACGGCTCAGTTCTCGGTATTCTTCTTTATGGATGGCTTTTCTGGCTATAATCAAATTAAGATGGCACCAGAAGACATGGAGAAGACATGGAGAAGACAACTTTCATAACCCCATGGGGCACCTTCTGCTACAAGGTGATGTCGTTTGGTCTAAAAAATGCTGGGGCAATGTAGCGGTGTATTCGTCACTTTATGATTTATTGATTAAATCAAAAGCAAAGCATACAAAGAATCGAGTCGCCACCTCACTTTTATTTATCCAAAGGAATGGCTAAAAAGCGAACAAAAGCCTAAGAAGTTTTACACATAGAAAACTAATGAAAAGATCAGAGATCTGGGTAAGGGGTTAATTACGCAATGGGAAGGTGTTAGGCACCCAAAACGTCCTAGGTACTCCTAGGGAGCCCTTTTCACAACTTGTTGTACGAAATGTTACTTGTTTATGAAATATTTATTGTGCAAACATGATTGAAGGGATGAGAAAAGAATATACAAGTTATTATTTTTGTGTTTGAACGGATGAACCCGTTGCCTACGTACCTTTCCATGGAAGGTAAGGATCAAAATGCCGTAGTTCGGCTAAAAGATTTCCAAAAGTATGGGTGAATTGATTTTAAAACAAAAGCCCTAAGGTCTTTCGTTATCCACGGGAGAAAACTCAACCTATACAAACAACAAGTCCACCATGTGAGAAAAGCTTCAACTTGCTAGTGAGGGGTTAACCCTATAATAAGCAAGGAAGTCTTACAATTCAATCACTAAGGACAAAAGGTGAGATTAACATCAACCAACTAGGATAAATCAAACCTATGGCTAATGTATGAAAACTTACCAAGAATGGACAAAGCCACAAAACAATTGAGTGAGTGAAATTAACCAATTAGGATTATTCACAAAAGTGGTCAAAGTATGATTAGAATTCAATTCAAAAGAAGTATTATGAAAATGAAGTTTGAAAAATCAAAGGCTTAAGGCCTAGGTTTCTAAATTGAAAACAAATGAAAATGTTTGCACAATAGTTTTCAAGTTTTGGGTTAACATGCAAATGGAGGTTTAAAGAAACAAAAGGTGGGAGGTTAAGGGATGCAAAACTTCTTAGGTGTTCACCTCTTGAGATCATATGTAGATGATTCAAGTGATTCCTTTGGAATAGGCAACAAAGCAAAAAAGCAAATAACAAGATGGATATCGGATGCCAATCAATGGACTTATTCCAATCTCCTAAAAGAAAGAGAAACATGGATATCAGATGCCAATCAATGGACTTATACTAGTCTCCTAAAACAAAGAGAAACATGGATACCAGATGCCAATCTATGGACTTATACTAGTCTCACAAAGCAAAGAAACAAGGATACCAGATGCCAATCAATGGACTTATACTAGTCTCACAAAGCAAAGAAACAAGGATACCAGATGCCAATCAATGGACTTATACTAGTCTCCCACCATATCACAGGAAACAACTGCCAATCAATGGACTTATGTTTGACTCCTCTATGGACCAACAAATTCAATAAGCAAAAAGGAAACAAGTTGCCAATAAATGGTCTTACACTCGACTCCTACCAGATCATAGGAAACAACTGCCAATAACTGGACTTACAATTGACTCCTCAATGGACAAAACAAAATGTTACAAAGTAATGAACAATGATTATGAAATGATATACAAGTAATGATGATAAATGCACAAAGGCACACATAAGCAAATATGTACAGATGAATCAAGTAAGCAGACAAACAAGTCAATTAGCACACACTATACACAATCAATTAGGCTCAAGCAAGGTTAGGCTTTACAACCAACTGGAATGGGGTATTTTGAGCTCTTAACCCTAACATTGAGAGTTAGGGTGAAGCAGATGAAATGGAGATGAGGAGTGTGCCTCATAGCTCTTATCCATGGTAAGGGAGAGCATTGATCAATGGAAAGTGTGGGAGTTCAGAAAGTTGGAACTCTTCTCCACAAATGATTGACTCTATAAGATCTTGGGTTATTATTCACCATGCATCAACACATGGTGTGAGCAAGGTGAATGTCACACTGAGTAGCAGGAGATGGATTACACATCTCTTTTATCTGCCAATTGCCTCATAAGAGGACTTTTCCTGCTTGGCACAAAGTTAAACAAGCACAAACATTGCCTCTTAAGGAGGGCTTCAGACAGGTGCCTACCAATAACAGTAGGTCTTCCAGACTACATGAAGATTTGGGATTATACCTAAGTGGTTAAGCAACCAAGCAAAGCAAAGTTCAAATGAACTTAAAGCAACTTAGGTACCTGTGGAAACAACTAAACAAATCAGTACAATACTCAGACAAACAGACAAACAGTCAATAAGCAACAGACAATCCCAATGTACAAAATGTGCAAGCCAAAAGGCAAACTCAAATGAGTTAGCATCAACCTACAAAACACACAATGTTAGTAATCAAAAGCAAATATCAATATTCACATGATAAAGCATCATCAACTATGGAACTTGGATGCTTAACCTGAAATCAAAACTCACATGTAAGCAACAAACCACTAGGTCAAAGCCTAGGGTCAAAGATGGAGAAAAAATTCAAAACAGGGGCTGAAATTTAACACAAAGCAACTTCAAGCACATATTGACATATCCTAAAAAGGCTCACATCAAAATCAATCATCAAATGCATTTCATGATCAAAAGAAGTCCAAGGAAAT
Source organism: Lathyrus oleraceus (assembly GCF_024323335.1). Classification (NCBI taxonomy): domain Eukaryota; kingdom Viridiplantae; phylum Streptophyta; class Magnoliopsida; order Fabales; family Fabaceae; genus Lathyrus; species Lathyrus oleraceus. Next base: position 358,947,800 of record NC_066582.1, on the reverse strand, counting down.
TTCAAAGGTCATATGTGATCACCATGGATGAAAAATTCAAATCAAAACAAAAATGATTCAAATAAATCTGGAAAAAATCATGAGCAATCAAGACATCCACAACATCCATCACACAAAAAATCAGAAACATTGGATATCATTTGGCATGGAAATCACATGGCACAAGTAGGATAAGCAAAGGTGTGACACAAATTGTCACACCAAGTTAGCACATGCATAAAACAGAAATGGTAATTGAGAAAAATGTCAAACCAAAACCAAAATGTCCAGCAATGTGTCTAGATTCATCATGCAAAATTTCACATTCATTGGATTAGAATCAGGAGCATGATGCAAAAAATTGGGATGAAATTGGATGATTTTTCAATTTGTTATGATTTTATGAAGTTTGGAAAAAATTTGAAAATCAAAATGGACATGGCATTGGAAAATATTTTGAGAGAAAAATTTGGTTGATTTTGAGATTCAGATCTGAAAATGGATGTTCATGATGAAAACAGTTGTGTTTAACCTTATATATCCCATGCTAATGATGCTGAAAACCTGTTTAAGCCAAAGCTAATCAAGATTAACATCTTATGAAGTGTACGTACAAAATGGTATTTCACCCCCATGCATGAGGTAGCCACGTGAACAGTGCTCAACTCTGATCCAAAACCACTCAAACAAGGCCCATGCACACTTTAGGATTGGTTTTTCATGCATATAATCATCCAAAATGATTTTATGAAATTTCCTTCAAAAATCTTCATGAGTGAGCACATGACCATGCAAGGGAATTTCATGCCATGTAATGAGATGTTTGGAAACTACAAGTCATGATGAACAAAATGCAAAAAGAACCACCAAAATTGGAGCTTTGGTTCAAAAGTTATGCCCATTTGAATTTTCAAGCACACTTTGCCATGATTGGATCATATCTCCTTAACCACACATCATATGCTCATGATCTTGGACTTTTTGGGAATGGGAGAGAAAGATCTACAACTTTCATGTTCAACAAAATTTCCTTTGAAGCTTTCTTGATGATGTAATATTGAGTTGAAGTTGGTCCAAAACCTTTCCATTTTTGGAAATTTCAAATTATAGGTCACTTGCTATTTTGGGAAAATCTTGACTGGACCTCAAATTCTTCAATGTGAGTGTTTGAAATGTCAAATGAGACTTGTTTGAACATGAATGAAGTATTTCTAATCACTTCCCACCTCCAAATTCACAGTTGTCTATGGAGTTGACTTTCTAGGTCTTCAGATGACTTGAAAATGTTCTGATGAGATTCAAGCCTCTACCACTTGGGATTTTGCTTCAAAATGACATCATAACTCATATGAACTCTTGTGAATGATTGTGGGATCCAAATCTCAAGAATGACCACCATCTATTGCTCAATGAATGCCTTTGATTGCCTTGACCTATTAATGCTTCATCTGCAAGACAAAGGTTAGATGACATATTTTTGTACTTTTGGTTAGTAATTAGAAGAAAATCAATGATATACAAATGCAAACATGCTTGGTGATCAAGAATTACTCTAAAAAAGATCCCACCCACAGGGAAGGAAGCAAGGTGCCCAATGATCCTTGAGGCAATGCAATGTTATGATATGATGCCATGAGGGATCTTAGGGACAAAATTGGGGTCTTACAGGCAACATATCAACGAGCTATGGTAACTCTTTTCCATGATATGATTCATCATGAAATCGAGGTTTATGTTGATGATATGATTGCCAAATCTCAGACGGAAGAAGAACATCTGGTGAATTTGCAGAAACTGTTTGAGCGTTTGGGTCATTCTAGCCTTATTTAAGGTCATTCTAGCCGGAGAAGTGAAGGTTAAAGTCTTCATCTCGACGCGGTAGAATGGGCTTAAATAACAGTAATGAGACAAATTTTGGTCCCTAAGAGACCTCATGATGCAAATGTATGTATGCAAAAGAAACAACCTCTGTGGGGAATACTGGTCCACAAAGAAAAGACGATCCATCGGAGTAATACACTCACCAGGAACAGAGACTCTAACAAGACTCTCATGGGGATAAGAAAAAGAATGCGTGAGCAGGACGCGACTCTGAATTAGGGGAAACTGACGCGGCGCGAGCAGGACACGACTGGACTAGAGACCTCACTGGTGAGTAAAGGACTCAAACCGGGGAAAAAAGAATTCCAAAGGAAGACACATCCATTGGAAAGACTCAAGCTGACTCAAACTATCCACGAAGGATACCTTGGCTGAAAATCCGGACTCGGACTGGGAAAAAAGATTCACACAGAATCTCCCTACCGGGGAAAACTGCATATATTGGGAAAAACGCCAATACAGCAAAAGGGCAAAATCACAACGGAAATTCCACTGGGGAAAGTCTAACAAAGAGACTCTCCTGGAGAAAATCTGCAAGGTGAGGTGTTACCGGCTACTAGGTAACAAACTCAAAGAGACACGTGATCTAAACACCGGTTACTGGGTGAAAGAACAACAAGCTCAGGAAGAATGAATATCTAAGACCGGTATAAGGGTGAGAGATATCAATCAACCAAACATCTGAGGGAGACCTGAAAAAGGTACATCAACTCAGGAAAATCTGACTCCACAAGGGACCAAGGTCATAATAGGGAGCAGAAAGGAAGGAACACCAGGGATACCGGTTACTGGGTATATAATAGGTGACCGACCAAAGCGTGAATTGGTATATATGCCAAAACACTCATCATCCGAAAGGAGGGCTTGAAAAAGCAAATCGACTTACAGGATGGACATTCGACTCCGCAACGGGAAAACGAATCTTACTCAGCTGAGAAAAAAAAAACCAAAGAGCGCATGAGATATAATATCCATTACCGTCAGAACGTGGATAGTATACTCGCATGAGATGTATTATCTATTACCGTCAGAACATAGATAGTATACTCGCATGGAAGGAACACCAGGGATACCGGTTACTGGGTATATAATAGGTGACCTACCGAAAAAAGAGAAACAATCATTACCAACAACAACAGGGTAAACGAAAGATAACTCACAGGGGATAAATTGCAAGCATCCGGCAATCATCCAGGAGACATATCATCAGTTACTGGGAGATACACTCAAAAAAGGAGAACAAAGAAAAATTCGGTTCCACAAAGGAATACGAATCTTACTCGACTGGGGAAACACAACAGGCTTTGACCGAAGAGTGCATGAGATATATTATCCATTACCGTCAGAACGTGGATAACATACTCGCATGGAAGATTATCCACAACCGGTTACTGGGTTAATAAAGGATGAATCAACCAAAAAGAAAGGCATCGGGATACCAAAACTAGGTATATAAAGATGACCGATCAAAGGGAGCAACAATCATTACCAACAAAAGGGTAAATGAAAGAGAACTCACCAGGGATACATTGATAAACATCAATGATCCGGGGAACAAATCACTGGCATACAGTGAAAGGACCCGCTGAGGATAAAATTGCTAGCATCCGGCAATTATCCACAAGGAAAGATCTGTTGGGGATACAATTGCTAGCATACGACAATTACCCAGAAGAAAGAGGGAATATCAACATCGAATACTGGATGAAGATAACCACAAAGAGTAACCATCATCGGTTAGGATGAACAACAAGGTTAACTCTGCAAAAGGGAGAAATTAGGATTTACAACTACCGAATATGGGGTAGAAGACCAGAAACTCTGGCTGAGGATAGGGTGAAATAATTGCCGAATACTGAGCAATTATCCAACTATTCCACAAGAAAGCACAGACTCCGCTAGGGAGACACCAACAACATAGGATTTACAACTACCGAAAACTGGGTAGAAGACCACAAAATCCACCATCAACCAGAATGAACTACAAAGGTTACCTCTGTTAGGGGATAAAAGTAGGGTTTGTAACTACCGAATACATGGTAGAAAACCAACAACTCTCCTGAGGAATAAAAGGTATATAACCACAAATTCCACCAAGAGGGGAAAAGGGAACATAGGACTTACAACTACCGGTTACTGGGTAAAGGCCCAAACTCTGCTGGGGATAAAAAGAATTATTGCCGGTTACTGGGCAATTCATTCATTTATTCCACAGGGAAGCACAAGAGACGGTTGAAAAATGCCAATTTAGGATCAAACCAAAAAGGAAAACTGAATCAAGACTCGTCCTAATGAGGATATAACTCAATAGGAAGATCCATCCCAATATATGTGTTGGGAGGAAACGGAAAAAACCGTCATCCACGAGGATATATCTCAGTGGGGAATTGCAGAAGGAAAGACAGACACTTTCTGCTTATGGGGCTGACTCTATATTGAAAGATTAGACACCCGACATCTGCTTGGGAAGATCTACTAGAGAGATCCATATCACCATTAGCAGGAGACAACAACCAAAAGATATATGGCAAAAAATGCAATCATGAATATCTGAATGTTGAAAGTATGCATGAATATGCGTAATTTATGTTTGATGAATGCTGACAAAACAGACATATCTAACACAAACAGGCCCAGGAATCAAACGGCCGGTACTACACTTCCAGAGAAAATCCAAGGAAAGCCAATCTGCTGGAGATCTGAATGCTAAAAAGCAAAGATCTGCTGGAAAAACAGAAGATCAGAGATATCAAAGAAATCATAAAATCTCTGAGTGATGGATCATCAATCAACCCAACTGGGGAACATAAGTTCACAACAGGCAGCAACTGCCACAAAGACAAATCTGTTGGGGAAATGGAGAAATCCCGAGATTTCTGCAGGGGATCCTCAGTATCAACTGGGAAACAAGAGTTCACTGCACAAGCAAGAACTGCTGAAGAGAACAAAACACACAAGTAGAATTTAGCCGCACAAGCAACTCTATTGGGAATACTGTCAGCCACTCCGTAGGGGATAAACCCACTAACGGAAAATAGATCACACAAGTAGATTCTGCATACAAGGCCACTCTACTGGGGATCAAAAGCATCGGGAAATCAACCAAATCTATGAATAATAGATCTCACCAACCAACCCAACTAAGGAACAGAAGTTCACAACAAGCAGAAACTGCCACAAAAGCAACTCTGTTGAGGATACCAACTCTGTTGGGGATACTGCAGGGAAATCACGAAACTTCTGCAGGGAAACATCACAGAAACAATCCACCATACTACAAATCTACTGGGGATTTATCTGAGGAAGAGAAGGAGAACTGGTGATCAACCACCAAATGCTGAACCTTCCAAGAAGAAACTGCCAACTGCTGAGGAGGAAATAATCAGTGCTCTGCTGAAGGGATAAGAGGTGAAAACCTCAACAAGCACTCTGATGGGGAAAGATAGCATAAATGAAGTATATCACGCCAACAACTCCGCTGGCGACTTTACTGAGGAAACAGACGAAGTACCGGGATGTCAATCCACCAACTACCGAATCTTCCAAAAGGAAAGCACCCATGCTGGGGAGAGAATATTGTTGGAGAGGACTGTGAAGTCCTCAACAAACACTCTTCTTAGGGAACAAAATCTCAACAGAAGCTGGATAAAGAGGATACAACCATGCCAGGAATATGAACAAATGTCTTACCCTGTTGGAAATCATACCACCCTTGGGAGAGCACTGAGAAATTCTTAAGTATCCTTTCATCATTGTGAATATTCACTTTATTTAAAACAACAATTTGAAAATTTTTATTTGTTTAAACAATGACATTTTATCAATTAAAACATGCAAAACATTTGTTGAATTGGAACAAATAAGAGTGCAAATAATTAGATAAAAGCTCAAATTTATTTGATGGAATGGTAGCCTGCAAATGGCAAGACTCCATAGATCTATACAAATTTGAAATCAGTGATATATATTGGAAGAGGGCTACATTGAACATAATGATCCTTTCTCTACCAATTTGAATTTCGATGTATTCGAAGCTTCAGTTGACGACGAATCAAAAATCTCTGACGAAAAGACAGCTGTGGACAGAAAGTCTTGTCAGGATGCAGTTACTTGCCAAATCCCTAATTTTTGCCTAGATTGCCCCAGGGTGAGGTACTCAATCTAGCGGGATGCAAATATTCTTTTATTTTTCATGTCTCTAACTTTTGCCTGGATCTCCCTTTCGGGTTCTCCACCGAGACACTCATTTTTGCCTAATCCGCCCTTTCGAGTTTTCAACTTAGCGAGCTATTCTGTTTTTCTTTTCAGGCAAAGTATTTCTTGACTGCATCTGAATTCACAGGACGAGTGAAATCCTCCCCATCCATTGTTGTAAGCATCAAAGCACCGCTTGAAAAGGCTCTCTTAACAACATATGGACCTTCATAGTTTGGAGTCCACTTGCCCCTGGAATCGGGCGCGAAAGACAAAACTTTCTTGAGCACAAGGTCGCCTTCTCGGAACACGCGAGGCTTGACCTTCTTATTGAATGCTTTCTTCATTCTCTGCTGATATAATTGACCATGACACATGGCAGTCAATCGCTTCTCTTCGATCAAATTCAGTTGGTCGTAACGACTCTGAATCCATTCAGCATCAGCCAACTTGGCTTCCATCAAGACTCTCATTGATGGGATCTCCACCTCTACTGGGAGAACAACCTCCATGCCGTAAACAAGAGAGAAAGGGGTTGCCCCTGTTGAAGTGCAGACAGATGTACGATATCCATGCAAAGCAAATGGCAGCATCTCATGCCAATCTTTGTACGTGACTGTCATCTTCTGGATAATCTTCTTGATATTCTTGTTAGTCGCTTCAACAACCCCATTCATCTTGGGTCTGTAAGGAGAGGAATTATGGTGTGCAATCTTGAACTCAGCGCACAACTCTTCCATCATCTTATTGTTCAGATTAAATCCATTATCAATAATGATCTTATCAGGCACACCATAACGGCAAATAAGCTGATTCTTGATAAACTTCACGACCACCTGCCTGGTCTTATTCGCATACGAAGCGGCTTCAACCCATTTGGTGAAGTAATCAATTGCTACGAGAATAAACCTGTGTCCATTGGACGCCTTCGGTTCAATCATGCCGATCATGTCAATTCCCCACATAGAGAAAGGCCATGGTGATGAAATCACATTCAGAAGTGTCGGGGGAATATGAATCTTGTCCGCATAAATCTGACACTTGTGGCATCTTTTCACATATTTGCAGCAGTTAGACTCCATTGTCAGCTAATAGTAGCCTGCTCTCAGCATCTTTCTAGCCATGGCATGTCCATTGGAATGAGTACCAAATGAACCCTTATGGACCTCAGTCATCAATAGGTTTGCTTCGTGTCTATCCACGCATCTGAGCAAAACCATATCAAAATTTCTCTTGTAAAGCACTTCACCACTGAGGTAGAAACTTCCTGACAACCTTCTTAAAGTTTTCCTGTCTTTCACAGATGCCCCAGGTGGGTAGATCTGGTTCTGGAGGAAATTCTTGATATCGAAATACCAAGGCTTGTCATCATTCACTTCTTCAACTGCAAATACGTGAGCTGGTCTATCCAAGCGCATCACGGTAATATTGGGAACTTCATTCCAATACTTCACCACAATCATCGAAGCAAGCGTAGCAAGCGCATCTGCCATCCGATTATCCTCTCGAGGAATATGATGAAAGTCAACTTCAGTAAAGAACGTTGAAATCCTCCTCGCATAATCTTTGTATGGAATGAGACCTGGCTGATTCGTCTCCCACTCTCCCTTGATCTGATTGACAACCAAGGCCGAATCACCATACACATCAAGATGCTTGATCCTTAGATCAATGCACTCTTCTAATCCCACAATACAGGCTTCGGACTCAGCCATGTTATTCGTGCATTTGAAAGTTAGCCTTGTTGTAAACGGAATATGCGTGCCATGAGGAGTAATGATTACTGCCCCAATTCCATTTCCATACTGATTTACAGCGCCATCAAACACCATCGTCCATCTAGAACCAGGTTCTGGACCTTCATCAAGTGTAGGCTCATCACAATCTTTCATTTTCAAATACAGAATCTCCTCGTCTGGGAAGTCTTACTGAACAGACTGATGATCTTCAATCGGCTGATGTGCCAAATGGTCAGCCAAGATACTACCTTTGATAGCTTTCTGAGCTCGATACTCGATATCATACTCAGACAACAACATCTGCAGACGGGCAATCCTCCCAGTTAAAGCAGGCTTCTCGAAAATATACTTGATTGGATCCATTCTGGATATCAACCAAGTTGTATGATTTATCATGTATTGGCGTAAGCGTTTACCAGCCCAAGCCAAAGCACAGCACGTCTTTTCAAGCATAGAGTATCGAGACTCACAATCAGTGAACTTCTTACTGAGGTAGTAGATAGCAGATTCTTTCTTCCCTGATTCGTCTTGTTGACCGAGTACACAACCCATAGAGTCTTTAAGAACAGTCAGATACATGACCAGAGGTCTTCCTTCTACAGGCGGAGACAAGATCGGAGGTTCAGACAGATATTCTTTGATACTGTCGAAAGCTTTCTGGCAATCCTCGGTCCAATCAAGAGACTGATCTTTCCGGAGGAGCTTGAATATCGGTGCACATGTGGCAGTCATGTGGGATATAAATCTGGAAATGTAGTTCAAGCGGCCAAGAAAACCTCAGACATGCTTTTCAGTTTTGGGCGCAGGCATCTCTTGTATTGCTTTGACCTTTGCAGGATCAACCTCAATACCTCTCTTGCTGACAACAAAACCCAACAACTTGCCAGAACGGACTCCAAATGTACATTTGTTCGGATTCAGACGAAGCTTGTACTTCCTCAAACGCTGAAAAAGCTTCAACAAATGTTCAACATGTTCAACTTCCGTTCTAGAATTAGCAATCATGTCATCAACATAGACCTCTATCTCCTTGTGCATCATATCATGAAACAAGGTAGTCATAGCGCGTTGATACGTGGCTCCGGCGTTCTTCAGACCGAAGGGCATCACTCGATAACAGAATGTTCCCCAAGGTGTGATGAATGTTGTCTTCTCCATATCCTCGGGTGCCATCTTGATTTGATTATATCCACAAAATCCGTCCATAAACGAGAAGACTTTGAATTTGACCGTATTGTCTACCAACATATCAATGTGTGGTAACGGGAAATCATCTTTCGGACTAGCCTTATTCAAATCTCTGTAATCAACACACATACAAACTTTTCCGTCTTTCTTAGGCACAGGCACAATATTGGCCACCCATTGAGGATATGTAGAAGTCACCAGAATCCCTGCATCAATTTGCTTCTGAACTTCCTCTTTGATCTTCACTGCCATATATGGATGAGTTCTTCTGAGCTTCTGCTTCACAGGCATGCACTCAGGCTTCAAAGGCAGAAAATGTTGCACAACATCTGTATCTAGACCCGGCATGTCTTCATACGACCAAGCAAAGATATCGTAAAATTCTCGTAGCAAACTGATCAACCCCTTCTTGACAGACTCTTCAAGAAGTGCCCCAATCTTCATCATACGAACACAATCTTCAGACCCCAAGTTGACTGTTTCCAGATTCTCGAGATGCGGCTGAATGATCTTCTTCTCGTGCTCAAGGAGACGGGTAATCTCGTCAGGAATCCCTTCAACATCATCTTCCTCTACTTCGAATACAGGGAATTCAAAATTGGGAGATGGCATTGGATCATTATGTTCAATGGGTTTTAGAATCAACCTGCATAATGATTTTGGATAATAAAAAACTTTAGAATTTAAACAAGCAAACCATTATGCAGATGAAAAGATTGCTTTTATTCTTGTTTTTAGGGTTTTTTGTGATCACCGATTTCATGCAAAAGCAAAAAGTGAAAACAAATGGAAAAACAAATGTTTAACATGCATTAATTGAATGAAATATCATTGTATATATGATGCCAACAATGTCATCACTTCTCCTTTTGGCATGGGAGAAGGTTTTTTTAAACAAAGTGAACATATTACGCTGACTTATGAATGACCGTAGGAACATCCACAGCGACCCAATTATGGCAGATCCCGCCAGGGATAACAAAGTTGCTCAAATCCTCTGCATCCTCTTCCAGAATAGCAGCAGTTTCTTCGGCTTGATCAGCATGGATGAAACCTCCACTCTTGAACAGTCCTTTCTTGTTGAATGCCCCAGAAGAATAGCCAATGCCATCCCGGGATTTGTTGTCTTCAAGCTCAATCATCTTCCCCAAACCAGCAACTGCACCACATTCAATGGCCAGTTTCGCATCACGGTAGGAAGTAAATAAAGGAAACTTCTTCTCAATCGGCTCAGCTATAGACAAAGCTTGGAAAGGTGTTCCAACTTCATCCTCAACATCAATATATGAGAAAGAAGATAGGTGGCTAACCAGGAGAGCCTTTTCTCCCCCTACCACGACCAGTTTCTTATTCTTGACGAATTTCAGCTTCTGGTGTAGGGTGGATGTCACGGCGCCAGCCTCGTGAATCCATGGTCTGCCAAGGAGACAGCTATAAGACGGGTGGATATCCATAACCTGAAAGGTGATCTGGAAATCACTTGGTCCAATCTTGATTGGGAGATCAACTTCCCCAATCACGGTCTTGCGCGACCCATCGAAGGCTTTCACAACAACACCACTCTGCCTCATGGGAGGCCCCTGATATGACAATCTTGAAAGAGTGGTCTTCGGCAATACATTTAGAGATGACCCAGTGTCCACCAACACGTTGGACATGGCGTCGGTCTTGCAATTCATGGATATATGTAAAGCCATGTTGTGGTTTCTTCCCTCCTCAGGGAGATCAGCGTCACAGAAACTCAAAGTGTTGCAAGCAGTGATGTTTGCAACAATACTGTCAAACTGTTCAATTGTGACATCATGATCAACATAAGCCACGTCCAAAACTTTCTGTAGAGCCTCCCTATGGGGTTCTGAATTCAGAAGCAAAGATAGCATGGAGATTTTGGACGGCGTTTGTAGAAGCTGGTCTACAACGTTGTACTCACTCTTCTTGATGAGCCTCAGCATCTCATCACAGTCTTCATTCCCAGTGCCACTCGGGCCAACAGAAGAAGCAGGAGTCTTTTGTACAAAGGAGGGTTTGGCAACAGGTGCCGGGTTCGGAACATTCACTGCAGTCCCAACCGGATGCTCAGCAGAATCAGAAACAACATGAGTCTTCGGGGGTGCAGAAAACACACGACCACTACGGGTCAACCCGCTCACATCAGCAATATTTACCACAGAAGTTGAAGGCAATGGCACTTCTTTCCCATCTTCAACAGCAACTGGATTATAGCAGAAGGGAATTGCTTTATCTGAGGCATAAGGCACAGGGCCTGCAGGTTTGATCACCAAAGAAGGAGAGACCTTCGGCTTGCTACCATCATAACGGATGACAACAGGCTCAGGAATCTTGAACACAAGAGAAATCACATTTACTTCTGGTTCATCTTCATCAACATTTCTGTTTTGAAGAATCTCAATAGTCCCCTCATCCAACAGCTCTTGAAGCTCTCTACGCACTTGGCGGCAACCCAATCTATTGACGGAGCAGATACGACATTTTTCATGGTCGTGCTCCATATGACTGTAATCACACAGCAGACGATGCAACTCAACCAATGACTGTCGAATATGGCTTACATATTTGACCTTATATATTCCAGGACAACCCTGGACCATGTTAACTGATTTCCCATGCTCGGGCAATATGTTCTTCGTAACATTGGGGTCTGAGTCCTCAAAGCTCAGAATGCCGCATCTCATAAGGTCTTGAACCTTAGTCTTCAACGGATAGCAGTTTTCTATATTGTGACCGGGAGCACCGGAGTGATAAACACAATGTTGGCCGAGCTTGTACCACCACTGCGGGTTAGCAGGTACAACCGGAGGATCCCTCGGGGTAATCAGTTTCCGCTCTAATAAAGAGGGATATAGCTCAGCATATGACATAGGAATAGGATCGAAAGTGATCTTCTTCCTCTCATAATTCAAATTAGCTTGATTACTGTTTCCACGAGGCTGGTAAGCCTGTTGCTGTGGGCGATGTTGCTGTTGATACTGAGGTTGTTGTTGATAATGCTGTATGTTGTCTCTGAAGACAGGTGCTATGTGAGCCACCTGATGCTGATTGCTGGCATGACGCACAGGCTTCCTCTTGGCAGAGGGTCTTCTAGGTTTAGCATGGGATTGCACAACATGTGCCTCTCCATCTTTCTTCTTAAACGCCCCATATCGTTTAGAAGAGCCTTCATCTTTAGTCAAACGTCCATCCCAGACTCCTTCCTCCAATCGCATCCCCATGTTCACCATCTCGGTGAAATCAGAGGGAGCACTAGCGACCATCCGCTCATAGTAAAATGAACTAAGAGTTTTCAAAAAGATCTTAGTCATCTCCTTCTCTTCCAGCGGAGGAGTAATCTGAGCTGCCAGCTCTCGCCACCTCTGGGCGTATTCCTTAAATGTCTCTTTGTCCTTCTGGGACATGGCTCTGAGTTGATCACGATCAGGAGTCATATCAACATTGTACTTGTACTGCTTGACGAAGGCTTCGCCAAGGTCGTTGAAGGAACGGATGTTTGCGCTATCAAGGCTCATATACCACCGAAGAGCCGCACCAGACAAACTATCCTGAAAATAATGAATCAGCAGTTGATCATTATCTGTTTGAGTAGACATTTTCCTGGCATACATAACCAGGTGACTGAGCGGGTAGGTGTTCCCCTTATACTTCTCAAAGTCAGGGACTTTGAATTTGACGGGTATCTTAACACCGGGAACCAAACATAATTCAGCAGTAGACTTGCCGAACAAATCTTTCCCTCGAAGGGTCTTCAATTCCTTGCGGAGTTCAAGGAATTGGTCGTTCATAGCTTCCATCTTTTCATTAACATCTGGGCCCTCAGACGGCTCAGAGTGATAGATGGTGTCGTCTACCCTGGGAATTGTGTGCACGACAGGAGGAGGCATCGCAAGGACCGGGCTAGATGCCGACATGGAAGCAAATGTAGGAGCTGTAATATCAGGCATAAAACCAGGAGGCATACCCCATGGAAACCCGGCTGGCATGGCTGGCATGAAATGAGCACTGGCAGCTGGCACTGTCGAGGAGACAATCTCTGATATAACAGTCCTCTAGGGAGGAGTTGCAGGAGGTGGAGACGGTTGATTCTGAGCAGCCAAGAATTGCTCCATCAGAGCACTGAGTCTGGAGACCTCTTCTTTCAGCTCTCAGTTCTGTTGTTCGAGTTGATCCATCACTCTTGCAGAATTAGCTCGGGTGTAGTACCGATGAGTCAGCTTGTCTTCAAAATAAATGAAGATCACAGAGTTAGGCCACAGACAAGAAGACCAGAACAACACCTGCTTATGCGAGATGATGCATGCAATGCTTGTGCATATGCTCTGTTTTTTATTTCAAGGAACTTTTAGGGTTCTATTTGCAAATTTTTCGAAATTTAAAGCATTTAATCGCATATGGAAAAATATCTCATCAAATATATATTTGAGACAAAGAAGTACAACATTATTGATCATTACAAAGGAAAAGGGAAATAAACATCCTATGGATCCCTAGAAGCTCGAGATGCTGGAAGACGAGATACACAAAGCCTCTTGATCTCTCTCTCATATGCTGCTTCCATATCCGCTTTCTCTTTAGCAAGTCGATCATACTTCCTTCTCCAGAACTTGGAAGACTGAGGAAGCAGAGAAGTCCAGGTATCATTCGGATCATCTATCACCTGATGCTCGAGAAATTCGATCAGAGCATCTTTTTCCTTAAGTTGTTGAAGCAACTCTTCTCTTTCACGGATCCAGGCACGTGAAAGGTCTTCTTCCCTCAACTCCTCTACGCCTTGGCTAGGGAGGGTTGAAGGCCCAACCACAACCAACGGTGTAGGTCTCGGATAATCGTATGGCATAAGATACTCTGATGCTCTCTGCCTGACCCAAGTCGTGTATGGCTCCAAAGCAATGCAGTTCTTCGGACCCAACTCATTTCTACCCTTCTTGTGAATCTTGCGCCAAGCGCGGACCATCCTGGCTTTCAGGCCTTGGGGATCTTTACCCTCCTGAAAGAATACACCTTCTAACAGAATGTTATGAGGTTTATCCTTTAGGGGGAACCCAAGCTGACGACGTGCTAAGATAGGGTTGTAGCTGATCCCACCACATGTACCAAGAAGAGGCACATTAGGGAATTCACCACAATAATCAATGATCTGAACTGTATCATACACGCGATCATACCAAGAGATATCGTCATTAGTGAGAGACATAAGTCTCGTAGACCACCGTAGACATCCCTTGTTCTCCTTGAAAGCGACCGTCTGCGGTATGTGAGAAATAAACCACTTATACAACAGAGGCAAACAGCACACAATAGCTCCTCCACCCTTTGCATTCCTCAGATGCAAAGAGAAATAGGTATCACCCAACAGAGTAGGAATGGGATTAAGAACAGAAAAGATCCTAATGACGTTCACATCCACAAATTTGTCGATGTTGGGGAACAATACCAATCCATAGATGAGCAGCACGAATATGGCCTCAAAGGCATCCTCACTCATGGCCTTCCCATAAACGGTAGCTTGAGCGATGAGGAAATCAGAAGGAAGACCTTGAATTCCACCTTTGGTGGTCATATGCGCTTCAATCAGGGATTCATCTATGTGCAACAAGTCTGCGATCTCTCGAGAAGTCGGAATACTCTCTAAGCCACTGAACGGCACCTGATCTAGAATAGGAATACCCACAAGATGAGTATACTCTTCTAGCATAGGCAACAACTGAAAGTCTGGAAAAGAGAAGCAGTGATACAGAGGATCATAGAACTGCGCCAAAGTACTCATCAACCCTTCATCAACCTGAGTAGTCAACAGAGGCAGAAGCTTCCCATAACGAGCTTTGAAACCCAAGGGATCTAATACATAAGATGTCAGATTCCTTAACTCTTTCACATCGGGCTGTCTAAAGTTGTACTTCTTTGTATGCCTTTTCGGTCTTTCCATGTCTAAAAATTTTGCAAATAAACCCTTTAAGTTCCTTGAAAATTTTTTGATTTTTCTGATGACATGAATGCAGATGAATGCATGAATGTATGAATGCAGCAATCACACTCAAGGATCAAGCAAGTCACACCAGACAAAGGTCATGGGAAAGCTCATAGTATCCTTAATATCAATCATCCATTTTGGTGGATTATGGTTTTCACCTTATCAACACCCAAGTTCCATTGATATTAACGATATATGAACCGGCTCAATCATCCTTAATATCAATCATCCATTTTGGTGGATTATGGTTTACACCTTATCAACACCCAAGTTCCATTGATATTAAGGATGTCTGAACGACTCAACCATGAATCACGGGTTTGTTGAGAGTCACGAGCAAGGAGTCTCGGTTAAGAACCACCCAAAGGGAGTGTACTAGGGTTTAAACATGCCGAACATGTTCTACAAGAGGTTCCCATAGTCATCATCCCATCTTTCGAATATTATCGGAGGAACGAATACTCGTATTCCAAAAATATTCTCAAGAGAGACTCTTATGAGTGTAGTATCGCGTAACAGTCGCATCAGATCTTACATCTGAACGACTTCCGCACTATGTCCTAAAAATAGGCCAAGATGGGCTTGGTAAACTAAGGTCCTTAGCTTCTAAGGCACATGATTGAAAGAATAATGCCTAACCACAAATGACTTGTGTGACATTATTAATCCAACATGACCTCCACCAAGTGAATGGACTCGCAAGTCAACTTGCTAAGGAATACTCCACACAAGTCGACAAGACTATGCCATTCTCCTATCCTAAGGTGCACTCGAGTTCGGGTATAGAACTCGTCTCACAGAGATCACCAAGCAAACAACAATTGTATATCAAGCAATTCAAACATTACAATCAATACAGTAATCCCAAATTGTACAAAAATATGCCATATAACAAATAAACAAATATCATACAACAAGGGTGAAAAGTAGGCAAAACCACCAAGGAGATCTCCCCAGCAGAGTCGCCACTTTTCTGTAGCGGTGTATTCGTCACTTTATGATTTATTGATTAAATCAAAAGCAAAGCATACAAAGAATCGAGTCGCCACCGCACTTTTATTTATCCAAAGGAATGGCTAAAAAGCGAACAAAAGCCTAAGAAGTTTTACACATAGAAAACTAATGAAAAGATCAGAGATCTGGGTAAGGGGTTAATTACGCAATGGGAAGGTGTTAGGCACCCAAAACGTCCTAGGTACTCCTAGGGAGCCCTTTTCACAACTTGTTGTACGAAATTTTACTTGTTTATGAAATATTTATTGTGCAAACATGATTGAAGGGATGAGAAAAGAATATACAAGTTATTATTTTTGTGTTTGAACGGATGAACCCGTTGCCTACGTACCTTTCCATGGAAGGTAAGGATCAAAACGCCGTAGTTCGGCTAAAAGATTTCCAAAAGTATGGGTGAATTGATTTTAAAACAAAATCCCTAAGGTATTTCGTTATCCACGGGAGAAACCTCAACCTATACAAACAAGTCCACCATGTGAGAAAAGCTTCAACTTGCTAGTGAGGGGTTAACCCTATAATAAGCAAGGAAGTCTTACAATTCAATCACTAAGGACAAAAGGTGAGATTAACATCAACCAACTAGGATAAATCAAACCTATGGCTAATGTATGAAAACTTACCAAGAATGGACAAAGCCACAAAACAATTGAGTGAGTGAAATTAACCAATTAGGATTATTCACAAAAGTGGTCAAAGTATGATTAGAATTCAATTCAAAAGAAGTATTATGAAAATGAAGTTTGAAAAATCAAAGGCTTAAGGCCTAGGTTTCTAAATTGAAAACAAATGAAAATGTTTGCACAATAGTTTTCAAGTTTTGGGTTAACATGCAAATGGAGGTTTAAAGAAACAAAAGGTGGGAGGTTAAGGGATGCAAAACTTCTTAGGTGTTCGCCTCTTGAGATCATATGTAGATGATTCAAGTGATTCCTTTGGAATAGGAAACAAAGCAAAAAGTAAATAACAAGATGGATACCGGATGCCAATCAATGGACTTATTCCAATCTCCTAAAACAAAGAGAAACATGGATACCAGATGCCAATCAATGGACTTATACTAGTCTCCTAAAACAAAGAGAAACATGGATACCAGATGCCAATCTATGGACTTATACTAGTCTCACAAAGCAAAGAAACAAGGATACCAGATGCCAATCAATGGACTTATACTAGTCTCACAAAGCAAAAAAACAAGGATACCAGATGCCAATCAATGGACTTATACTAGTCTCCCACCATATCACAGGAAACAACTGCCAATAAATGGACTTATGTTTGACTCCTCCATGGACCAACAAATGCAATAAGCAAAAAGGAAACAAGTTGCCAATAAATGGTCTTACACTCGACTCCTACCAGATCATAGGAAACAACTGCCAATAACTGGACTTACAATTGACTCCTCAATGGACAAAACAAAATGTTACAAAGTAATGAACAATGATTATGAAATGATATACAAGTAATGATGATAAATGCACAAAGGCACACATAAGCAAATATGTACAGATGAATCAAGTAAGCAGACAAACAAGTCAATTAGCACACACTATACACAATCAATTAGGCTCAAGCAAGGTTAGGCTTTACAACCAACTGGAATGGGGTATTTTGAGCTCTTAACCCTAACATTGAGAGTTAGGGTGAAGCAGATGAAATGGAGATGAGGAGTGTGCCTCATAGCTCTTATCCCTGGTAAGGGAGAGCATTGATCAATGGAAAGTGTGGGAGTTCAGAAAGTTGGAACTCTTCTCCACAAATGATTGACTCTATAAGATCTTGGGTTATTATTCACCATGCATCAACACATGGTGTGAGCAAGGTGAATGACACACTGAGTAGCAGGAGATGGATTACACATCTCTTTTATCTGCCAATTGCCTCATAAGAGGACTTTTCCTGCTTGGCACAAAGTTAAACAAGCACAAACATTGCCTCTTAAGGAGGGCTTCAGACAGGTGCCTACCAATAACAGTAGGTCTTCCAGACTACATGAAGATTAGGGATTATACCTAAGTGGTTAAGCAACCAAGAAAAGCAAAGTTCAAATGAACTTAAAGCAACTTAGGTACCTGTTGAAACAACTAAACAAATCAGTACAATACTCAGACAAACAGACAAACAGTCAATAAGCAACAGACAATCCCAATGTACAAAATGTGCAAGCCAAAAGGCAAACTCAAATGAGTTAGCATCAACCTACAAAACACACAATGTTAGTAATCAAAAGCAAATATCAATATTCACATGATGAAGCATCATCAACTATGGAACTTGGATGCTTAACCTGAAATCAAAACTCACATGTAAGCAACAAACCACTAGGTCAAAGCCTAGGGTCAAAGATGGAGAAAAAATTCAAAACAGGGGCTGAAATTTAACACAAAGCAACTTCAGGCGCATATTGACATATCCTAAAAAGGCTCACATCAAAATCAATCATCAAATGCATTTCATGATCAAAAGAAGTCCAAGGAAATTTCAAAGCTCATATGTGATCACCATGGATGAAAAATTCAAATCAAAACAGAAATGATTCAAATAAATCTGGAAAAAATCATGAGCAATCAAGACATCCACAACATCCATCACACAAAAAATCAGAAATATTGGAGATCATTTGGCATGGAAATCACATGGCACAATTTGGATAAGCAAAAGTGTGACACAAATTGTCACACCAAGTTAGCACATGCATAAAACAGAAATGGTAATTGAGAAAAATGTCAAACCAAAATCAAAATGTCCAGCAATGTGTCTAGATTCATCATGCAAAATTTCACATTCATTGGATTAGAATCAAGCATTTCACAAAGAGATAAGCAAGGCAAGGTCACAATTAGACACATGATCAATCAACCTAGCACCAAATAAAATCCAGCCGTGCACAAATTTGGAAATAATGACGATAAAAAACTAGACAGAATAAGGAGTATGATGCAAAAAATTGGGATGAAATTGGATGATTTTTCAATTTGTTATGATTTTATAAAGTTTGGAAAAAATTTGAAAATCAAAATGGACATGGCATTGGAAAATAGGAGGGAAACATGAAAATAGCAAGGCAATTTGAATATTTCGCTCGGCCAGGATCGAACCTGGCACGAATTTGAAAACACGCGCCTAACCAAAACGACAGTGTTTTGGTCTAACCCTAAGTCTGGCAACGCGTTTTCCAGAATTTCGTAGCAAATGATGAACTCGTAGCAAACTCATAGCCTGTTCGTAGCTAATCTGGAAAACGTATGATCTTCATCTTTTTCCTCATGAAGATGCTGAACTTCATGAGTGAATTTCCAGAAAATTTCAGAAAACTCCAGAAATCAAAAACAAGCACAGCATTCGAATCCTCATTTCATGCACATCAAAGATCCACAATCAAATCATGCTAAAACATCATAACAAGCTTGAATCGAAGAAAAACTTTTTTGCATCTCATGTTTCAATCATGCATAACTTCATGGATAATGCACCATTTCACTCAATTTTCATATCAAAATCATCACCAAGCCAAGATCTACACAAATATCATAATGAATTCAAGAATAATTGAGATCGAATCCTGACCTCTTGAAGAACAGAACTTGGAATCGCGTGCTACAAAGCTCAACAATGACTCAAATCTCCTCTACAATGCTTATTGATGTGATTGATTATGAATTGGATGCTCCAACACACCTGAATCCAACTCAATTTCCAAACTCCATTGAACCTTCAAGCTTTGAGTATGGTCCAAACTGGCACGATTTGAACCAATTCCACGTCCAATTCCACTCAAAAATGCTTCATGATCATGAATCAATCAATAGAAAATGCTCTTGTGTGAAGAATTTGGAAAATATTTTGAGAGAAAAATTTGGTTGATTTTGAGATTCAGATCTGAAAATGGATGTTCATGATGAAAACAGTTGTGTTTAACCTTATATATCCCATGCTAATGATGCTGAAAATCTGTTTAAGCCAAAGCTAATCAAGATTAACATCTTATGAAGTGTATGTACAAAATGGTATTTCACCCCCATGCATTAGGTAGTCACGTGAACAGTGCTCAACTCTGATCCGAAACCACTCAAACAAGGCCATGCACACTTTAGGATTGGTTTTTCATGCATATAATCATCCAAAATGATTTTATGAAATTTCCTTCAAAAATCTTCATGAGTGAGCACATGACCATGAAAGGGAATTTCATGCCATGTAATGAGATGTTTGGAAACTACAAGTCATGATGAACAAAATGCAAAAAGAACCACCAAAATTGGAGCTTTGGTTCAAAAGTTATGCCCATTTGAATTTTCAAGCATACTTTGCCATGATTGGATCATATCTCCTTAACCACACATCATATGCTCATTATCTTAGACGTTTTGGAAATGGGAGAGAAAGATATACAACTTTCATGTTCAACAAAATTTCATTTGAAGATTTCTTGATGATGTAATATTGAGTTGAAGTTGGTCCAAAACCTTTCCATTTTTGGAAATTTCAAATTATAGGTCACTTGCTATTTTGGGAAAATCTTGACTGGACCTCAAATTCTTCAATGTGAGTGTTTGAAATGTCATATGAGACTTGTTTGAACATGAATGAAGTATTTCTAATCACTTCCCACCTCCAAATCCATAGTTGACTTTGCAGTTGACTTTCTAGGTCTTCAGATGACTTGAAAATGTTCTGATGAGATTCAAGCCTCTACCACTTGGGATTTTGCTTCAAAATGACATCATAACTCATATGAACTCTTGTGAATGATTGTGGGGTCCAAATCTCAAGAATGACCACCATCTATTGCTCAATGAATGCCTTTGATTGCCTTGACCTGTTAATGCTTCATCTGCAAGACAAAGGTTAGATGACATATTTTTGTACTTTTGGTTAGTGATTAGAAGAAAAGCAATGATATACAAATTCAAACATGCTTGGTGATCAAGAATTACTCTAAAAAAGATCCCACCCACAGGGAAGGAAGCAAGGTGTCCAATGATCCTTGAGGCAATGCAATGTTATGATATGATGCCATGAGGGATCTTAGGGACAAAATTGGGGTCTTACAGGCAACATATCAACGAGCTATGGTAACTCTTTTCCATGATATGATTCATCATGAAATCGAGGTTTATGTTGATGATATGATTGCCAAATCTCAGACGGAAGAAGAACATCTGGTGAATTTGCAGAAACTGTTTGAGCGTTTGAGGAAATTCAAGCTGAGGCTTAATCCGAATAAGTGTATTTTTAGGGTGAGATCTGGAAAACTGTTGGGTTTTATTGTTAGTGAAAAAGGGATTGAGGTGGATCCGTCCAAAGTGAAAGCGATACAAGAAATGCCTGAGCCAAGAACAGAAAAACAAGTCTGTGGTTTCTTAGGAAGGTTAAACTACATTGCAAGGTTCATCTCTCACCTAACAGACACGTGTGAGCCAATATTCAAATTGTTGAGAAAAGATCAGACCATCAATTTTGTATGCCTCCAGTCCCAGGGAGACTGCTGATTATGTATTTGACAGTACTTGATAATTCCATGGGTTGTGTTCTCGGTCAACACAACGAGACAGGTAGGAAAGAGCATGCCATCTACTACTTGAGTAAAAAATTCACAGATTGCGAGTCGAGATACTCAATGCTTGAAAAGACATGTTGTGCACTTGCATGGGCTGCTGAGCGATTGAGACAATACATGCTGACTCACACAACCTTACTGATCTCCAAGATGGATCCAGTCAAGTATATATTTGAGAAGCCAGCTGTAGCGGTGTATTCGTTACCATTGGAGATATTAACTAAATCCAAGGTAAATCATACAAAGTCGAGTCGCCACCACACTTCTATTTATCCAAAGGAAAGGTTAGAAAGCGAACAAAAACCTAAAAGTTTTACAAACAAAACTAGTAAAAGAAACAGAGATCTGGGTAAGGGGGTTGGTTATGCAATGGGAAGGTGTTAGGCACCCAAAACATCTTAGGTACTCCTAGGGAGCCCTTTTCACACTTGTTGCAAAGGTTATTGTTTTGTGAAAATTTTATTGTGCAAACATGATTGAAGAGATGAGAAAAGAATATACAAGTTTATTTACATTTTGTGTTTGGATGGATAAACCCATTGCCTACGTACCCTCTTATAAAAAGATTAGGATCAAAACCTCGTAGTTCGGGTAAAAAATCTCAAAACAAATTAGTGGATTGATTGGTCCAAAAGCCTTAAGGTCTTTTGTTATCAAAGGGAGAAAACTCAACCTGAAAAACCACAAGTCCACCATGTGAGGATAGCTTCAACATGCTAGTGAGGGGTTAACCCTATAATAAGCATGGAAGGCTCATTGTCCATCACTAAGGACAAAGGTGAGTATTACATCTACCACAAAGATAACTCAAACCTAATAGCTCAAGGTTATAAAAAAAATTGATTAAGAAGTGGACATGGAACCCCAAAAGAAATTTGAATGGGTTATATTTACCAATTAGAAGTATATACAAAAGTGGTCAAAGTTGACTTAAAGATTCAATTCACAATGAGTGTTATGAAAAGAAAGTTTGAAAAACAAAAGCATAAGGCTTAGGTTTCTAATGTTGAAAACAAAGTCAAATGTTTGCACAAAAAGGTTTTTGGTTTGGGTTAGGATGGAGAAATGAAGAAAACAAAGAGGTGAGAGATAAGAAATGAAACCACACTAGGAGTTCCTCTCTTGAGATCATATAGATGATCCAAGTGGTTCCCATCCTTTGGAATAAGCAAGCACAAAGCATAAGCAATCACACAAGTCTCATAAGAGATTCTCAATGTATCTTGTAACTTCCACATGGATGAACATGATAATGATCTTCAAATTAAACACAAATGGAAACTCCTAGTTCAAGAGCACACACATCAAAAGTTCACAAGCAAACAATCATCACACACTATATAGATACAAGAGGCTTAAACAAAAGGGTAGGCTTTAGTCAAGAGGGGTCATATCAACCTCGACAAACAAGCCAAACTGTAATGGGTAAACTGTAGCTCTTAACCACTAACATTGAGAGTTAGGGTGAAGTTGATCAAAGATGGAAATGAGGATGAGACCTCATGCTCTTAACCCTGGCCAGGGTGAGCTCATGACAAAGAAAGCGTGGGGATCCAGAAAGTGGGATCCTATTCCACTTGACAGACACTGGACAAAGATCTTGGGTACATGTTCAGAAGCATCAGCACGTAGTGCGAGCATAAAGAACGACTCACTGAATAACGGGGGATTAGCTACTAATCCCTTTTATCCGTCAATTGCCTCTTCTCTTGGAGGTCTTATCAAGTAACACATGCCTCATCTTGGAGGTCTTTGGCACAATTGTAAACAAACATAAACAGAGCCTCTGAAGGAGGACTTGCCCGCAAAATGCCTGCCAAAAAGGTGGCAGGACTTCCAGACTACATGAAGTAAGAAGATAACTACCTAAGGAGTGATCACGAACGTTGAATGGTGACAACGTCTCTACTCAGTCCACACGAATGGATTCCTTCAATATCAGTGCTAGCTTCTACGAATGAAGGCTTTGAGTGAGAGAGAGAGAGAGAAAGAGAGAGAGAGAGAGAGAGAGAGAGAGAGAGAGAGAGAGAGAGAAACAAAATTTCAACTGCATTAATGCTTCTACACAAGGGTTCTATTTATATAACCACTTAGTGCGAGCATAGAGAACGACTCACTAAATAACGGGGGATTGACTACTAATCCCTTTTATCCATCAATTGCCTCTACTCTTGGAGGTCTTATCAAGTAGCACATGCCTCATCTTGGAGGTCTTTGGCACAATTGTAAACAAACACAAACAGAGCCTCTGAAGGAGGACTTGCCAGCAAAATGCCTGCCAAAAAGGTGACAGAACTTCCAGACTACATGAAGTAAGAAGATAACTACCTAAGTGGTGTGTCAACCACAATCCAAAGCTCAAGCAAGAGCTAAAAGCAAGCAACTAAGGTACATGTAC
The DNA here is from genome assembly GCF_024323335.1 of Lathyrus oleraceus. NCBI lineage: Eukaryota > Viridiplantae > Streptophyta > Magnoliopsida > Fabales > Fabaceae > Lathyrus > Lathyrus oleraceus. The sequence continues at coordinate 358,923,864 of NC_066582.1, read as the reverse complement.
AAAGACTAAACAGTTAATATTTCAGTCAGAAAACCAACAGACAAATAGTGAAACCATTCACAGTTACACAACTCAATGAACAATGCTCAAGCACTCAAATGAACTCAATGGGCTCAAGCACATCAATTAGAACCTACAAAACAAACAAAAGTTAGAACTCAAATCATCTGTATCTCACAAGTGAGAACAAATCAACCATCAATGCTAAATGTCCAAACCTGAGACACAAAGCACAGTTAGTTTATGCACAAAACACTAGTACAAAGACTAAGTTCAAAACCAAAACAAATGATTAAAATAGAACTCAATCTTCCATATAATTCACATTCAAACATGTCACAAAATGTCCTCAAAAGGACCAGCATCAATTCAATAAGCAAATATCTCAAATGACCTATGCTATGCAATGATCACAAAATATGCACAAAGTGAACTTCCAATTTAGGAAATTCAAATCAAAATAGAAATGCATGCAATGACTTTGAAATTTTTTATGAAAGTTTCTCATGTCATGAACAATTATTATGTAAAAGATCAAATCTAGAAAGGTTCAAATGCTATGTGATCAAAAATGCAACAATCCAATGTCAAAAATGTGACACAAGTTGTCACATTTATCTCCATGTGTCAAAAATAATGATAGTATATGAGAAAAAAATCCAAACCAGTGATCAAAAATTCACATCATGTATGAATATTAAGCATGCAAAAAATTGGATCAAGAAGCTCAACACATAGAATTTCACAAGGCATTGAACACAACATATCAATTTAGCACAATGTGGATTAAAAAATTCACACATCACAAACCAAACATCAACAATTCACAAAATTAATACCATAAACAACTAGACATTCATACAAAACCAGGAAAAAAAATTGGGATCAAATTTGATTATTTTTCTATTTTTTATGAATTTTCTAAGATGAACAAAATAATTGACATAACATGGAAAATATGGAGGGAAAAGCATTATTTGAATTAAATTCAGAAATAACATCAACCACACGATGAGGCGCGAAAATCACATCCACGATCCACATTCAAATATCAAAATGCAGCGCTTCATTTAAACAGTCAGCGTGCACATCAACAGTCAACATAACGCGTGGCAAGGTCAAAAGCATGGCATCCAATCAAACGCACACGCAATCAGCATACATGGCAGACAACTCAACTAAATGGAACGATGTGTTTCATTAAAACACATCATCAGTGAAATTCTAGTTATCAGACTTTGGATGTCACACTGGTTGTTATGACATCCAATTCTGCACAGACATGGATTATGCAGAACTTAACAGTAAGTGCAGTAAATAACACAAGTAATTGTTCACCCAGTTCAGTCAAACATGACCTACATCTGGGGGCTACCAAGCCAGGGAGGAAATCCACTATTAGTAGTATCAATTCAAAGCTAAACTCACCCGTTTACAACTTATCACTTAATCCCTACCCAATGCAATTTCAATCTTAACCTAAGATCAGAGTTCCTACTCACTCCCCCTCAATCACCTCAGTGATATTAAAGACACTTTGAAGTCACACTTCAAAGACAACTCTTGATTATGCTTCACAGCTTAAATCAAGATACACAGCACTCACGCTTAAAAGCTTTGAGTGACACAACACTTACAACTCAATGAACACCCTATGCCAAAGCAATCATCTACTTGATAATGGCTTGGCTTACAAGATACGTCTAATACAAGACTCACAAAATACAGCAGTGAAGTATGATGGACACACTAAATCTTCACGCCTCAAAATCCCCGAAACTGAATGAAGGAATGCCTTCCTTTTTATATTGTAGCACCTGGGCTTTTGCACCTGTATTTTCCTGAATTTTAGGTCACACAAGTTCCCTCAAATTCAACATTTAGGTTGCTAACAAATAGGCTATTTGTTAGGTTCATTGAATGTAGCTTGGTTGTTGATTTCCTGGATTTTCTCTCAGCTGTTGAATCCCTAAAGAATAGCCTGAGAAAAAGCTGAAACAGAAAACTGAACAACCTACAATTTAGCATATGCTGTCAGGAATGAATGTCAGGACATTCAGCTTGACATCAAGGTCCATATGCTGAGTCTGTTTTTCCAGAAAACAGACTGTACAAATTTGCTGACCTGTACATGATTAAAATGACCATACTACAGTAACAGCTTACATTAATAAATGTCAAAGTGTCCAACTTAACATTTACACAATTGGCCTTAAGTTAGTTCTGTTATTCTCTTGAAGAACAAACTAAGTAATATGCTGAAGTATAGCAGAACACCACTCTGCCTAATCTTCAGTAGCTGCTGTCAATGATGAATGTCACAACATCCAGTTTGACATTCAGTAAGTAGGCCTTATGCCAGGTCTGGTTCTTCCTTGATAACCAGACTGCAAATGAATACTAAGTTCTAACAGAACTTCTGTTCCTTAGTATCTGTTGACAGGTATGAATGTCACAGCATTCAATAATCCTGTGTTAGCTAGTCCTACAGTAACTACAATGTAGTCACATATACATGTCATGACATCAGTCAAGACATTAGTGTTTTACCATATAATGCAGCCAATTAAACACCTACAAACTCCCCCTTTGGCAAATTTTTGGCTAAAACACTTTGATCCCCATAACAGAGTTCATAGCAGCGGAATAATACTAGCTAATACACTCAGAGTGGCAGCACACTCACACACATGGAAGTTAAATAAAAACTTCACATAGCAACACACACATATTAGAAGTTGCACCTAAACTTCAACATCAGCTGCAGGGGGGAAGGGAAGTTAAATAAAAACTTCACACACATATCAGCATACACACAGAAGCTAAATACACACTCCATCACACAGTAGCTGCAGTAGGGGAAAACTTCAATCTGTCATGAATGGGAACCTGTTTTAATAAAGTTTAACAATGTAAACTTCTGTTGTCCTGGGGTATCACTTGTCACTCCCCCTTTTTGTCAAAAATGTTGCCAAAGCAACACTTTAATTTACAGATCCACAAATAGTAATTAGAATTACACACATGACAGAGAAACACAAAAGAAGTGATTAATCCTCAGCCTCATCATCAGCCTCCTCATCAGCCTCCTCTTCAGAGCTGGCCTCTTCCTCCTCCTCAGCCATTTGCCCTTCAGCTCCATCCGTGTCCTCAGCAGTAGACTCCAGCTGCAAGATGAGCTGTTCCAGTGCATGCTTTCTAGCTCCCAGCTCTTTGCAGGTCTCTTTGAGAACTGTAATAACTTCAGCTTTGTCTGGTTGGTTGCCAGCTTTGGAAGTCTCTCCCGATGTCAAGACAATGTCAGGGACATGCTTGCCCAGGAACAGTTTGTAGCTGAAAGCCAATGGACTCTCTCTTCTTTTCACGAAGTCATTATCTGTCAGGATGTGTGGAAATTGATTCAGCACAATTCCACATATAAGAGATGGAAAGGCAATGGGTCCCTTCACACTAAAGCTCCCAGCATGCTTCATTGTCTGATCAAATATGTAAGCACCATAGTTCACCTTTGCCTTGGTTCCCACTGCATAGACGAACTTCCCTAATGCCACAGACACAGTTGACTTGTGGTTAGTGGGTACCCAGTTGGCTGCTCCAACTTTGTGTAGCATTGCATACTTAACACTTAGTTGGCTGGCTACTAGCTTCCCTTTGAGAGGCCATTTTCGGACTTGCTTTGCTGTGATGACTTGACAGACTGTATTGTCAGTCACTTCAAGCTCAGGTTGCTCTTCATCCGCTCTTCCCAGATACTGATTTATCACAGAGGGGGAAAAGGTAACACATTTGCCACGCACATAGACCTTTCGAAATTCCTTGGATCTCCCATCAGCACACTCCTCTGACAGATTTATAATAAACTCCTTCACTAAGGTCTCATAGCACTTAGGAAGTTGAGACACAGTTCTTATCAAACCTGCCTCCTTGATGAGATCCACAATCTCTTTACAGTCCAGTGCATTCTGTGCCAGTTCCCTTTCCAATGCCAGCCTCTTGTGGTATACATACTTCCACCTGTTAACACTGGAGGCAAAGTGGAAGGACACATTGTCAATGGGAACTTCTGGGACACTGGTTGCCAACCTACTGGAAGAAGGCTTCTTCCTGGACATGGATGTTGTGACATCACATGGGGCATCAGATTCAGACTCAACCACCACAGCCTTGGTCTTCAACTTCTTAGGCACCTCTTTGCTCCAAGCTTTTGTAGGTCCATAGCTTTTCCTCTTGTGTGCACTCTCTGACTCTGGTTGCTTGTGAGGATTTGTTTCACCAACTTCCTTGGAGGGGGACTTCAGCTCCACAGCCTTTTTCTCCCTTCTGGTCCTAACTCTCTTGGCTATCCTAGGAACAACTGTAGCCAGAAGTTCATTGTCTGAGAGCTCATCCACGTTAATCGTTTCAGCCCTAGGATTGTCCTCAACACCTTGAGTAACCTTGGCCTTCTCACCTCTCACTTTGCCTGAGGGTTTTTCAATCTTTGATCCCTCATGAGCATCTGGTTGCTCAACATTGTCAGTGACATTTTTTCTCAACACTACAGCTTTATCTTGACATGCAGCAATGTCAGGAATGATTGTGTTCAAGGGAACAGAAACCCCAGGAACATCTCGATTGCCAGATAGTATCTGAGTGACGATAGTTGCAATGGAGTTATGTACATACCTTGACCCTTCCCTTGTGTGTTCATCAAGAGCGATTTCTGATGAAAACCCGGTGACCGTTTCCTTAGGTCTTCTTGCATGGGACGAAGTTGCTGCGTCAACAACTGGATCCTCCCGGGTAGTGTGGTGAGACTCGGTGCTGTGAGAATCAGACATGGTGGTGTACGAGGAGGTGTCAGATTGACGAGCCATGCTGAAAATCTGAGAGGGAAGATGAATCGTTTCTTTGGACGAGGGTTTGCACGAGTGGAGAATGAAACGACTGAATGTGAAACGCTTTATGCAAGAGTAAGGTCTATTGGATTTTGACCACTCAGCGCTCACTATTTGTTTAATAATTTGACTTATTAAACAGTAGCTAACTAACTTCATTAGTTGCTATAACTTTTCAGACGCACGCATTCCCTTTTTGTCCTTACTATTTTCACACTTAGTAAGGTACAATGTCATGACATTCTGGGTGACATTGTCCTCTGTCTGCATCAGGTTCCTCCAAACTAGAGATGACCACCTACCTCCACAAGCTAGGTACTGAGTTTCTGCAGACGTCAATAACCCACACCTCTGTCTATCCCTTGCTGTCATCTCAGTTGTATGATGGCCAATGGGAACCAAGGGCTCATTACATTTGAGCAGACATTTTCCATAGTCTGTCCTTTTATCTAAAGACAGATATGAGACTCTTCTCATAGCTCCCTTGGAAATGCTCTTCTTCATTCCTTTTACCTGAGGGGCATCAAGACTTCCATGTCCCAGCTTCCCTTCCTGATCTCCCTTGGCCAAAAGACTCTTGGGAGGGTTGATAGAGCCTTTAGATTTCCATAGATAGCAATTATCTTTGGATCTATCTCCTCTCATCACTTCTTGATTGCACCCATTCAACACCACACATCCTCCCTTGGTAAATTCCACCTTGTATCCTTGGTCACACAGCTGACTTATGCTTATGAGGTTCACAGTTAGTCCTTTTACTAACAATACATCACTCAATTTTGGAGTTTCTGGACAGTCCAGCTTCCCAACACCCATAACTTCTCTTTTAGTTCCATCACCTAATGTCACAGACTTGGTGTTAGAGGGATGTAGATTCACCACTAGGTAGTTCATCCCAGTCATATGCCTTGAGCAGCCACTATCAAGGTACCAATCTTGTCTGATATGTCCCCTTGGAGAAGTGTGAGCAAGGTTAGCAACACACTGTTGATTCTCAGGTGAGAAGTGAATCTTAGATGCCAGCTGCTTATGATTGACCTGAGGTGTCTGCTTAACCGCCCATGTTGGTTTCTTAATGGGGGCATTGTGCGTAAACACCTTTTTCTTAGGCCTACCTTGAGGGTTCAGGTTTGGGTAACCATGCAGCCTGTAGTAGAATGGTTTTATGTGACCGAATCTACCACAGTAATGACATTTCCATCTCTTGAATTTCTTCTTCTGATGATTGTTCATTCTGGTTCCTCGATGTCGTGACTTTGGATGAGACTTCCCTTTGGATTTCTGAACTTTAGCCTTTGGGCGTTTGCGTTCAGCTGAGGATCTTTTCCCAAAGCCTAAACCAGATGTGGTTCCAGACTTCTGTCCTGTCTTCAGGATTTCTTCCAAGGTGTCAGATCCATTATTCAACATTTTGATGGATTTGGTCATTTGGTCTAGCTTAGAGATCAGCAACGAAATCTCCCCCTTCAGACCCTCTATGACTTTCAGCTGCTCGAGTTTCTCAGCTTCTAGTTCTTTGATGAGTTTCTTATGCTTTTCTCCTTGGATGCAAACTTCTGCACTTTTAACACATAATTCTTTATATGAGACAGCAAGCTCATCCAAGGTGAGTTCATCTCCACTTGAGTTATCCTCTGAGGCACAAACACTGGTTAGAGCAGTGACTTGTTTGGCCGATTCTCCTTCAGATTCACCCTCGGTGTCTTCTTCTGACCAGGTGACAGATAGCCCTTTCCTTTGCCTCATGAGAAGGGTAGGGCAGTCAGCCTTACTATGACCATATCCTTCACATCCATGGCACTGGTTTCCCTTGCCTTGGTTGGCCTTTTCTTCATGAGTTGATCTTTTCTTTATGTCAGACGGGACGTTCTTGACATTAGATCTACCCTGTTGATCAAATTTCTTTATGAGCTTGTTGAACTGTCTCCCAAGCATGGCTAAGGCTTCTGATATACTTTCATCACCTCCAGTATATCCTTCTTCTGACTCCTCTTCAGCATTAGATATAAAGGCTATGCTTTTCTTCTTCTCAGCATACTCACCTAAGCCCATTTCAAAGGTTTGGAGAGAACCAATGAGCTCATCTACCTTCATATTGCTGATGTCCTGAGCCTCCTCTATGGCTGTGACCTTCATAGCAAACCTCTTAGGCAAGGACCTGAGAATCTTTCTTACAAGTTTCTCTTCAGTCATTTTCTCACCTAGTCCACCAGAGGTGTTTGCAATTTCAAGAATATTCATGTGAAAGTCTTGAATAGTCTCATCCTCTTTCATCCTCAGATTTTCAAACTTGGTTGTCAACATCTGAAGTTTGGACATCTTCACCTTGGAAGTACCTTCATGAGTTACCTTGAGGGTATCCCAAACTTCCTTAGCTAGTTCACAATGGTGCACCAGCCTGAAGATGTTCTTAGTGATTCCATTGAACAGTGAATTCAAGGCTTTGGAATTTCCAAGAGCTAATGCCTCTTGTTCCTTGTCCCAATCTTCTTCAGGAATCTGCACACTGACTCCATCTTCATCTGTCCTCATTGGATGTTCCCATCCCTTGTTGACAGCTCTCCAGACTTTGCTGTCTAGAGACCTTAAGAAGGCTATCATACGAGGCTTCCAGTCATCATAATTAGATCCATCCAACATGGGTGGTCTGTTTGAGTGTCCTAAATCCTTGTCCATGGTACTAGAAAGTAACTTCCCTAGATCTCACCCAGAACTTCACAGGCAGGGTGCCTGCTCTGATGCCAATTGAAATTCTAGTTATCAGACTTTGGATGTCACACTGGTTGTTATGACATCCAATTCTGCACAGACAGGGATTATGCAGAACTTAACAGTAAGTGCAGTAAATAACACAAGTAATTGTTCACCCAGTTCAGTCCAACATGACCTACATCTGGGGGCTACCAAGCCAGGGAGGAAATCCACTATTAGTAGTATCAATTCAAAGCTAAACTCACCCGTTTACAACTTATCACTTAATCCCTACCCAATGCAATTTCAATCTTAACCTAAGATCAGAGTTCCTACTCACTCCCCCTCAATCACCTCAGTGATATTAAAGACACTTTGAAGTCACACTTCAAAGACAACTCTTGATTATGCTTCACAGCTTAAATCAAGATACACAGCACTCACGCTTAAAAGCTTTGAGTGACACAACACTTACAACTCAATGAACACCCTATGCCAAAGCAATCATCTACTTGATAATGGCTTGGCTTACAAGATACGTCTAATACAAGACTCACAAAATACAGCAGTGAAGTATGATGGACACACTAAATCTTCACGCCTCAAAATCCCCGAAACTGAATGAAGGAATGCCTTCCTTTTTATATTGCAGCACCTGGGCTTTTGCACCTGTATTTTCCTGAATTTTAGGTCACACAAGTTCCCTCAAATTCAACAATTAGGTTGCTAACAAATAGGCTATTTGTTAGGTTCATTGAATGTAGCTTGGTTGTTGATTTCCTGGATTTTCTCTCAGCTGTTGAATCCCTAAAGAATAGCCTGAGAAAAAGCTGAAACAGAAAACTGAACAACCTACAATTTAGCATATGCTGTCAGGAATGAATGTCAGGACATTCAGCTTGACATCAAGGTCCATATGCTGAGTCTTTTTTTCCAGAAAATAGACTGTACAAATTTGCTGACCTGTACATGATTAAAATGACCATACTACAGTAACAGCTTACATTAATAAATGTCAAAGTGTCCAACTTAACATTTACACAATTGGCCTTAAGTTAGTTCTGTTATTCTCTTGAAGAACAAACTAAGTAATATGCTGAAGTATAGCAGAACACCACTCTGCCTAATCTTCAGTAGTTGCTGTCAATGATGAATGTCACAACATCCAGTTTGACATTCAGTCAGTAGGCCTTATGCCAGGTCTGGTTCTTCCTTGATAACCAGACTGCAAATGAATACTAAGTTCTAACAGAACTTCTGTTCCTTAGTATCTGTTGACAGGTATGAATGTCACAGCATTCAATAATCCTGTGTTAGCTAGTCCTGCAGTAACTACAATGTAGTCACATATACATGTCATGACATCAGTCAAGACATTAGTGTTTTACCATATAATGCAGCCAATTAAACACCTACAATCAGCACACTCAGCAGTCAACTGTACGCATGGCATAGTCAAAGAAAACACAACCAATCAAATGGACACGCAAGGCAAATACATGGCAGACACGTAGGATAAACCCTAAAATAACCAGACGCCGGAGCTACAGTCTCCGGTCGTCTTCCCCGGCACGACTCCGACGACTCAGACCAAAAAATTTCCAGAAATTAATAAAACCGGTACCATTCGAACCGCCTTGCAACATACATTCCAAATATCATATCATCTCATCTTAATTCTTCCCATATTGCACGGATCGAAGAGAAACATATTTGAGATCAAAACTTATATTCATCACTTCATGCTCAATTCTAAGCCATTTTCAAATCTAATCATATCTACATGCTCCACTAGTCAAGATCTACACATCTATATCAAGAAAACAGCAAAAAGAGATGATGAATTTTGAATCACGTTGAAGTGCAGTTCTCTGTTCACGCGTGCTTAAGCTCTCAAAAGCTCCAGATCTACTCCACTGAACTTGCCTTAAAGCTTTGTGCAAAGAGAATCAGCTGAAACCACTTGAATCTTCTTCAATCTCAAAATCCGATCCACATGAGGAAGCTCTTGATCTGCATGGTTTCTTGATGAATTGCTTCAAGTGAATGATGAATCTTGCTCAAAATTGCACCAGGAACAAGAATATGCAAAGAGATTTGAAGTTTGTGTGAAGAAAATCCAAATTCGAAGTGAGAGAAAATGAAAGGAGTTTTGAAATTTCATATCTGAATTGGTTCTGTTATGTTGTTAGGATTAGGGTTTGGCTTTTATATGCCTTGCTAATGATGCTGCTAATCACACTTTCCATTTGTTAATCAAGATTAAGGATATGTAAGGCAATTTGCAAGAAATGCACATGAGCTTCCAAAGCCCATAATCCACGTGCAACCTATCATGCTGAGCTTATAATCCATTCCAAATCATCCAATGGTCATGATGGAATTGTTGTTTTGCTTATATCATAAGCCAAATTTGAATTGTGGAAATTCCCTCCAAAATGATCACATGAGAAATGATAAGCATACACACTTTTCCCATGCATGGCAAAGGCTATTTTGAGATGTCTTGATCAAGAGAAACATTTTGCAAAAAGAATGGACCAAATTGGAGCTTTGTATCAAAAGTTAGGTCATTTTGAATTTCCATGCACACCTTGTGATCAAATGACCGTAACTTCTCAACCATTCATCATATGGACATGAATTAGGACTTTTTGGAAAGGGGAGACAAAGATATACAACTTTCATATTCACCAAAAATCCATTTGAAACTTCTTTGACATTGACAAGTCAAGTTGAATGTGAACCAAAAACTTGCCAAATTTGGAAACTTTGAATTACAGGTCATTTTCCATTTTTAGTAACTTTTGCCATGACCTTTGAATCTTCAAGATAGAGGTTTAGAATGATGAATAGGCCTCATTTGAACATGATTGAGGTGTCTCAACTCATTTCCCCACTTCATAGCCCTCAGTTGTCTGCATAGTTGACTTTTTGGTCCTCAGATGACCTTGAAATGCCTTGATGAACTTGAGCCTTTACCACTTGATGAAATGGCTTCAAAATGAAACCCTAGCTCATGTAAGCTCTTTATAATTATCATGTGGTCCTCATCCCCAGAAAAATACCTCATCTCTTGCACAAAGGATCTTCTTGAAGCTCTTGACCTAGTGCTTGCTTAAGCTACAACAAAAGATGTAAATAACATATTTTTGTGCTTTTGGTTAGTGAAAAAAAATAAGAAAAGTAATGATATACAATTCAAGCATGCCTGGTGATCTTAAACCACTCACAAGAGATCCTTACCCACAGGGAAAGGGAGCCAAGATGCTCAATGATCCTTGAGGATATGCAATGCAATGTTATGATGCCATGAGGGATCTTAGGGACAAAATTGGGGTCTTACACCAGCTCTCACCCGAAGGGTTGCTCGTTGGAAAATGGTACTGACAGAGTACGACATCCAGTATACATCCCAGAAAGCCATCAAAGGGAGTATTCTGTCAGACTATCTTGCTCAGCAGCCAATTGATGATTATGAGCCGGTGAAGTTTGATTTTCCAGATGAAGACATAATGTTCCTTAAGATGAAAGACTGTGAAGAGCCAGGTGTTGAGGAGGGACCTGATCCAGATGAAAAGTGGACTTTAATGTTTGATGGGGCCGTCAATGCCAAAGGAAGTGGAATTGGTGTTGTCATTACCACTCCGAAAGGTGCCCACATGCCTTTCACCGCTCGTCTGACTTTCGAGTGCACCAATAATGAAGCTGAGTATGAGGCTTGTATCTTGGGTATTGAGCAAGCCATTGATTTGAGAATAAATAATCTGGACATCTTCGGAGATTCAGCTCTAGTGATCAATCAAGTGAATGGTGATTGGAATACTCTCCAGCCTAATCTGGTCCCCTACAGAGATTACACGAGAAGACTGTTGACTTTCTTCACAACAGTAAAGCTATATCATATACCTCGTGACGAGAACCAGATGGCATATGCTCTTGCTACTCTATCCTCCATGATCAAGGTGATTCAGTGGGACCATGTTCCCGGGATTGATGTTATGCGCCTTGATAGGGCCGCGTATGTGTTTGCTGCTGAAGTGGTAGTTGATGACAAGCCCTGGTATCACGACATCAAGTGCTTTCTGAAGAATCAAGAGTACCCTACAGGGGCATCCAACAATGATAGAAAGATTTTGAGAAGATTTGCAGGAAGTTTCTTCTTGAACAAAGACGATGTGATGTATAAGAGGAACTTCGACATGGTTTTGCTCAGATGCGTGGATAGACACGAAGCGGACATGTTAATGCAGGAAGTTCATGAAGGCTCCTTCGGTACTCATGCCGGCGGACATGCAATGGCTAAGAAATTGTTGAGAGCGGGTTATTACTGGATGACCATGGAATCTGATTGTTTCAAATATGCTCGGAAGTGTCATAAATGCCAGATTTATGCTGATAAGGTGCATGTGCCGCCAAATCCTCTGAATGTGATGTCTTCGTCGTGGCCGTTTGCTATGTGGGGAATTGATATGATTGGAAAGATTGAGTCGACTGCTTCCAATGGGCATCGTTTCATCCTTGTTGCCATCGACTATTTCACCAAGTGGGTCGAAGCAGCGTCATTTGCGAAGGTCACCAGACATGTGGTTGTCCGATTCATTAAGAAAGAAATCATTTGTCGTTATGGAATTCCCGAAAGAATCATTACTGATAATGGTTCTAATCTCAATAAAAAAATGATGAAGGAGTTGTGCAAGAACTTTAACATTCAACATCACAACTCTTCCCCTTATCGTCCTAAGATGAACGGTGCTGTTGAGGTAGCAAATAAGAACATAAAGAAGATTGTGCAGAAGATGGTCGTTACGTACAGAGATTGGCATGAGATGCTACCTTTCGCCTTGCATGGGTACCGTACTTCAGTACGTACATCGACCGGGGCAACCCCTTACTCCCTTATGTATGGTATGGAAGCATTCCTACCTGTTGAAGTGGAGATTCCTTCTCTAAGAGTCCTACTGGATGTCAAGTTAGACGAAGCTGAATGGGTTCAGACAAGGTTCAATGAGTTGAGTCTTATCGAAGAAAAGCGAACGGCAGCCATTTGTCATGGGCAATTGTATCAAAGTCGGATGAAGAGAGCCTTTGATCAGAAAGTGCGTCCTCGATGCTTCCAAGTTGGAGATTTGGTGTTGAAAAGGATCCTTTTTCCTCAAACAGATCACAGGGGCAAGTGGACTCCTAACTATGATGGACCGTATATTGTCACCAAGGTTTTTGATGGTGGAGCCTTAATGCTTGCAACTATGGATGGTGAAAACTTCACTTCCCCTGTGAACTCAGACGCAGTTAAAAAATACTTCGCATAAAATAGACCCGCTGGACGATAAAAAGAATAGTCCAGGCAAAAAAATGGGCATCCCGGCGAACCAAGAAAATGAAAAAGGTTCGGGCAAAAGTTAGAGACTAAAAAATGAAAAGATTGTACGCCCTGTAGCGGGGTATTCGTTACCATTAGAGATATTGACTAAATCCAAGGTAAATCATACAAGTCGAGTCGCCACCACACTTCTATTTATCCAAAGGAATGGTTAGAAAGCGAACAAAAACCTAAAAGTTTTATCGAATCAAAAACTAGTAAAAATGTCAGAGATCTGGGTAAGGGGTTTGGTTATGCAATGAGAAGGTGTTAGGCACCCAAAACATCCTAGGTACTCCTAGGGAGCCCTTTTCACATTTGTTGTAAGGTTGTTGTTTTTGTGAAAATTTATTTGTGCAAATATGATTGAAGGGATGAGAAAAATGTGTATGTTTATCTAATGTACTACTTACTAAAAGAAGGGTCAAAATAAAATGACTCGCACGAACGTCGCATCCACTGCATACGTATCTCATCTGAATCTGAGAATCAGAGTCTTCGTAGCTCGGTTACATATGGGTTAAAGGGGAAGTGTGCTCGCTAAGACATCGCGTCTTATGCCTACGTATCTCATCTGGGATGAAAATCAGAGCAAAACGTAGTTCGACCAACTACTGGGTTATGGATTGGGTTTTGGACGAGCGACGTTACTACGCAGTCTACCGGATGCTCGACCTTTTGAGACTTACTCGCCTGTAGTATAAGGAGTAAACGTGTTTTTAGGAGAAGAAAAATCAATGGGTTTGTTTGCGTTCTAGGAACGCTCATGCAAAAAGGAGTCCTGGACGAAGGAACCTACATAAAGTAAACACATAAAACATTGCCTCCTATCGAGGTCTTCCAGCTAAGAAAGCGGTAAAAATACGGGAAAATGTAAAAGTACCACACGGATAAAGATCCAAAGTAACAGTAATTAACGGAACAAGGAACCCAAAGATCTCTCAAGCTAGCATCCTCAAAGAAAGTGAGTCAGTACAGGTAATCGGAATAAACCTCCAGGTGGTATCCCACAAATAAAGTGGAACACCAGGCAAACCATCTCTGCAAGAGTCATATGAGCCCTCACAAAACAAAACTCAACAAACAGGTTAGAGAAACAAGATAGGGTAACCAAGAGTTGCCCCCAAATCAAAATGTAACCACATGAATCATGCCATTAAAATTCACAAAAAGCTCACAAAAAGCAACCAAGGGTAGGAGGCCTAAACCTCTTGTCAAACGCATGCATAAAAAGGGTATCAAATTCACCCATAATACCTCATACATTCAGAGCATTCAAATTAAAAGCATAAAGTAATGGGAATAAGGCAAACCTGACTGGAGAGATCAATGAAATTGAATTGCCCGGTTGGGTTTGCAAAGCAATCTGAGGGTTTATATGAGAGGGAATTGGTTCTTTGTCGATGAGTTCCCTTCAGTCTCTGGAGGTTGCTCTAAACTCTGTTAGCTTTTCTCTCACTATCTTTTTCCCTGCCAGGGTAATAGGAATGGAATGAAATTTTGTTTCACTGAAACTCTGAATTTATAACCTGATTTTGTGGACCTGTGGGCTCAAATAAGAGAGGCCCAAATCCAAAAAATTTTGTTATATTTTATTTATTTATTTATTTATTTATTTATTTATTTATTTATTTATTTATTTATTTATTTATTTCGTTCCCTTTTTTTTCGTTCCTTTTTTTTTAATTTTTTTTTAAACACGTGGGCTTCGCCTAGCGAGCATCACAGTTCATGAACAAACTTTTGCTCCTTCAAGATTAATGTTTTGACTAACGAATAGACCCCATTTGAACCTGTTGGAAGTATCTCAAGCCATTCCCTTGTGTTGACTGATCATCTAAATAGAACCCACAAAGTGTCTTGGATGATACTCAAGCTTCAAACAAAAGATGTTAGTGACACATTTTTGTGATTTTGGTTAGTAAACAAAAATAAGAGAAACAATGATGTATAATTCAAGCATGCTTGGTGATCTCAAACCAATCACAAGGAGTCCCACCCAAAGGCAAAGGGAACCAAGATGCTAAGGGTCCTTGAGGCAATGCAAATGCAATGTTATGATGCCATGAGGGATCTTAGGGTCAAAATTGGGGTCTTACAGATGCCCCTATTTAAGTTCATTATAGTCGGAGAAGTGAAGGTTAAAATCTTCGTCTCGACGGGGTAGAATGGGCTTAAATAATAACAAAGAGACGAATTTTGGTCCCTAAGAGACCTCATGATGCAAATGTAGGTATGAAAAATGGTAGCACTCTGTGGAGATATGTGTCCACAAAAGCAAAGAAATCAGAAGCCACTGATAATCCATATGAGCAATTCACTCCATGGGACCAAGACCCTGGGGATTCTCCTGGGGATAGAAAAGGGATAAAAATGCGCGAGCAGGTCACGACTCAAAGCATGGGGAACAGAATTCCAAAGGGAAAAGATCCAATGGAAAGACTCGAGCTGACTCAAAGATGCATGTATTGGGGAATATGCCAATACAGCAAAAAACTATCCACAGCGGATACTTCGGATAAAATCCGGATGAAAACAATCCACTAAGGGACTTCGCTGGGGATGTCCACAAGGACATTCCTGGGGAAGCAGCGGGATGAGGTATTACCGGTTACTAGGTAATAAGCTCAAGGAGACATGTGATCTGAACGCCAGGTATGAGGGTGAGAGATACAACATGCTCAGGAAGAGATGAATATCCAAGACCGGTATAAGGGTGAGAGATATCAAAACTTCAAAACGTCTGAGGAAAACCTAAAAGGTATACTTCAACTCAGGGATTCTGACTCCACAGGGGACAAAAAGTCATAATAGGGAGCAGAGAGGAAGGAACACCAGGGATACCGGTTACTGGGCATATAATAGGTGACCAACCAAGGCGTGAATTGGGGAATATTCCCAAAACACTCATCATCCAAAAGAGGGCTAAAAGCAAACTCGATTACAGGATGGATATTCGACTCCACAAAGGGGATACGAATCTTACTCAACTGGGGAAGAACAAAAGGCTTCAGACCCGAGAGTGCATGAGATATACTATCTATTACCGTCAGAACGTAGATAATATACTCACATGGACGATTATCCACAACCGGTTACTGGGTTAATAAAGGATAAATCGACCGAAAAGAAAAGGCATCGGGATACCGAAACTAGGTATATAATGATGACCAATCCATGGGAGAAACAATCGTTACCAACAACAACAAGGTAGACGAGAGATGACCCGCTGGGGATAAATTGCGTAATCAGGGCAATTATCCAAGCAGATGAGGGGATATCATCACCGAATATTGGATGAAGATAACTGTCACCAATTAAAGATGAGCAAAAATAGTTACTCTGCAAAAAGGGAAGAAATATGGTTTACAACTACCGGTATGAGGGTAGAGAAACACAGACTCCGTCGGGTATAATAATTACTAATTATTAAGCCATTATTCATTTACCACGGGGAAACAGGAAAAGAGTCTTAAGAGACCGATCTAGGATCAAACTAGATAGGCACACCAAATCAAGACTTGTCCCGGTGAGGATATAACTCAATAAGGAAAACCATCCTAACATATGTGTCGGGAAGGAACAAAAACAATCAACATCCACGAGGATATAACTCGGTGGGGAAAACCATCCCAATATATGTGTTGGGAAGGAACAAAAACAATCAACATCCACGAGGATATAACCCGGTGGGGAATATGGAAGAAAGGATATACGCTTTCTGCCTATGGAGCTGACAGACACACACATCTGCTCGGGGAAGTATATCACCAAATAGCAGGAGACAACAAACAACGATATATGGCAAAGAATGCAACATGAATATCTAAATGTTATAATTATGCATGAATATGCGTGGTTTATGTATGATGTATGCTGACAGACAGACATATCTAACACAACCAGGTCCAGGAATCAACCACCCGGTACTACATCTCAAGAGAAAAATCCAAGTTCACCGGGGAGTATCCAATCTGCTGGGGATCAGAGATACCAGGAAGCAAAGAACTCTGCAAGGGATGAATAATCAATCATTCCAGCTGGGGACGAGAGTTATCACAGACAAGGTCCACCACACCAACAACTTTACTGGGGAATCTATCCGAGGAGATAAAGGATTTATCGGGATCAACCACCAAATACCGCTCTTGCCCAAAGAGATCCAAGCTGCTGAGGAAGAAAGATTTCTACTCTGCTGAAGGGAAGAGAGGTGACTCTCAACAAGCAATCCACTTGGTAGGATAAACCACAAGGGGTTCCGGAGGGAGGAGTTACAGTCATGCCAGGAATATGGACAAAAATCTTACCCTGTTGGGGATCGTACCACCCTTGGGAGAGCACTGAGGATCTCCTAAGTATCCTTTCGTCATTGTGAATGTGCACTTTGTTTAAAAACAAATTATATAAAAAAAATTGATTGTTTAAAACAATGATATTTTCTTAATCAAAACATGCAAAACATTTGTTGAATAGAAACAGATAAGAGTGCCAATAATTGGATAAAAGGCTCAAATTTATTTGATAGAATGGTAGTCTGCGAATGGCAAGACTCCATAGATCTTTACAAATTTGAAATTGGTGATATATATTGGAAAAGGGCTACATTGAACATAATGACCATTTCTCCACCAATTCTGAATCCGATGTATCTGAAGCTTTGGCTGATAATGAGCAAGGATCTCTGACGGATGACAGTTGTAGAACAAAGTCTTGTCAGGATGCAGTTACTTGCCAAATCCCTAATTTTTGCCTAGATTGCCCCAGGATGAGGTACTCAATCTAGCGGGATACATATATCATTATTATATATTTTTGATGTCTCTAACTTTTGCCTGGATCGCCCTTTCGGGTTTTCAATCCACCGAGGCGCTCATTTTTGCCTAAGCCGCCCTTTCGGGTTTTCAACTTAGCGAGCTATTCAGTTTTTTTTTTAGGCAAACTATTTCTTGACTGCATCTGAATTAACAGGACGAGTGAAATCCTCCCCATCCGTAGTTGTAAGTATCAAAGCGCCGCCTGAAAAGGCTCTCTTAACAACATACGGACCCTCATAGTTCAGAGTCCACTTGCCCCTGGAATCGGGCGCGAAAGACAAGACTTTCTTGAGCACAAGGTCACCTTCTCGGAACACACGAGGCTTGACGTTCTTATCAAAAGCTTTCTTCATCCTCTGCTGATATAACTGAACGAGGCACATGGCAGTCAATCTCTTTTCTTCTATCAAGTTCAGTTGGTCATAACGACTCTGAACCCATTCAGCATCAGTCAACTTGGCTTCCATCAAGACTCTCATTGACGGGATCTCCAGCTCTACTGGGAGTACAACCTCCATGCCGTAAACAAGAGAGAAAGGGGTTGCCCCTGTTGAAGTGCAGACAGATGTATGATAGCCATACAAAGCGAATGGTAGCAACTCATGCCAATCTTTGTACATAACAACCATCTTCTGGATAATTTTCTTGATATTCTTGTTAGCAGCTTCAATAGCCCCGTTCATCTTGGGTCTGTACGGAGAGGAATTATGGTGTGCAATCTTGAACTCACTACACACCTCTTTCATCATCTTGTTATTCAAGTTAGATCCATTATCAGTAATGATCTTATCTGGCACACCATATCGGCATATGAGTTGATTCTTGATAAACTTCACGACCACCTGCCTGGTCACATTTGCATACGACGCCGCTTCAACCCACTTGGTGAAGTAATCAATTGCTACGAGAATAAATCTGTGTCCATTGGACGCTTTCGGCTCTATCATGCCAATCATGTCAATTCCCCACATGGACAAAGGCCATGGTGATGAGATCACATTCAAAAGTGTCGGGGGAATATGAATCTTATCAGCATAAATCTGACACTTGTGGCATTTCTTCACAAATCTACAGCAGTCAGACTCCATTGTCAGCCAATAGTAGCCTACTCTCAACATCTTTCTACCCATGGCATGTCCATTGGAATGAGTACCAAATGAACCCTCATGGACCTCAGTCATCAACAGGTCTGCTTCGTGTCTATCCACGCATCTGAGCAGAACCATGTCAAAATTTCTTTTGTAAAGCACTTCGCCATTGAGGTAGAAACTGCCTGGCAATCTCCTCAAAGTCTTCCTATCTTTTAAAGATGCCCCAGGCGGGTAAATCTGGCTCTGAAGGAAACACTTGATATCATAATACCACGGCTTATCATCATTTACTTCTTCTACTGCAAATACATGAGCTGGTCTGTCCAAGCACATCACGGTGATATTGGGGACTTCGTTCCACCATTTAACCACAATCATTGAAGCAAGCGTAGCAAGAGCATCTGCCATCCGATTCTCATCTCGAGAAATATGATGGAAGTCAACCTCAGTAAAGAACGTTGAAATCCTCCTCGCATAATCTCTGTATGGAATGAGGCCAGGCTGATTCGTTTCCCATTCACCCTTAATCTGATTAACAACGAGGGTCGAATCACCATATACATCAAGATGCTTGATCCTTAGATCAATACATTCCTCCAATCCCATAATACAGGCCTCATACTCAGCCATATTATTCGTGCATTTGAAAGTTAGCCTTGCCGTAAAAGGAATATGCGCGCCCTGAGGAGTAATAATCACGGCCCCAATACCATTTCCATACCGATTTACAGCGCCATCAAACACCATACTCCATCTGGAACCAGGCTCTGGCCCTTCATCAAGTGTAGGCTCATCGCAATCTTTCACTTTCAAATATAGAATTTCCTCATTCGGGAAGTCATACCGAACTGACTGATAATCTTCAATAGGCTGATGTGCCAAATGGTCAGCCAAGATACTACCTTTAATAGCCTTCTGAGCTCGATACTCAATATCATACTCAGATAACAACATTTGCCAACGGGCACTCCTTCCAGTTAAAGCAGGTTTCTCGAAGATGTACTTGATTGGATCCATTCTGGATATCAACCAAGTCGTATAATTTATCATATACTGGCGTAAGCGCTTAGCAGCCCAAGCCAAAGCACAACATGTCTTTTCAAGCATTGAGTATCGAGACTCACAATCAGTGAACTTCTTACTCAGGTAGTAAATAGCATACTCCTTCTTCCCTGATTCGTCTTGCTGACCAAGGACACAACCCATCGAGTCTTCAAGAATAGTCAAATACATGATCAAAGGTCTTCCCTCTACAGGCGGAGACAGAATCGGAGGCTCAGACAGATATTCTTTAATACTGTCGAAATCTTTCTGGAAATCCTCGGTCCAATCATGGGACTGATCTTTCCGGAGGAGCTTGAATATAGGCGCACATGTGGCAGTTATGTGGGATATGAATCTGGAGATATAATTCAAGCGGCCAAGAAAACCTCGGACTTGCTTCTCAGTTTTGGGCGCAGGCATCTCTTGTATTGCTTTGACCTTTGTAGGATCAACCTCAATACCTCTTTCACTAACAATGAAGCCCAATAACTTGCCAGGACGGACTCCAAATGTACACTTGTTGGGATTCAGACGAAGCTTATATTTCCTCAAACGCTGGAAAAGCTTCAACAAATGCTCTACATGTTCAACTTCTGTTCTTGACTTAGCAATCATATCGTCAACATATACCTCAATCTCCTTGTGCATCATATCATGAAACAAGGTAGTCATAGCTCGTTGATACGTGGCTCCGGCGTTCTTCAAACCGAAGGGCATCACTCGATAACAGAATGTTCCCCAAGGTGTGATGAATGTTGTCTTCTCCATATCCTCGGGTGCCATTTTAATCTGATTATATCCGGAAAATCCATCCATAGACGAGAAGACTTTGAATTTAGCTGTATTGTCTACCAACATATCAATATGTGGTAGAGGGAAATCATCTTTCGGACTAGCTTTATTCAAGTCTCTATAGTCCACACACATCCGGACTTTTCCATCTTTCTTAGGCACGAACACAATATTGGCCACCCATTGAGGATATATAGAAGTCACCAGGAACCCCGCATCAATTTGCTTCTGAACTTCTTCTTTGATCTTCAATGCCATATCAGGATGAGTTCTTCTGAGCTTTTGCTTCACATGCACACACTTAGGCTTTAAAGGTAGGAAATGTTGCACAATATCAGTATCTAAACCAGGCATGTCTTCATATGACCAGGAAAAGACGTCAACATATTCTCGTAGCAATTCGATCAACCCCTTCTTAACAGACTCTTCCAGGGGTACCCCAATCTTTACCTCTCGCACACAATCCTCAGACCCCCAAGTTGATTGTTTCCAGATTCTCAAGATGCGGCTGAATGATCTTTTCTTCATGCTCAAGTAGACGGGTAATCTCATCAGGAATCTCTTCAACATCATCTTCCTCTGCCTCAAATACAGGGAATTCAAAATTGGGAGATGGCGTTGGGTCATTATGTTCAATGGGTTTAGAAATCATCCTGCATAATGATTTTTGGATATGAAAAGCTTTAGAATTCAAACAAGGCAAATCATTATGCATATGGAAAGATTGATTTATTCTATTTTTTAGGGTTTTATGTGATCACCAATTTCATGCAAAAAGCAAAAAGGGAAAATAAATGGAAAAACAAACATTTAACATGAATTTATTGAATGAAAATATCATTGTATTTATGCGCCAACAATGTCATCACTCCTCCTTTTGGCATGGGAGAAGGGTTTTCAAACAAAGTGATTATTACGTTGACTTATGGACAACTGTTGGAATATCCACAGCGACCCAATTGTTGCAGACCCCACCAGGGATGATGAAGTTGCCAGAATCCTTTGTATCTTCTTCTAAAACGGCAACGGCCTCCTCATCTAGACCAGTGTGGATGAAACCTCCACTCTTGAATAACCCTTGCTTGTTGAAAGTACCAGAAGAAAAGCCTATGCTAGCCCGGGATTCGTTGTCTTCTAACTCAATCATTTTTCCTAGACCAGCAATTGCACCACGCTCAATGGCCAACTTTGCATCTTTGTAGGAAGCAAATGAAGGAGCTCTTTTCTCAATAGGCTCAGCAATAGAAAACTCTTGGAAAGGAGTTCCAACTTCAACCTCGGCATCTATGTAAGAGAAGGAAGACAAATGGCTAACCAGGAGAGCCCTTTCTCCCCCTACCACCACCAGCTTCTTGTTTTTCACGAATTTCAATTTCTGGTGTAGGGTGGACGTCACGGCACCTGCCTCGTGAATCCGTGGTCTGCCTAAGAGACAACTATACGATGGGTGAATGTCCATAACTTGGAAGGTAATCTGGAACTCACTTGGTCTGATCTTGATTGGGAGATCAACTTCCCCAATCACAGTTTTGCCAGACCCATCGAAAGCCTTCACAACTACTCCACTCTGCCTTATGGGAGGCCCTTGATATGATAGCTTTGAGAGAGTGGACTTTGGCAATACGTTCAATGATGAGCCGGTGTCCACCAGTACATTGGACATGGCATCGTCTCTACAACCCATAGATATGTGTAAAGCCAAGTTGTGGTCTCTTCCCTCCTCAGGGAGATCAGAGTCACAAAAACTCAGGTTGTTACAAGCAGTAATGTTTGCGACAATGCTATCGAATTGCTCCAAAGTGACATCGTGATCTACATATGCCACATCCAACACCTTCTGCAGAGCCTCTCGGTGTGGTTCTGAATTTAAGAGTAAGGATAACACAGATATTTTGGATGGCATTTGTAGAAGCTGGTCTACAACATTGTACTCACTTTTCTTGATGAGCTTCAGCATCTCATCACAGTCTTCTTTCACATTGCCACTCGGGCCAACAGAAGTAGGAGTTTTCAGTACGGAGGAGGGCTTAACAGCAAGTGCCGGATTCGGAGAATTCACAGCGTTCCCGATCAGGCATTCAACAAAATCAGCATTAATTTGAGGCTTCGGCGGTGCTAAAAATACACGGCCACTACGGGTCAAACCGCTAACATCGGCAATATTCACTGTAGCGGTGTATTCGTCACTTTATGATTTATTGACTAAATCAAAAGCAAAGCATACAAAGAATCGAGTCGCCACCGCACTTTTATTTATCCTAAGGAATGGCTAAAAGGCGAACAAAAGCCTAAGAAGTTTTACACATAGAAAACCAATAAAAGATCAGAGAATCTGGGTAAGGGGTAAATTACGCAATGGGAAGGTGTTAGGAACCCAAAACGTCCTAGGTACTCCTAGGGAGCCCTTTTCACACTTGTTGTATAAAAAGTTTATCTGTTTATGACATATTGTGCAAACATGAATGGGATGATGAGAAAAGAATGTACAATTTTTATTGTTTTTGTGTTTGAACGGATGAACCCGTTGCCTACGTACCTTCCATCAAAGGTAAGGATCAAAACGCCGTAGTTCAGCTAAAAGATTTCCAAAAATTAGTGAATTCATTTTAAAACACACGCCCTAAGGTTTTTCATTACCAATGGGAGAAAACTCAACCTGAATCAACAATCCACCATGCGAGGACGGCTTCAACATACTAGTGAGGGGTTAACCCTATAATAAGTATGGAAGACTTACAATCAACTCACTAAGGACAAGGTAAGATTTACATCAACCACTATGGTAATTGAAACCTACGGCTAATGTATGAAAACATATTAACAATGGACAAAGCCACAAAACAATTGAATGGGTGAAGTTAATTGATTATGAGTATTCACAAAATATGGTCAAGGTATGATTAGGATTGATTCAAAGAAGTGTTATGAAATGGAGTTTGAAAAATCAAGGACTTAGGGTCCAGGTTTCTAATTTGAAAAGACATGAAGATGTTTGCACAATAGTATCAAAGTTTGAAAGCAACATGTGAAAAGGTTTAGGACAAAGAGGGTGAATGGATAAAGGAGTGTAAAACTTCTCAGAAAGGTTCACCTCTTGAGATCATATAGAAGATGATTCAAGTGTGTCCTTAGGAATAGGCAAATGAGCAATAACAAATAAAAGCAAGGTGATACCGGATGCCAATTGCTGGACTTATACCAATCTCACAAACAAAGGTGGATACCGGATACCAATCAATGGATTTACACCAGTCTCCTAAAACAAACAGGGATGTCAGATGCCAATAAATGGACTTATTCCCACCTCCTAAAGCAAAACACAACTTGGATGTCAGATGCCAATCTATCTGGACTTACTCTAATCTCCAACAGATGATCATAGGAATACAAAAGCCAACAACATGGTCTTACAATTGCATCCTCACATACAACAAACAAACAGAAGCAATGGACATAAGTAGCCAAATGAAATGGTCTTACACTCTATCCCTTCCAAATCATAGGAACAATGGCCAATGAATGGTCTTACAGTTGTCCTCAATGGGTAAACCAAAAATGGATCACAAAGATATGAAATGATGATCATGCAATAATGAACAATTAATGATGATAAATGCACAAAGGCAACCAAGCAAACATGTACAAATGAACTAAGCAATCAATCAAACAAAGTCATTTAGCACACACTATAACCAAGCAATTAGGCTCAAGCAAGGGTTAGACTGTACAGTCAACTGGAATGGGGTAAATGGTGCTCTTAACCTTAACATTGAGAGTTAAGGTGAAGCAGATGAAAGGATATGACGGGTGTATCTCATTGCTCTTATCCCTGGTCAGGGAGAGCTTCAAATGATAGAAGGTGTGGGAGTTCAGAAAGTTGGAACTCTCTCCACAAGTTAATGACTCTATAGATCTTGGGTTAAGATCCACAATGCTACAACATGTAATGTGAGCAAAGGGATGACACACAGAATAGTAGGAGATGGACTACACATCTCTTCTATCTACCAATTGCCTTATCAGAAGGACTTTTCCTGATTGGGGACAAAGATAAACAATCACAAACATTGCCTCTTAAGGAGGACTTCAGACAGGTGCCTGGCCAAGTAACAGGCCAGGTCTTCCAGACTACATGAAGAAGAGATGTTATACCTCAATGCTTAAGCTATCAAGAAAAGCAAAAGCAAGTTCACAATGAACTATAGCAACTAAATGTACCTGTAGAAACATCAAACAAATCAGTATGCTATACAGATAATCAACCAACAGTTAATATTAACAGACAACCAATATAGGCAAAGGCAAAAGCCACAAGTCAATCCCAATTGAATCAACTTCAACCTACAAAACACACATTAGTAATCAAAAGCAAATATCAAATGCTCTCAAGATGAGGCATCATCGATTGTGTAACTTGCATGTGCAACCTGAAACAAAGCTTCAAACATGAGAGGCAAACCCTTAGGCTAAAGCCTAGGGTTCAAGATGAGGAAAAAATTTAAAACAGAACATGAAAATTAACCAAAATCAAGATTAAACAATCAAGAACAAAGTCCAATTGGTCTCATGTTAAAACTATGCACCAAATCCATTTCATAAGCAAATCAAGTCAAACTATGCAAATTGAAACACATTGGAGCAAATAGAATGAACACAAGCATATCAATACCAAAATGGCTCAATAAATTCCAATAAATAGTAGGCCTAAACAGAACACATTGAATGAGCAACACACCAAAAATTATGGCATTTGGATAAGTGGAAGCATGTCAATTAAAATCCCTAAGTCAAAGCATGTTCAAACAAGCTCATACAAGGCACCAAATCATGCATCAACTTCAAGCAAGCATAAAACAGAAATGACATAAGATAAATGAACTAAACCAAAGTCAAAATGAACTTCAACATGTTAACAATCAATGTACAAAATTTCAAATCCATATGATAATGCATGAGAATTTCACAAATCATGGAAGTTGACCACTCAACAAAAGTCCAATCATGACAAGCCAGAAGAGAAAATCTCAAACAAATTGGAAATGCACTCAAAAAATCCACAAAAATTCATGAGCAAGCTTAACATTCATAAGTATCATCATGCAAAAATTCAGAACAATTGGCAATCAAATGGCATGGTAAAGGAATTCCACAAAATGAACAAGAAATGGTGTGACACACATTGTCACACCTCTAATGATCACATCATAACTCATTATCCAGAAATTCAAAAATCACAAACCATATACCAAAATGTTCAACAAAGTGTCTAGATTATGCATGTAAAATTTCAGCTCCATTAGATCAAGCATCATGATTTCATAAATGAAATGGCAAGCTATATGCAAGAAATGACATGTGAACATAAACCCTAGGCAATTTAGAAATTCGACCTTGCACAAATCTTGAAAAAATATCCATAAAAAAGTAGACATGATGATGAACATTCCACAAAAAAATTCATGTGATTTGAATAGGTATTTTATGAGTTATGATTTTTTAATGTGATGAAAAAAAATAAAAATGATGAATGGAAGGCATGTAAGCATGTAAGGCATAAAGAAAATAATGCAAATGGCAACATGAAGAAACGCTGTGGAGCGGAATCGAACCGCGTCAATTTTTGAATTTAGGCGCCATATGAAACGCTGTGTTTCATTAAAATGAAACGCTGCGTTTCATTAAAATGAAACGCGAGCCAATGAGAACATGACGAGTGGACCAACACATGCGCAGAAACACCAAAAATCATGCAAACCACGGGCAAATGGATCAAAGCACGATCTGGAATCAAAAACCTAGACATTCATAACATATTCATCCTGTTCATAATCATCAAGAACAAATGTTCACCAAACTTCATGAAACGCATATCAATGGAATCCTCTTGCAACACACATCATCAATCCAGCAATAATTCAACCTAATTCTACTCATATCAAACGCATCGAGCAAAAACAAGTTTCATTCATCAAGATTCACATCAACATAACTTGCTCAAAACTAAATTTCACGATCTAAATTGCAGAATGATCTACATGCTAAGATCTACAAGAACCACATGACAATTGTGAGAATTGGAGCAATCGAGTTCTAACCTTAATGATGATACAGATCTTGATGCGTGCTCCTCAAGGCTTCAATTGTGAAAACAGATGCTCAATGATGCTAAGGAAGATGAATGAGTGCAAGATGTTAGCTCAGCAATGCTTGAACACGAGGAAATCGCCAACTGCCATGTGAATGCTCGAGTTTCAACAGCTGCAATTCTTCAAGAATTCTCCAATATTTGCTTCAACAGATCTTCAATACTTCCTGCAGATGATGATTAGCACAAGAACAAGCAAAAGGAATGATGAAATTCGATGAAAAAAAGTTGAAGAAATTTGAGAGAATTTGAGATGAAAAGAGTTTGGATCTGAAATTGTGAATGTGTTCTTTTAATTTTCTGTTATGATTAGGGTTTTATACTTCCTGTTAATCAAGCTAGCTAAACATGATTAAGCCAAACGCAATGGATTAGTGAAAATGATGGTTTATGCCAAAATGCCAAAATCACCCTTATGCATATGTGGCCAATGGAACAGTGTAAATTCACTTGCAGCAAGTCCAAAATTCTGTTTTAAGGCAATTGCAATTGGTTTGGAGTGAAAATCATGCATACTTTTCAAAATCACCTTTTCCCTCCAAAATTTAAAATGAAGTCAAGTGAAAAATGCACTTTTTGTGTGATGATTTTTGATGACATGTAATGAATGATTATGATGGAGCATGTCAAATGGAGATTGCTCCAAAAAGAACCACATGAATAGGCCTTTTGGTTCAAAAGTTATGCCTCCTTGAAGTTCAAAAATTCTTGACAATGATTTGATCGTAACTTGCCAACCACACATGAGAAATGGATGTTCTTGGACTTTTTGGAAAGGTAAGAGCAAGATCTTCAACTTTCATGTTGGGCAAAATTTGATTTGAAGCTTGCTTGATGATGTAAAGTTGAGGAGAAGACCTTTCCATTTTTGGCAGTCTGAAATTACAGGTCACTTACTATTTTTGGAAACTTTTTGTCTGACCTCCAATTCCTCAATGATGATGTTTGACATGTTATATGAGACTTGTATGGACATGAATGAGACCTTTCTAACCATTTCCCACCATCAAATCCCTGATTTTATGCACAGTTGACCACAGTTGACTTTGTTAGGGTTTTGGTTGACTGAACAATGCCTTGATGAATTCCAAGCCTCTACCACTTAAGATCTTGATTCAAAATGATACCATGGTTCATATGAACTCTTATGAATGATCATGGTGCCCAAATTCTTCAGAATGGCCACCATCTATGGCTCAATGACTTGCCTTAACTGCCTTGACCTAGTGTTGTTTCATCTGCAAGTAACAATGTTAGATGGCAATATTTTTGTACTTTTGGGTTAGTAAACAAATGAAAAGAAATGATATACAAATGCCAAACATGCTTGGTGATCAAGAACCACACTCACAAGATAACCCACCCACAAAGAGGGAGGCAAGGTGCACAATGATCCTTGAGGCAATGAATGATATGATATGATACCATGAGGGATCTTAAGGACAAAATTGGGGTCTTACATTCACAACAGAAGAAGAGGGCAAGGACACCTCTTTCCCATTCTCTACTGTTACGACATTGTAGCGATAGGGAACTGCATTTTCAGAAAAGTAAGGCACAGGACCAGTAGGCTTAATGATCAGAGCGGGAGAAGTGCTCTGCTTGCTACCATTGTACTTGATGATAACAGGCTCGGGGATCCGAAATACTGGAGAAATTACATTGACCTCATCAGCATCTTCGTCAACATTTCTGTTTTGAAGGATGTCAATGACTCCTTCGTCCAGTATTTCCTGAACATCCTTGCGCACCTGGCAACAACCCAATCGGTTAAAAGAGCAGACTCGGCACCTATCATGGTCATGCTCATAATGACTATAATCACATAGCAAACGATGCATCTCGACCAGAGATTGTCGAATATGACTGACATATTTGACCTTGTATTTGCCAGGGCAACCCTGGACCATGTTGACAGATTTCCCATGTTCGGGCAATGGGTTCTTCTTCACATTAGGACCTACGTCCTCAAAAAATAGAATTCCACACCTCACAAGGTCTTGAACCTTGGTTTTCAAAGGGTAACAATTCTCCACGTCGTGACCGGGAGCACCAGAATGGTAAACACAATGCAATTCGGGCTTATACCACCACTGGGGGTTAGCAGGTATAGCCAGTGGGTCTCTCGGAGTAATCAGCTTCCTCTCTATCAAAGAGGGATATAACTCTGCGTACGTCATCGGAATAGGATCAAAAGTGACCTTTTTCCTCTCGTAACTTGTGTTGGTCTGATTACTGTTGCGAGGCTAGTAGGCCTGTTGTTATGGACGGAGCTGTTGTGGCTGATATTGCTGAGGTGGTTGTTGATTGTTGCTATGTTGCTGATATTGTTGATTATCTCTAAAGAAAGGTGCTATATGAGCCACCTAGTGCTGGTTACTGTCGGGACGCACAGTCTTCCTCCTCACAGAGGGTCTTCTTGGTTTCTCATGGGAGGTCACATCATGTGCCTCTCCATCTTTCTTCTTTGCAAACGCCCCATAACGTTTGGCAGAAGAGCCTTCCTCTCTGGTCAGACGTCCTTCACGGACCCCTTCTTCTAGACGCATCCCCATATTTACCATCTCGGTGAAGTCAGAAGGAGCGCTAGCAATCATCCGCTCATAATAAAAAGAACTTAAAGTCTTCAAAAAGATCTTAGTCATCTCTTTCTCTTCTAGCGGAGTCACGATCTGTGCTGCCACCTCTGGGCGTACTCCTTAAATGTTTCTTTATCCTTCTGGGACATGGCTCTGAATTGATCTCTATCGGGAGCCATATCCATGTTGTACTTGTACTGCTTTACGAAGGCTTCGCCGAGATCATTGAAGGATCGGATGTGCACGCTATCTAAACCCATGTTCCAACGCAAAGCGGCATCGGACAGACTGTCCTGAAAGTAGTGGATGAGTAGTTGGTCATTATCGGTTTGAGTCGACATCTTCTTGGCATACATGACCAGGTGGCTGAGAGGACAAGTATTTCCTTTGTACTTTTCAAAATCATGGACCTTGAATTTCACAGGGATCTTCACATTTGGAACCAAGCAGAGTTCGGTATCAGACTTGTCGAAAAGATCCTTCCCTCTGAGAGTTTTCAATTCCTTGCGAAGCTCAAGAAATTGATCGTTCATAGCATCCATCTTCTCATAAACATCTGGACCCTCAGACGGCTCAGAATGATAGATGGTGTCGTCTAACCTGGGAAAAGTATGCACGACAGGAGGAGGAACAGCAAGGACCGGGCTAGATGCCAGCAGAGAAGCAAAGGTGGGAATAGGACCCTCAGGCATGAAATTGGGAGGCATCCCCCACGGGAACCCGGTTGGCATGGGTGTTGGAACAAAGTGTGCACTGGCAGCGGGCACAGTAGAGGAGACAATCTCGGAGATAACTATCCTCTGGGGAGGAGTTGAAGGTGTCGGAGAAGACTGGCTCTGGGCAGCCATGAGTGACTCCATTAGGGCAGTCAATCTGGCCACTTCCTCTTTCAGCTCGCGGTTCTCTTGTTCTAGGTGATCCATCAGTCTTGAAATGTTGGCTCTAGTGTAGTACCGATGAGTCAGCTTATCTTCAAAATAAATGAAGGACACAGAGTTAGACCACAGGGCAAGGGACCAGAAACAAAACCTGCTTATGCATATGATGCATGCAATGTTTGTGCATATGATTTGTTTTTTTATTTCAAAGGAACTTTAGAGTTTTATTTGCAAATTTTGGAAATATTAAGCCTTTTATCACATATGGAAATATCTCATCAAATAATATCAGGGAAAAGAAGTGCAGCATCGTCAATCATATACAAGAGAAAAGGAAAATAACCATCCTATGGATCCCTAGAAACAATCATCTAAAGCTCGGGACACAGGAAGATAAGATGCGCGGAGCCTCTTCACCTCCCTCTCATAGGCTGCCTCCATATTAGCCTTCTCTTTGGCGAGTCGATCATACCTCCTCTTCCAGAACTTAGAAGACTGAGGAAGTAGAGAAGTCCATACATCATCAGGGTCATCAATAACCTGATGCTCAAGAAACTCAATCAACGCATCCTTCTCCTTAATCTGCTGCAGCAACTCTTCACGTTCACGGATCCAGGCACGTGAACGGTCTTCGTCTCTCAACTCCTCTACTCCTTGATTAGGGAGGGTTGAAGGCCCAGCCATAATCATAGGTGTAGGTCTCGGATACTCGTAAGGCATGAGATACTCAGACGCCCTCTTCCTAACCCAAACAGTGTAAGGCTCCAAAGCGATGCAATTCTTAGGACCCAACTCTTTCCTTCCTTTCTTATGAATCTTGCGCCAAGCGCGGACCATCCTAGCTTTCAAGCCTTGGGGATCTTTACCATCCTGAAAGAATACACCCTCTAACAGAATGTTATTGGGTTTATCCTTTAAGGGGAACCGAAGCTGCCGACGTGCCAAAACAGGATTGTAGTTAATCCCACCACATGTACCAAGAAGAGGTACATTGGAGAATTCTCCACAAGAGTCAATAATCTGCACACCGTCATACACACGGTTATACCAAGAGATATCATCATTAGTGAGAGACATGAGTCTCGTGGACCACCGTAGACATTCCTTGTTCTCCTTGAAAGCGACCGTCTGAGGTAAGTGAGAAATAAACCACTTATACAACAGAGGCAAACAACACACAATGGCGCCACCACCCTTTGCATTCCTCATATGCAAAGAGAAGTAGGTATCGCCCAACAGAGTCTGAACGGGATTAAGAGTAGAGAAGATCCTAATAGCGTTCACATCCATAAACTTGTCAATGTTGGGGAACAATACCAATTCATAGATGAGAAGTACAAATATGGCTTCAAAGGGATCCTCACTCATGGCCTTCCCATATATAGTGGCTTGAGCAATGAGGAACTCAGAAGGGAGACCTTGAATTCCACCTTTGGTAGTCATATGAGCACCAACCAGAGATTCATCTATATGTAACATGTCAGCTATCTCTTGAGAAGTGGGAACCCTTTCCAAGCCACTGAACGGCAACTGATCCAGAACAGGTATACCCACAAGATAAGCATACTCCTCAAGTGTAGGCAAAAGCTGAAAATCCGGAAACGTGAAGCAACTGTACAAAGGATCGTAAAACTGCACCAATACACTCACCAATCCTTCATCCACCTGAGTGGTCAGAAGAGGAAGAAGCTTCCCGAAACGAGCCTTGAAACCCAAGGGATCTAATACATAAGATGTCAAATTCCTTAACTCTTTCAAGTCTGGTTGTCTGAAACTGTACTTCTTTGTATTCCTTCTTTGTCTTTCCATGTCTGAAAATTTTGCAAATAAACCCCTTAAGTTCCTTGAAAATTTTCTTAATTATTTTGATGATATGAATGCAAATGGGTGCATGAATGAATGAATGCAACAATCACACTCAAGGATCAAGCAAAGCACACCAAACAAAGGTCATGGGATGGATCATGTTATCCTTAATATCAACCATCCATTTTGGTGGATTATGGTTTACACCTTACCAACACCCAAGTTCCATTGATATTAAGGATACCTTAACGGATCAACCATGAATCAAGGGTTTGTTGTAAGTCACGAGCATGGAGTTAGGTTAAGAACCACCCAAAAGGGAGTGTACTAGGGTTTAAACCTGCCAAACATGTTCTACAAAAGGTTCCCATAGTCATCATCCCATCTTTTGGATATTATCGGAGAAACGACTACTCGTATTCCAAAAATATTCTCAAGAGAGACTCTTATGAGTGTAGTATCGCGTAACAATCATATCAAATCTTACACTTAAACGACTTTCGCACTACATCCTACGAAGGGGCCAAGATGGGTTTGGTAAACTAAGGTCCTTGGCTTCTAAGGTCTATATTGGAAAAAGTAATGTCTAACCACAACTTACTTGTGTGACATTATTGATCCCAACATGACCTCCACCAAGTGAATGGGCTTGCAAGTCAACTTGCTAAGGAATAACTCCATACAAGTCGACAAGACTATGCCATTCTCCTATCCTAAGTGCACTCGAGTTCGGGTATAGAACTCATCTCACAAAGATCACCAAGCATACAAGGAATTAATATTCAAGAAATTCAATCATTACATACAATACAGTAATCCCAAATTGCACAAAAATATGTCGCACAAAAAAAAATATACAATACAATACAATAAATATGAAAAGTAGGCAAAACCCATTAGGATTTCATCCCTTCCCCAGCAGAGTCGCCACTTTTCTGTAGCGGGGTATTCGTTACCGTTAGAGATATTGACTAAATCCAAGGTAAATCATACAAGTCGATTCGCCACCGCACTTCTATTTATCCAAAGGAATGGTTAGAAAGCGAACAAAAACCTAAAAGTTTTATCGAATCAAAAACTAGTAAAAATGTCAGAGATTTGGGTAAGGGGGTTGGTTATGCAATGGGAAGGTGTTAGGCACCTAAAACATCCTAGGTACTCCTAGGGAGCCCTTTTCATATTTGTTGTAAGGTTGTTGTTTTTGTGAAAAATTATTTGTGCAAACATGATTGAAGGGATGAGAAAAGCGTGTATGTTTATCTAATGTACTACTTACTAAAAGAAGGGTCAAAAGAAAATGACTCGCACGGACGTCGTATCCACTACATACGTATCTCATCTGAATCTGAGAATCAGAGTCTTCGTAGCTCGGCTACATATGGGTTAAAGGGGAAGTGTGCTCGCTAAGACATCGCGTCTTATGCCTACGTATCTCATCTGGGATGAAAATCAGAGCAAAACGTAGTTCGACCAACTACGGGGTTATGGATTGGGTTTTGGACGAACGACATTACTACGCAGTCTACCGGATGCTCGACCTTTGGAGACTTACTTGCCTGTAGTAGAAGGAGTAAACGTGTTTTTAGGAGAAGAAAAATCAATGGGTTTGTTTGCGTTCTAGGAACGCTCATGCAAAAAGGAGTCCTGGACGAAGGAACCTGCATAAAGTAAACACACAAAACATTGCCTCCTATCGAGGTCTTCCAGCTAAGAAAGCGGTAAAAATACGGGAAAATGTAAAAGTATCACACGGATAAAGATCCGAAGTAACAATAATTAACGGAACAAGTAACCCAGAGATCTCTCAAGTTAGCACCCTCAAAGAAAGTGAGTCAGTACAGGTAATCGGAATAAACCTCCAGATGGTATCCCACAAATAAAGTGGAACACCAGACAAACCATCTTTGCAAGAGTCATATGAGCCCTCACAAAACAAAACTCAACAAACAGGTTAGAGAAACAAGATAGGGTAACCAAGAGTTTCCCCCAAATCAAAATGTAACCACATGAATCATGCCATTAAAATTCACAAAAAGCAACCAAGGGTAGGAGGCCTAAACCAATTGTCAAACACATGCATCAAAAGGGTATCAAATTCACCCATAATACCTCATACATTCAGAGCATTCAAATTAAAAGCATAAAGTAATGGGAATAAGGCAAACCTGACTGGAGAGATCAATGAAATTGAATTGCCCGGTTCGGTTTGCAAAGCAATCTGAGGGTTTATATGAGAGGGAATTGGTTCTTTGCCGATGAGTTCCCTTCAGTCTCTGGAGGTTGCTCTGAACTCTGTTAGCTCTTCTCTCACTATCTTTTTTCCTGCCAGGGTAATAGGAATGGAATGAAATTTTGTTTCACTGAAACTCTGAATTTATAACCTGATTTTGTGGACCTGTGGGCTCATATGAGAGAGGCCCAAATCCAAAAAATTTCTATTATATTTTATTTATTTATTTATTTATTGATTTTTTTCGTTCCCTTTTTTTTTCGTTCCTTTTTTTTTCGTTCCTTTTTTTTTAAAACACGTGGGCTTCGCCTAGCGAGCATGATAGTTCATGAACAAACTTTTTCTCCTTCAAGATTAACGTTTTGACTGACGAATAGACCCCATTTGAACCTGTTGGAAGTATCTCAAGCCATTCCCTTGTGTTGACTGATCATCTAAATAGAACCCACAAAGTGTCTTGGATGATACTCAAGCTTCAAACAAAAGATGTTAGTGACACATTTTTGTGCTTTTGGTTAGTAAACAAAAATAAGAGAAACAATGATGTATAATTCAAGCATGCTTGGTGATCTCAAACCAATCACAAGGAGTCCCACCCAAAGGCAAAGGGAACCAAGATGCTAAGGGTCCTTGAGGCAATGCAAATGCAATGTTATGATGCCATGAGGGATCTTAGGGTCAAAATTGGGGTCTTACACACCCGGTAAGTTGAAAACCTGAAAGGGCAACTTAGGCAAAAATGGGTATCCCGGTGGATTTAAAAACCGAAAGGGCAATCCAGGCAAAAGTTAGGGATTAAGCGAATGGCTATGTTCTGAGTAGTTCTGAATATCATCTCGTGTCGATAACCGGAAACTTCTGAAGGATAGGAAACAGTCCAATCACCTTTTTTAGAAAGTTGATCATCTGGAGGATCTTGAAGATGAGCGAATCATAGCAGAATTGGAACCCGATAGAAATCCATTTCACATTGCCATTAGATTAATTTCTGTTTTTATCTGTTGTGCAATTACCTCTTTCCAGGAATTGCTTCCTGATGTAAATACCTATTCAGAGGCCACTCAATCAATAAAATCATGTTATTTAGTACATCTCTGTGTTCATTTTCATTTTACTGTTTTGTTTGCAAAAATGACGTCCGAATTTTTGATAAACATTGCATCATGAAACATAAGAGCTTTACAGGTACGTGCTTAATAAACATTGAAAATTACTGTAAATTTTAAGTGCTTTGGATCGTCTATTCAGAACAGGTACACTCGGGGCATTTCCTTAAGGTCCCCATCAAATGATCGCGGATGTTTTTCCTCAACAATTGGAATTTGGTATCTTATCCCTGCAGAGCTGGTCCGAGCGTTGGATTCTTCAATCCCCAGCAGGCTCTCACTACTGTACTTCCCCAAGCATTTGTTTCAGATTATACATTCACCAGTAGAGTCGACAGTGTCAGACTGTATATCCCCAGCGGAGTTGACAGTGTCAGACTATATATCCCCAGCGGAGTTGATAGTGCCAGACTGTATCTTCCCAGCAGAAGCGGCTGCTCCTCAGAGTTCGATGCCAGATCGATGATCTCGACGCTAGACCCAAGGTCTCTTTCCTTGAATCAGAATCTCGGTACCGTATCGGTGCTTGCTTCCCCTGCTGAGTCGTCTCTCTCGCAGATTATGGTTGCCAGAACCACTGTCGCTTTCCTCAGCAACAAGTTTTCAGTGCCATTCTCTCCCCAGTCAGAGCCTCGGTATTTTGTTATTTTCCAGAACACCGTGTGGCAGGTCATTTCCCCACAGAGTTCTTTGTGCTGTGCATCTCCAACAGCCTTGCCAGGGTCCAGAAGATTGTGATCATTTCCCTAGCAGAATTCCTTGCCTCAGCTTGGCGTTATCTCTAATCAAGCATTTCGCATCCTTGCATGTAGAATCATATTGCATTGCATCCTCCCAAATTGCGTAGCATTTCCATTTTCATGGAGTATTACGCCATTGAAAAATTCAAACATACGCATGTAAAGCATAAGGCATTCTCGGTATCCCAAGTGGTAAGCCAGAAGTTGTTTCCAGTACTCAGACTGAAGATTGTTCATGACTTATCTTTATTATTCCCAGCAGGGGTCGTTGGCCCACGCGCCGCCTCAATTATCATTTTCCATATTTCTGCCGATGCTGACAGGCATGAAAGTTTCCGGTATTCAGACCGAAGTGGCATTCAGGCCAGTTTTCCGATGTTCAGATCGAAGAAGTTTCTGACATTCAGGTCGACGCAACTTGTGGCATTCAGGCCAAGTTTCCGGTATTCAAACCGAAGTGGCATTCAGGCCAGTTTTCCGATGTTCAGATCAAAGAAGTTTCTGACGTTCAGGTCGATGCAACTTGTGGCATTCAGGCCAAGTTTCCGGTATTCAGACAGAAGTGGCATTCAGGCCAATTTTCCGATGTTCAGATCGAAGAAGTTTCCGACATTCAGGTTGATGCAACTTGTGGCATTCAGGCCAAGTTTCTGGTATTCAAACCGAAGTGGCATTCAGGCCCGTTTCCCGGTGTTCAGACCGATGTTTGATAAATCTAATATCTTCCGATGTTTAGTTCGAAGTCATTTCCAATATTCAGATTGATGAGCGACATTCAGGCCATGGTTATTTCTGTGTTACCATTTACTTTGGTATTCAGGCTAACATTCCTTATTTCGGTGTTCAGACCGACTCTCACCGTACCAGACGGATTCTTTTTCAAGACCACCTCTTGGCCGATTCTGACAGGCATTGTTACTTCATTTTTTCACTTCAGTGTAAATTTTTGGGCTTTTATCGTATTTAATCACTTGATACCTCGAAAGTGCGAAAACCGTTGCTATCTTCCTTTTGGGTTTCTAGTTGATTGAATAGGGGCAATTGTAATACCCCAAAATTTACCCTTCATTTTTCCTGGAAGCATGGGATTATGTTTTACACTTCATTAGCATCATATTAGGTCATACTCATTGCATAATGCATTAGTGACATGGAAATCAGGTTTTGGTTGATCACTCCTTAACAGAAGGAGCCCACACAAAGCAAGATTGAGAATTGGACTTCATTCTCTAAATATACAAGTCCCAAGGGTCTCAGGAGGTCCAGATATCTTATTATGGTCCTCAGTTCATCAGTGAAGGATTCAAAGCTATCAGAGTGTTCATCTGGATTTAATCAGAAATTAGGGTTTCATGGCTACCTGCAACAGGAAATGTTAGGTTGGAAGTAGAGGAGCTCATCCATGTCATGATTAGAGAGGCATCTTGTCCTAGGAAGATTCACAATTATCTCAGAAAGATCCATTGGCAATCAGTGCAATCAGTTCCTGATCATTTTGCCCTAAAACTAGGGTTTGGTATAAAATCAGTTTATTTCTGATTCTTTGGGTGAAACTATTTTCCATGGCCCTCCATATGTCCACAAGGGTCTACATACAAAAAATAAGCTCTTTATTTGAGCTAGAAGTGCTTCAATTGATCAATGGAATCGAGAATCAGACAGTTTGGGAAAAGTCAACTGTGGGGTTAGAAAAGTCAAGTCCTGACATTTTGAGAGTGGAATCTCAAAATCCATGCCTAGGGGATCCTACATGTGAAATCTGATCAAGGTTGGATCATGGATTCATCATTTAATTAAGAATTGGAAAAGTTACTTAATTTGGAAATGGTTGACTTTCCATTTAGGGCAAGTTTTCATGATCGTTGCACTCACTTTAAGCCCATTTTGCATCAAGATAAAAGCTCCATTTCAAAATTTCTCCAACATGAACGTTGTTCCTCTTGTTCGAAGATTTCTAGAGATATAAAGTTTGCTCCATTTGGATTAGAATTGAGAAAGTTATACTTAGTCAAAGTGAGACATTTTTTTAGGACACTTAGAAAAATTTCTAAGTCCAAAATCTTCAAAATTTGTCAAGACTTCTTGGCCAGTTTTCTTGCACTTCAAGGCATTATTTGAAAATACTTTCTTCACAACAATTGTACCTTGCCATGTCCTCTTTCACATCCTTTTGGAATCATCTCATTTGGATCCATGGTTTGAGAGATACATTCATTTAAAGTGGGCACTATGACTTGATTTTCTAGGCAGATTTTGGGTCTGGCTGGCCCAATCAGATTTTCTAAGCATGCTGCACAAACCAGTCACGTTTTTTTACCTCTTTTGGCCATGCATTGGACATCCATTCACTTAAGTTTGGCCCAAAATAACAACATTTTACACCTCACTTCACACTTTTATTCTTATGGATAAATCACTTATTAAAAAGCCCATGAGAACACCTAATCCACCCTATTTAAGAAGCTGAAACCCTAACCCTAAAGGAGCATTTCGAATTTCGTGGCAAGGAGGAAAAGCTTCATCACATATCAGATTCCATTCCACTTCTATTTTCCATTAGGTAATCATCTCTTCCATGACCATGTTTTGATATATCTACGCTTGCTTACCATGTTCATCACCATTAATCCTTCCATTTTCATATTTCCTTTTCTTATTTAAAATATTTTCTTCATCCATAAAATCACCCAAAATTTTTTTTACTTTTATTAAAGTTTTATTTAATTTTATATAATTTTTATTTTCATATTTTTTTAATATTAATATTTTATTTTAATTATTTATTCTAACTGATCCATTTTAACACACTTTTTTTATTGATTTTATTCTTATGACTTAAAATTATTGTTAGCATTTGATTTTTAGGATGAAGGTTGACCACTATCTCATGGTCAACCTGACCTTTTCTTGGAATTTTATTTCACATTTTCAATTTATTTTGGATTTACTTTTGACCTAGTTTGGTTGGTGAACTTTTAATTTGACTTCTGTTTTATTTTAATCAATTCACGTACCAATTTTCATTATTTTTAAAATATTTTTGGAGGATGATGATGTCCTGACCCCACCTTATTTAGTTTAATTTTTCATAATTTTCTTGATTAATTTACTATTTATTCTTGATTTATTTCTAACCTAGTCCCATTAATTGACATTTGGTTTGACCTCTGTTTTATTTTAATTAATTTATGTACCAATTTTCTTTATTTTTAAAATCTTTTTAGGGGATGATGATATCCTGGCCCCACCTCATTTAGTTTAATTTTTCATAATTTTTTGATTAATTTGCTATTTATTTGTTATTTTTTAAGTTGACTTGAATTTTCAGTTGACTTCTTTATGATCGATGTTTGACTTAGGGATTGCTTATGGCAATTGAAGAGATCTTTTGATCCTCCCTCGTTCATCTCATATGCCATGTATTAGAGGCCTTTTACCTTGATTTTATTTGGTCCTTACCTCATGTCCTGATTAAATTATTCAGTGGACCCTTCGTGTGCATATTTTCATCTGTTTGATTCATTTGTTATCTTTTATACTTGTTTCTCTCATTCATGCTTTCTATTGCTTGATTATTTAACATGTTCATACTCCCATGCATTGTTTAAATGCTCCATTATTTGATTCTTTGGTTTGATTATATATTTTTTATTTTATCCGATCTGATTGATAACTGTTGCCTACTTGTATGATGTATGAGGCATATATTCTTATTGTTTGTTTGCCATGAACAATCCCCATTCATAACAAATGTACCCCTCTCCCATAAAGTGTATAATATTTATTTCTTCATTTCTTTAGTCACCTGTTAATACAAGAATTAAAACGAACATCCGATAACCATTTCAAAATAAGATCAAAAGCTCGATCCAACATCGAGTAATCATTTTCAAAACATAACAGAACCAGCACGCATTCATCCATCCTCTTGTAAGTCGATTGCCTCAGGCATCGCCATCTACCTGTAATTCGATTGCCTCCGGCATCGCCATCTACCCTTATCCATAACTTCTCTCCGCGCTCCATCCGTCGACTCTTGTTCCATTTAGGTAGCACCCATTAGGTAGAACCCTTTGTATGATAACATAGGTAGAATTCCCTTATTCTTTGCATGCTAACATTAGGTAAATGTTCCCCTTTGTAAATCCTAACACATAGGTCCATATTGCATGACAACTCTAGAGCAGAGCTTCCCCACTTTTAGACCTTCCGTGTGTCCCCGATCTTGTGGCATGTCAGTCCGTTTTATTGCAAAGAGGTAACTGCCTAAGATTCGATTCAGCGAGCTGCGACACCTACTGCTAGGACGTTGAACACATTGCCTGCATTCCTTTGAAACAGCTGGTGTCCTCCTTTGTAAGTCCATGTTCAGATGGAAATTCTTAACCCCTAGTTAGCCGAACTACGTTTTGCTCTGATTCTCATTCCATATGAGATACGTAGGCATAAGACGCGACGTCTTACCGAGCACACTTCTCTTTAACCCATAGGTAGCCGAGCTACGAAGACTCTGATTCTCATACTCAGATGAGATACGTTGGCAGTGGATGCGACATCCTTGCGAGTTATTTTCTTTTAACCTTCCTTTTAGTAAATAGTACTTTAGATATACCTACACCCTTTAGACTAGAACAACACTTATGAAAAGGGCTCCCTAGGAGTACCTAGGATGTTTTGGGTGCTTAAAACCTTCCCATTGCATAACCAACCCCCTTACCCAGATCTCTGACATTTTTACTAGTTTTTGA
Source organism: Lathyrus oleraceus (assembly GCF_024323335.1). NCBI lineage: Eukaryota > Viridiplantae > Streptophyta > Magnoliopsida > Fabales > Fabaceae > Lathyrus > Lathyrus oleraceus. The sequence continues at coordinate 358,882,961 of NC_066582.1, read as the reverse complement.
TTCGATAAAACTTTTAGGTTTTTGTTTGCTTTCTAACCATTCCTTTGGATAAATAGAAGTGCGGTGGCGACTCGACTTGTATGGTTTACCTTGGATTTAGCCAATATCTCTAATGGTAACGAATACCCCACTACACCTGGTTGAATAACTGGTTCAGGTAGGGATATTAAGATCGGGAAGATTTAGCTTGATACAATGTTCTCATATCAAATCTTGTATCCGGCGTTCTAATCTAAGATAATGCTCAGGTTCGTCGAACGATAGCTTTAACTTCTCTCCTTGAGAACGAGTACTTGGCATACACTCGACAAATGTAGAAAGGGAAAAAGAGTTGTTTGCCTTAGTCTATCCTGGGCAACACTGGATTTACGATATCGACTAAATTAGTCCCCGGCAACGGCGCCAAAAACTTGATCGCGACTTAGCAAGTCTATGGGAATCGTGACTGCAAGTGCACAGTCCTATCACGTAGTTTTAAAGTTTTTGAACCCACAAGGACTAATAATTGAATGCATCGTTATCTAATGTTACTGTGTAAATCTAAGGCTGATGATCATTCTAAGATTGGAGGGATGAAGAGAAATAACTATAGCGTAAATAGAATATTAATAAGGATATGCGATGAAGGGATATCGGTATGTAACGCATCAAACTTCGGGGATTCGATAGATATTTGGTGTAATCTTATTGGTCAAAATATTCTTCAGTAGAAATTATTTATAGAAAGGACTTAGTCTCACACTCTCGTTTTTATTGACTCTGACCATACTCCTAAACCAGAATGCTTCGCTCTCGCGGTCTCATTTTGAATTTAAAAGTAATTTTTGAATATGAATAAAGTCTAATTAATCCTAAAGCGATCTCGTTGTGTTTAGGATTAATGCCTAGTTTCAGCTATCTGGTTAAAATCTCAAACTCTCATTCTTGTTGACCGTAACCTTAGTTTGTTTTGTACTCTCGTACGTAAAACAGTTTGAATAAAATAATAAACTAAAACCGGAAAAATAAGTTTTATAAAAATCAACACCGACCATCTACGAATCCCGTCGTTTCGACGGTCTTTACATAACGATACCTAAGGGTTTAGCCGGACATGAATCCGGTAACAGACATGGTATTTGAAAAATCAAACATGCAATAAGACATAAATAAATAAAATAGCAATCAAAATAAAACCTGGATTATGAATTGAGAACTTGAACTGAATCTTGATTCTTCAAATAAAATAATACCGACAGGATTTGGCAATGAGTAACCGTTATAATTGAATTCAAATGCGTAAAATAAATTGCAATAGTTCCCGTAATGGAGAAACTATCACTGTTAAAAAAGTAGGAAAAACTGCCTAGGAAACTAAAAGAAAATCCTATCTGACTAAAAAATTAATCGTCGATTGAAAGCTGGAAGAAGAGACACCGCTGTTGAAAAACTAAACTCCTTTATATATTTTCCACTCCCCTAAATTGTAGCCAAAGATGAGTGGATTCGTGGCTAAAATCATGGAGAAATAGTAGGGAAGACTAGGTTGTGGCGGTTGCCACAATCCTAGTCCTTGACTCAGTGGCAAGCGCCACAATTTTAGGGTTGAGCGCCACAAAATCTTCATGCTTGGTGGTGGGCGCCACCACCCTCTTTTGTTCGTGGGGGGGGGGGGGGGGGGGGCGCCACACATTCAGGTGATGGGCGCCACAAGCCCATTTAGTGTGGTGGCCCATTATCTCTATTTTTCTCCATTTTCTTCTCTTTTTCTTTCCTTTTTGCTATTTTCCACTTTGCTTGCTAGTATACCTTTTATTCGATAAATACTTGCAATAAACATAAAATATTGCGTAATAATAAATCTTAATCAAGTAAAAAGCAGTGCATATGAAGCCAAAAATACGATACTTTTCACGTTATCAATGGTTCTGGCCATTTGTCGGAGAATCCTATTCTTCCTTTTTACAACTTTATTTTGTTGTGGAGTTCTAGGACAGGAGAAATCATGGGATATTCCATTAGAGTCAAAAAGTTCTTCAAAAAGTTTATTTTCAAATTCGCCACCATGATCACTTCTGACTTTGATGATCTTAGAGTTAAATTCGTTTTTCACTTTTGAACAGAAGCTAGTGAACATAGAATGTGACTCATTCTTGTGCCTTAAGAATTTTACCCATGTTCAACAACTATAATCATCAATAATGATAAGTCCATACTTCTTACCATTGACTGACACTGTCTTAACAAGTCTAAACAGGTCAATGTGTAAAAGTTCCAGAGGCTTAGAGGTAGACATAACATTTTTGTTTTTGAAAGTTGTTTTAGAAATTTTTCCTTTTTGATATGCTTCACAAATAGAATCTGAAGAAAACTTCAGCTTAGGTAGGCCTCTGACTAACTGAAGTTTATTTAGCTGAGAAATCCTCCTCAAGCTAATGTGACCCAAGCATCTATGCCACACCTATTGCTCTTCATTTACAGACATTAAACATTTTACGTTTTAATTTTTTAAATCTGAAAGCTTTATTTTGTAAATGTTGTTCTTCCTCTTTCCAGTGAAAAGGATTATGCCATTCTTCTGATTAACAGTTTTTCACGTTTTTTGGTTAAAGATTATACCATAACCGTTATCACTTAATTGACTTATGCATAATAAGTTATGCATTAATCGCTTAACATAAAGGACATCAGAAATAGAGGGAAGAGATCCATTACCAACCGTTCCAAATCCTCTTATTCTTACTTTCTGATTTCCTCCAAAGCCTACGAAGCCAACATCTTTAAGTTCCAAGTTTTGGAATATATGCTTTCTTCCCATCATGTGTCGCGAGCATCCAGAGTCCAGGTACCATGATTGGTGTTTTAACTCTGATGCACAGGATATCTGCAACATATACTATTTTATCTTTTAGTACCCAGAATATTTTGGGTCCTTTAGGATTAGTTCTCCCAGAGCTTCTGAAAACGTTGGGTTTTCTAGCATTATTAAATTTTTGTGTTTGTGCAGGTGTGTAATGATAAGAAAAAGGGGATTTAAGTTTGTTTTCTGCAGAAGTTTTTAGATCATCTTCATCAGAGTCATATCCAATTCCTCTTTTCTTATCATGACTAACACCATAGATCATAGAAGTCATTTTGCTTCTATCAAGTCCGCTATTCAGAAATTTTTTAAAAGCTTATTCATATTTGTATATGATAGTGTCAGAAGTAGGTGGAGCTTTAGAGAGATTTTCTTCAAGTTTAAAGCATTTCTTGGTTGAAAATTCATTTTATTTTTCAAGAATAAAATTATTTTCTTTAAGTTCAGGAACTTCTTTCTCGAGCTTATCACACTCTTCAACAGTCTCTTCATGAATCTTTTTCAGTTTCTTGAATTTCTATCGAAGCTTCTGATACAAGCTCAGAGATTCTGATAAACAGTCTTCCAAATCAGAATGAGAAAAGTCAGAGAATACCTCTTCAAAGTCAAACTCTCTTTCAGATGAACTTCCAGAGGTGGTGGCCATGAATGCAACATTTGCTTGCTCCTCTTCAGAATTAAATTCTGAAGCTTCAATTTCAGAGTCGTCCCAGGTTTCCATGAGTCCCTTCTTATTTTCTTTGAAGGAGTTATTCTTGAAACTTTCCTTTCTAGAATTGTCCTTCTTGAGCTTTGGACATTCATTTATGTGGTTTCTAGGTTCTTTGCATTCGTAGCAGGTCACCTCCTTGTTGGGTCTGCCTCCGGAGGTTGAATCTGGACGATCTCCCTTCTATTCGGGCTTTCTGAAGTTGTTATTTATTTTTCTCCATAGCTTCTTGATTCTTATTGAAAGAAAAGATAACTCCTCTTCATCATCAAAATCTTCATTCTCAGAATCATCGTCGTCTTCTTCATCTTGAAAGTCTTTGTTCTTTTTTGGCTTTCTTCTTTTTGATCTAGACTTCAGGGATATTGATTTGCTTTTCTTCTGAGGTTCATCTTCCTCTAGCTCTATCTCATGACTTATGAGGTTGCTGATAAGTTCTTCAAGGCTTATGTTATTCAGATCCTTGGATAACTTTAGAGCAGTAACCATAGGTCTCCACTTCTTGGGAAGACTTCTGATTATCTTCTTGACATGATCTGATGTAGTATATCCTTTGTCCAGAACCTTGAGTCCTGCAACTACGGTTTAGAACCTTGAGAACATCACTTCAAAGGTTCATCGTCTTCCATTCTAAAGGATTCATACTTTTGGATCAAGGCCAGAGCCTTAGTCTCTTTAACTTTATTATTTCCTTCGTGAGTCATCTTCAAGGAATACAAAATTTATTTGGCTGTTTCCTTGTTGGTGATCTTCTCGTACTCATTGTATGAGATTACGTTCAACAGAATGGTTCTATCTTTATGGTGATTCTTGAAATCATGCTTCTGATCATCACTCATTCTGCTTCTTGGAATATAGATACCCCAATAGCAGAAATGGATGGTTCATAACCATTTGTGACAATATCCCATAGATCAACGTTGTAGCCTAGGAAGAAGCTTTCAATTTTATCCTTCCAATAGTCAAAATTTTCTCCATCAAAGACTGAAGGCTTAGCGTTGTAGCTATCTCCTTGATTTGTGTTAGCCATGATGTTTTTCTCACGCTGGATCTCTCTACATTGTTAAGTGTTTGATTCAAAAATCAATAACAGAGCCAAAACTCGGATACCGATTGAAGGTAGAGAAAAACAAGAAATGAGGGTTTCAATTGTTTTCACAATAATTAAAAACTTTTGCAACACCACATAAACGAGAGTAAATGCTAACAACTCAAGAGATTTATCCTGGTTCGCTTGAAAATCAAAGCTACTCCAGTGCACCTGGCCAAGGTGATTTCGCCTTCAATAAGGACTTAATCCAATAATCTCAATAGATTACAAAAACGCCTAAGAGTTCAACAATCTCTTAGCTCTCTCAAGTCTATAGACTTAAACAAGTCACTTGAGGAATATCAGCAACTTTAGAGAAATACAAGTGTTTGCCTTAGTGCTTCTAGGTAAGCAGTATAAACACAATTAAGAACACAAACCAATGATCACACACTATGAGCAACAACTCTTGTGTGATTACTGAATTTTACAATGAAAATATATTGAGTATGTAGATCAAAGTGTATTGTAGAATTCTTGTGTGTGCTTCGTATTCAATATGATAATAATGAGGCCTTTATATAGTACTTTGAGATGATACCGTTGGAGAATTAATGAAGATTTCTTGCCAATTATGGGACTTAATGATATTAACTTTCTTGTCTTTTTTGTAGCAGTCTTGGAACATAATCCATAATTTCCTTATAGAGATTTATACTATAATTAAAATACTTCTTGATTAAGTTTCTGATTTTGATGAGTCAGATGATTTATTGAGCGTGAATCAGAGTGAGCGGAATCAGAGTCTTTGAGCAGAAAGTTGTAGTCTTCGGATATTCTCTTAACTAGTCTTCAGATAGATGTTTGTTGAATAGTCTTCAAATAGATTCCTTAGAATAACCTTCAGATGTTAGCTTGACTGGTCTTCAGATAGAGTGTCTTATAGAGTCATCAGATGTGGAGTCTTCAGATATTAGATATGAATTTCACTGTTGGATTTTGTATGTGATTCTTTCAGAGGTGTTCTTGTTCAGAGTCAGGTATGAGTTCTTCATTGCTGGATCAACTTTTCTGGACTTCGTCATATGCCAGATATTAGTTTCCTCAGATTCATTTTTCCTTAGAAACCTGCACACTTAGAGAAAATTATTAGGGTACCAAATTGTTTCATTCTTTGTTATCATCAAAACTTAGAGATATATTACAGAACCAAAATCATGTCTAACAATATTGGTAGAAGCGATTGGAACCGAAGAGCATCCTGGGCGTGCCCATGGTCTTGGAAGAGACGTTGGCTTCAAGGCATTTGTTGGACCATCTAAATCATCTAGTGGGAAAACCCGTAAGAGAGAGATTAAAGATATTGTTGTTGTTGAGTTGGAAAAGGAAAGGGAGAAGCGGGATATGAAGTTGGAAGAGGATAGGAAGAAGTTTAAAGAGGAGAGGAACACGTGGAGGGAAGAGAAGGATAAGAAGTTGGAGAAGGATATGAAGAAGTTTGAGGAGGAGAAGAATAGGTGGAGGGAGGAGCAAGATAGGAAGTTGGAGGAGGAGAGGGAGAGTTTGTTGTTGACAGTGCGGGAGAGTGTCCAGAAGTAGCAGGAGGAGCTAGAGAAGATGATTGAGGAGAAGGTGTCCGAGAAGTGTATACGCGATGTGATTGAGGTATAAGTTGTATGTTGTTATTATTATTGTTTGTGTATTTTAATTTTGGATTGTATTTATGTTGTTCTTATGATGCATAAATTGAATTCGTTGGGTCTATTAAGCTACACAAATTCAAATCGGATGGAAATTCGAGAGAATGAAGTTCAGAAAGTTACGGGTGGTACAAGCGCGAAAGAAAGTTTTCCTGCCAACCAGAGCATCATTGAACCCACACCGTCAAAAGTAGATAATATTGAGAGACTAGGAATGATCATTGACAGTATTCTAAACTCATGCATAAGTATTAAATTAAGGTATGATCCAACTTAGTTCTTCGTACTTAGACAATTTCGTATTATAAATTTGGTCCTGGTAAGTATAGTTTTTATGATGATCTCTATTTATATTCATACGTTCTTCTACTTTAACATAAATATTTTCTCTTGTAGGTACATCCATGACTTAGGTGTTGAAAGGAAACTTCAAAACAAGTATTGCATCTTAGACCCGGCGCACATGGGTCTTATTCACGGTTTGACGGAAAAGAAATCCTTATTTACTTAAAAGATAAATTGAAAGAGAACATCAAAGATTGTTATTTGGCCCCGTTTTACTGCAAGTAAGTATATATTAATTTGTGTTTTCATTTATAAATAAATTTTATACATATTAATTATTCTGAATGTTTATGCAGTGAACATTGACAATTATTATTATATGTCCCAAGAAAAATACTATAGTTGTGTTTTGCTCATTTCCCATGGAGTACCATGGATGTTAGGAGTGTTAGTACCTTCCCCTTACATAATCGACTACCTTACCCAACATATCTCTTTCCCCCGGGTTTTATCGATGTTTTCCCTTTCCTTCGGGAATAAATAAAGTTCGATGGCGACTTTGTTGTATGTTCGAGCGTGTGATGCATTCGGGTATATTTCCGCTAGCTTCAGTTGGAGATTCTGCTGGGGACTTTGCTTCTTGGGGCATTTCTTAGTCTCTAAAAGGAGTCGAGCCTAGTTTAGGTTGCTTTTGCTTATTATAGGTGTTTATCTTCTTTTTTTACTCGCTTTATTTATCGTATTCTTTAAATATTGTTTATTATGGATATTATTTGTTATACTCCCTGTTGGGTTGGGATAGATTACATGAGAGAAAAGCTATACACCCTAGCTTGAGTACATACACAAGATAGCAATGTGACTAGAGTCGTGTTTGACCTCCGTGGAGTTATTCCGTGATTATGGTTGACACGAGACGTCACACCTAGAGTAGATCCTTTTGGGATCATCATTGTCCGACGAGTCATTCATCTAAGGCAATGGTATCTCGAAATGGGTCGTTGACTCTAGGAACCTTTTAGGTTGCCTTTGAAGACTAGAACCTACCTGTGAGGGGGATATGGGTTTTTTATGCAGGAAACCATAAACTCTACATACCCTTATTCTCATGGAGGTCGAACCTTTGATCCTGCATCGGGCAGTATAAGCTGATTATCCAGATTATTTTGTGTTGTTAACATATATTATTGCATAACATTTTTTGCATTGCTGTACAGATACCAGAGTTTTGACCCTGAATTATTTTACCATCAATGCTTTGAATCTATGGATGTTGCATAATTATTTGCATTTCATCCCTAACATGTGCATTCATACATCCACATCTCATGACTTTCAACCAGAAAAAGCTCACCTTGTCCTTTCTCCAGCCAGAAAGACGACGACTCTTCGACACCAATACTTCACAAGAGCTAACAAGTCAAGAATCATGGTTGATCTGGAACAAGAGAATGCTACCTATAAGGAAACCTTGATTCAGTTCCAAGGAAGAATGAAATCCTTCCAAGGTAACATGAACACTATATTGGAGTACCTTCAAGCTCAGAAGGCTACTACCTCCACTTTTGCTGCCAATCCTACTACTGATGTTGTTGTTGTCACCACTTCTTTTGATGTTGTTGTTGACATTGTGATTCAACCTGAGGTGAGCCAACCAATCTATCAGCCAGGTCCTAGTAGGCATGCCATTTCATACCCCTAGGGGTTGCCTCCACACTTTACTCCCCAAGTTGCTAATGGGAATGTGTTTGTGCCATATCAATCGTTCGTTGTTTATCCTGCCAATGGGAATGATGTTGCCCATCTTTGAGGCATGACCACTCACTCTCCTCAAATGGTTAATATCGACAAATGTGAGATCAATAGAGAACAGGCTCTTCAAACTTCCGCATCAGTGATTGTTGAGACTCCTAATGACAATGAAGATGAGTATAAAGGTACTACCTTTCATTTCCGTCTTTCTCTTCGAGCTACTCAACCTATTGTTCAGAATTTAAATCAAGGTGTTTAGATACCCCATCCTCATCCTGGGGCATCTTTTGTTGTTGCACCTCTATTTGTGTATCCTGGGGCACCCTAGGCTCCATATCAGAATCAGTATGGTTAGACTGTTGGCCAAATGATAAATCAGGGTTTGATGTATCCTCAAGGGTATCCTCAGTTTGCTTCTCCTTCAGTTATTGCTCAAGCATCTTCTTAGGGTGTTAAACTTCCCAATCATCAAGTTAATCTTCAGCCTGCGAATCAGATTACTGTTGGTTTAGATCAAATAGGCAGGCAGACTATCGGTTACTAGATGAAAGGATCAGGGCCATTGAGGGGTTCTCTGCTTATGGTATGAATGCTAAGGACTTGTGCCTAGTTCCTAATGTGGTGCTTCCTCCTAAGTTCAAAGCCCCATACCTACCAAAATACAAGGCTTTAAGCTGACCAAGAAGTCATGTCATCATGTACTGTAGGAAGATGGCATCCTACATTGATAATGATGAGCTTCTCATCTATTGTATCCAAGACAACTTATCTGGGGCATCCTTAGATTGGTATGTGGGCCTAGAACGCAGTAAAATTAGATCTTGGAAGGACTTGTCTGAAGCCTTTCTCAAGCAATACAAGTATAACTTGGACATGGCTCCCACCAGGTTACAACTGCAAAATCAATCTTGCGAACATGGCGAAACATTCAAAGAATATGCTCAGAGATGGTGTGAGATGGCTTCTAGAGTTAAACCTGGATTGACAGATGATGAATTGGTTGATATCTTTATGGGCACACTCCAAGGTTTGTACTATGAGAAGATGGTTGGTAGTTCATCGTCCAACTTTTCCAACATAGTAACTATTGGGGAACGCATTGAGAATGGGCTGAAAACGGGAAGATTGCTAATGTTGATAGTCAAACCGTGGTCAAGAAATCTCAGGGTTTTGCTAAGAAGTAAGAGGCTAAGGCAAGTGTTGTGATAGCAAATGCCTACCCTAAAGTTCAAGCACTTATGGCTCATATGCCATACTACCCGTATCCGTACATTGCTGCTGCTCAGTATCAACAACTTGCGTACTAACCGTAGTATCAGCAGCTCCACAGGCTCCAATTTCTCAGAATCAGCAAGATAACAAAAACCATAGTCAAGGTCAGTGCAGACGGTTTGATAGAAAGCATCCTCATCGTGACCCAATCCCTGTGTCATATGCTCAATTACTCCCTTACCTTATTCAACAAGGGGCAATCATTCCAAACGAGATTCCACCTGCTACATTCCCGTATCATGCAAAGCACAATCCTAATGCTTCGTGCGCCTACCATATGGGGCATATAGGAAATTCTACTGAGGATTGTTGGCCTCTCAAATCAAGAGTACAAGAGCTTATCGATCATAAGGTTTTTTCATTCTCTGAGGCAAGACCCAATGTCATAACCAACCCGTTGCCAGACCATTATGGACAGATTGTGAACACAATTAATGGTGAAGATTGCTCAGACTCAGTTGCTTCTTCAGAAGAGTATCAAGGCTAGCAATATCATATTGATTCAATCATGTATCATTTGTAATCTTTTCTTGTTTGTTATATATTGTTCATGTGTAAAACTTGTCTGGTTTTCAGATGATAATAATAATGAAATAAATGTGCATGTATTGCTCAAATCCATTCGTGTTCACTCATATTTTATTTTATCAATATCAAACTATTTGTCAAAATAAAATTAAAAGAGAATGATGAAAATAAAATACGCAAGATCATTGCTTGTATGCTCTTGAATAAGACCGTGTTGATGATGTAAGGCATTGTTCAATCCCTAAACACTTAAGATATAAGGAAGTTAATCCCTAGTCAACCTCTTTGGGCCTTGACGTAGTAGTTTCTTTCTTTACACGTAAAACCCTCATGTTTAACTAGGGGCATGGTAGTCTTCAGTTAGTTTGAACGTCCGTTCGAATTTCAGAAAGAAAATATCCCATCAAGTGATCAATCACATCATATCCCTCTCAAGAGGATGGAATCACAAATTCAAGATGGTTATCCCTTACCCCACAAAAGGAGTGAGATAGTCACGACCCGTGAAACAAATCAAGGAAGAAGAATGTCACGGGATTTGCTCCAAAAGAAAAAATGAAACAAAATGAAAAAAATCAAAAGCTAGTGAAAAACCCGCTAAATTAAAGACTTGAAAACAAGATTGACTTAGGCAAAAATTAGGGTATCCCGGTGGGCTGCAGACCCAAAGGATCAGCCCAGGCAAAAATAAGGGTAAACAAAACAAAAGAAACAAAGGATCAATATCAAAATCCTCAACAAGAGAAAATCTATGTGACTGCAAACCAAAGCAGAAGATGAGTGACTATTGCTCCAAACTCTCATAAGGTTCCTTAACCATCATTGCTGATATCCAAAATCCTTTTCCGAAAGACGAACGCTTGTTTTAAGCTAACTGCATATAGGACTGGAGAACATCACGGAGAATGGGTGGGTTAGATTAGGTTTCGAGCCTTATATCCTTTCTTTCTAAAACCGTGAACCAAGTCACGTTACAACCCTCAAAATACCTAATTGAAGTAGGGTTTATTTCGAAAGCATACTATGGTAAGATCGCGTTAAACTGACTCCTAAAGATTTGCTTGTCATTTTTATTAATACTGATCTGGAATTCTAATCAGTGATTCATTCACTAGATGTCATAATCATAGTGAACACACTTGAGTTTTCAAAACTTGCATGAACATGACATTATAATTATCATTCTTAAAATGAGCATTTTACATTCGAATAATCATTTGACATCAAGGAAGCTTACACATGGGAAAGTTGAACAAATGCCTGATATCCCATAGCTCAGATCTCTTCAAGAGTCAGTCGATTTGGGGCAACCACGTCAAGATTCTACAAATCTCTATGAATCAGCCAGATAGGGGCAAAAGTTACTTCAAGGCTCACATTGGGGAAAGCTACCCCAAGAGAATGATAAGTCAATCCTTCCCAAGATGGTTGATCTAGGGAACACATTTTCAAGACGTTGGGGCAAGCCAGTTGAGACCTCAGTTGATAAGACTACTCCATAATTAGTAACCGGGGTAGTTGGTGCAGATAGTCAATAAATTGGGGCAGAAGCAGGCTACACAGGTACAAGCTCTCTCCAGGTTTCAGACAAAGTCCATAGGTGTTACAACAACTATTCAGATTGAAATAGGTGTTGGAGAATCATGTTTGTATGACCCTTATCCTAGCCCAAAATTCCCACCTCCCTCTATATGAGCATCTGGCTTAACCATTGCATAAATCATCATCATGTATTAATCATGTCGCTTCACTCATGCATATCATTCATCTAGCATAGCATGAAGTCGTATATGAAAATCAAATGAATCAAAGCCCAATATTTTATTGGCGTCTTCAAATTCCAAACTTGACTGGTACCTTGAAAAACCATCTAGTTTGATTATTCTTCTAAAATCTAACGTGTTTGGCATCTTTTAAAGCCCAATTTGCTTGGTATCTTTTTCCAACCTTTATGGTTCATGATCCTCTTTTCCAACCTTTAGGGTTTAGGAACCTTTTTCCAATCTTTAGGATTGATGAACTTTATTTCCTACCTTCGTGGTTGTTGAATCTTTTTCCAACCTTTAGGGTTGACGATCCTCTTTTTCCAACCTTTATGGTTTCAAATAGTTTTGCGACCTTTAGGGCTGATGACCCTCTTTTCCAACCTTCAGGGTTGAATAACCTTTTTTCAATCTTCAGGATGGATAAACCTTTTTCCAATCTTGAGGGTGACGATCTTCACTTCCACCCTCAAAGTTATTGAATCTTTTTCCCACCATTGGGGTGATGATAAAATTTGTTTCCGACCTTTAGGGTTGATGACGATCTTGTTCCGACCTTCGTGGTTGTTGAATCCTTTTTCCGACCTTTAGGGTCGATGACCTTTGTTTCCAACCTTCGTGGTTGATGAATCTTTTTCCAACCTTCGTGGTTGATGAACCTTCTTAATCTACATGATAGACAAACCTTTTTCCCAACCTGTAAGGTTGATAACCTTTCTTTTTTCAAACCTCTGTGGTTGACTTTAATGATTCACTTGTGAAACCCCTTGTTTGCATGAATATTTTGGAATCTATAGGCTCTTTGATTAGCATACGTGGCCTAATGTTTCATAAAACGATAAAACATACAATTCAACATGCATATCATGATCTGCATTTCCATTAATATCCCTACAATACATCAAAAAACCCCAGCAAATGAACCTGTAAAAGTCAAGTTGCCATCCCTATATCCCATCCGACTGTTCTCGACGAGAATTTTTTTGGATACTTCGATATTTAATCCATTCATACCTTGAATATCCGAGAGTTGTTTGTGCTGTGAAACCAAACACCTAATTCGTCTCTTTTTCTGTTGTTCCGATACAATGGTACCATGTTGTAGGCCCTCACTTGTTGGTTCATACCTGTTTACTATTGGGCTCATATTTTCACCCCTTGTTGGAGTTCAAATCATATTACCTTTTGGTTCAAACCATACTTTGATCACACTTCTTTGAACTACGGAGCTCTGAATTCCTCATTTCACTATAAGGATACGTAGGTGTCATACCCCGATTTTGACCCTGAAAAAAAAAACTTTTCCCAATCACTCACCCACTCTTCAAATCATTCCGTGCGGGTGAATCGCCATCGCCACAACGATTAGGGTTCTCTCACCTTCCGGGATCAAAGGAATCTCGTCGTCGTTTTGACAAATCTGTGCAATCGTATGATCAGTCACGAGAAAAGTTTATTTCTTTGAAGAAGAATACTCCTGAAGATATTGTTGCTGAATTAGAACAGGGTCTACAAGATTCAAAGTCATCATTTGAGAAAAGCCGCTCCAATCTGGTACACTCTCTCATGAATATTGAAGTGAAAAAGAAGTACGAGTTCTTGGAGTCAATAAGTGCAATAATGGATGCTCACTGCCCGCTGAAATCAGAAGAATTATTAAATGGAACACCACAAATCGCAGCCACCACCGTTAACCGGAGAAGCGAACATGGTGGGTTTCAACTCTCAGTCGTCTTACGGTATGCAATCCATGCTCAAAGAAGGTCACAAGCATCTCTCTGGTCTCGACGAAGCCGTTCTCAAAAACACCGATGCCTGTAACCAACTCTCCATCATCACTCGCACTTCCCTCGGCCCCAACGGGATGAATGAGATGGTTATAAATCATTTGGATAGACTTTTTGTGACGAATGATGCTGCTACGATTGTGAATGAACTTGAAGTTCAGCATCCTGCTGCTAAGATTTTGGTGTTGGCCTGTAAGGCTTAGCAAGAGACATAGGCAGCCATCTCATGAACATTCTGTAGCCGATGAACACGTTCAGGTTATTGGTCAATGTTCAGATTATAAACCACCACCCAATTCATCTGGTTGTGCTCGAAGTGAGCCATATGATTACTCTGGTCGGAGAGGCCGAAAAGAATCTGAAGTACTTGCAGCTTCTTCGCTGAAACGTTTGTTTGTGGAGAATCAACCATATTTAGTTGGTGGATACTGCCAACATGGATTGTTGAACGACCTAGAGCCTTCTGGCAGAGGAGTTTGCTCTAAATTCTTTTGTAGCGAGCAAAGGCTAAGAATGTCGGTGGTTGATTCTGCAGACAACATACTTAGTGTTCCTGAGAAATATAAGTACATGAAGGAAACCTGCCGGAAGCAGTTGGCATTTGGGAAATCAAGAATTCATGGATTTGGCATCTTTTGCAAAGCATCCATATAAAGGTGGAGGCATGGTGATTGAATATACCGGTGAACTTGTTAGACCTTCTATTGCTGATCGAAGAGAGCGTTTTATATACAATTCTTTAAGTGGGTGCTGGAACATATTTGTTTCGGGTTGATGATGCAAGAGTCATTGATGCCACCAGAGCAGGAAGCATCGCTCATTTAATTAATCATTCTTGTGCACCAAATTGCTATTCAAGAGTAATTAGTGTTAACGGTGACGAGCATATTATAATATTTGCAAAGAGAGACATTATATTAGTCAGGTCTATACATGGTTATGCGTTGAAGCATATGCACATATCACATGTGGAGATTGCAAATCAAATTATTCATACATATGAAAAATATGGGTATGTAGTGGATGCAAGGGTAGTCTTCAATAGGATGAGAACAAAGGACTTGGTTTCATGGACTTCGATGATGACAGGTTATATTTATCACGACCACATTGACGAAGCCATAAATTTATTTCGTCTGCTGCAAAAAAGAAAATCTAAATATTGACTCTGTTACTCTAATTGGCCTCATTTAGGCATTATCCCAGCTTGGATGTCTAAGTTTTGTTAAGGAAGTTCACTGTTTCAGTTATCGATTTTTCCATGGTAATGAGCTCTCTGTAAATAATTCTCTTATTACTACGTATGCTAAGTCTGGAAAACTACATATGGCTAGAAACATATTTGAGCAAATGACAGAACTGTGTCTCACATCATGGTATGCAACAATAGCAACCTACAACCGCTATTCGAAATAAAGTTTCGTCCACCGATACTGTGTCTGCTACAAAATTTGCTAACAATGGCCCTGTTTTCTCATAAAGTCACACTCAATTCGAGGGTTCTAACCAAACTTCTCACTCTAAGATCACAGAGGAATGATGGATTCTCATGTTAATCATTCATCTAGTATAACATCCAAGACTGCAACCGCCAAAAATAACAAGGGGTACTGGCTGATGGTCATATGTCGTGGGCTTGTGAGGCATTTTCGAAGCATCATGCAGAAGAGTTGATCTCATCCCGAGCTATACATTGGTGTTGGACATTATTCATGTTCAAACTTTGGAATCATGGTCTTCTTAATGCCTGCACAATGAACAACTGCAGTTCAATATTAGAGCGCTCCAAAAAACAAGGGATCGGATACTGTAACAAATTGAAGACAAATTGACTCAACCAAACAATACAACAGTCAGTCTATAGAAAGTGAAAGCCATTTCTTACCTTCGCGTGTACAGAATCATGTTGAACAACAAATGTATGTGAACCAGACATTTGATGAGTGGAAATGTGTGGTGAAGAAGCCGAGTACCTACACTTGCGCCTCAGGTAGACTGCAGAAGAGAAGTACACATGGTTGCAATTTATGATGCCAATCTTGAAAAGGTCCTAGCCGATTTTCCTTCTCCTGTAACTGGTGGTACAATGCTTATAGTGGAGGATTTTCAACAGAGTTGAAATGTGATATCAATATAAAACACAGAAGAAGCTAACGGTATTGGAGGCGCCGAATATTCATTCGATTGCATTAAAGCAATTTCAGTCTGGTAACCTTGAGAAGTTGAATAAGTCTGTTCAATTTCCTGAAGTCCTGAATATGGCCCCATATATCAGTGGATTAAAAGACAAACCTCCATTATACAATCTTTATGCAGCAGTTGTCCATTTGGATAGTATGAATGCTGCGTATTCTGGACACTATGTTTGTTATGCGAAAAACATCTTGCTACAATCACAGAATTCAATCATCCAGTTGCTGAAGAATCATTTGAAAGCGGTGAGTTGCCACAAGGCCAAAACGAGGATGTCAGTATTTTGTAGCCAAGGCCCCTGCAAAACATAACAAACGCAACCAAACCCTGTGAATAACAAACCAAACCGTACAACAGTTATGCCCAATTCAATAATTACACGCATTAAGTCAGATGGTGATGCAGACAATACTCGCCTTGAACTGCCTCAACCTGAATCATTGCCTAATGTTGAATCGCCGCATAGCTCTGAACTAGTGGCGGACAGTCACGACACAGATGTCAAACAAGTATCCTGTAACCACCTGCAAGAGTATGGTACATTGCCGGATAACCATCTGAACCATCAGTTGGCTATCTCCCTCACTGTCTTTGAAGCAGCCAGGCTTGCCAAGAGGAAACCATTCTTCATTTCCAAAATAAACCTGCATAATACACACGAAAATAGCTCAGAGATGTGGGGAGAGAGACGCGGATTATATTGATCAGGAAAAACACCACACATGAGGAACTTACAAGGGAGACATCTGATATTTGCAATCAAACTCACACTATCAAATACCAGCTTCCTGGAGAGGATCTCGATGCTCTTATTTCTGTTTGTTCTGATGAGGATCTTCATCACATGATTGAGGAGTATGAGGAGCTTGAAAGAGGTGGAGGCTCGCAACGACTGAGGATTCTTTCTCCTAGTTTCAAATGAATCAGAGAGTCCAAATTCTAATGAACAAAGAGTCAATCAGCAAAGTGATGCTGATTATCATTACGTTGTTGCTGCTGATATTGGCATATTAAATTGTGGCTTGCTAAGTTAATCCCTTTGATTCATGACAAGAACACCAAGCTTAAGGAATCAACTATTACTTGCATTACATCAGTGTATACCCACTCCGAATTCGCTGCAGTAAAAGCAAAACAACAAGGCAGTTAAATTTCAAGAAAATTCCCAAATTGGCATTAAGACAAAACAGAGGGAGAAAGCTTGAGTTCAGATTACCGTTCCGAAATCCAAACATCAAAGAGACCAATCTGATTCTGAGCACATCAAAAAGTGGTTTGCAGAGATACTTCTTGGATCCACCATACCAAACTGAAAACCCTAATTTGTGAAGCATAAATAGAGAGGGAATCAGTGAGACACGGGGAGGCGAAAAACCTTGGAGGACGAAAAAATTGGAGAGGCGGAAGTGAAAAATTTCAAACAGGAAACCCTAATCCTAAAAAAATATCAAAAGGAACTCAGTGTTGGAAGAGGCGAAGGGAGAAGGGTTCGGTCGTTACCTGAGCTACCGATTCACCACAAAGGTGAGCTTTCTTTCAAACTTTCACGTGATTGGGAGATAGACGAGTTTGTGAGAGGGATTTGGTGTGAAGTTGTGAGAGACGCAGTGTGAGAGAGACGGAAGTGTCTATTGCATTGTTTCCTTATTTTCTTTTTTTTTAATTTATTTTAAACAGAATAAATCTTTTTGAAACTATTAAAAATTTTGTTAATAAATGTTTACACATTTTCAATTCATATTCAATTGAAAAACCCAACAGTCATGCGGCTGGGTTTAATTTTCTGTTTTTCTTGGTAGTCCAACAGGCTGTTTTTTATATCAGTTTTTATTTTTATTTTTATTTTTAATCTATCTTGGTTTATTTATCCAAATTAGCATTAAGATGACAACTAATCATAAATGTCCTGGTGGAGAGAGGGTGGTTTTCATGGTTTTTAGTGGAGTGGGTTCAATACCTATATGAAGCATTTTATTTCTTTTAGCATTCATTTTGTTCTTTATGTTTATGCTTTATTATACTCATGGTTTCATTATTGTTTAATAGCACAAATTTGCTTTCTTTTAATTTCATCATCCATTCAAAACCATTTTAAACTATTAAAATCACATTTTCTCGATTCAATATCGAGCCCATTTTCCATACCCTTGTAAGTCGATTGCTTTTAAGCATCGCCATCAACCTCACATAGCTTACTCTTAGGCTTTCTTACAATGAGCCGGTTCTCTTGCACTTACACTCATGCATTGCATTATTTGTTGTTTGGGCCCGATTTAATTATTTCATGATTTTTGAATCCCCATTTTGACAAAATGTACCCCACTCCCCCGATGTGTAATAATCTTGTACTGTTTTATTTCTTTATTTGTTTGACTATTTAGTTAGATACTAACACAAGAATAAAATCAACCATTTCCAAAAAATACAAAAATATGACTCGATCCAACGTCGAGTATTTTCTCAATAAACAAATCAATTCATTTCTCCCTCCTATTCTATTCCATTTCTTTCAAACTTTCTTCAAACGCCTGATTCAACGTCAGGCCATTTTTTCTAATAAAAACTCAAAAAATATTAATTTATAGTTAAGACCTTTTCAATAAGATGGAAGTGGAACGTGGTGTATACCGCGCACTCCTGAGACTAGGATCGAGATGTATATCTCGCCAATCCTAGCTCTCGCCATCATCCAAATTTATCCACTTTGTTTTCTCTCAAACACTCATTTAAATTTCTCTTAAACGTCCATCAATACTTGATCTAGGGTCAAGTCATTTTCATAACAAAACTCAAAATACCTAATTCTTATTTAAACACTTTTTCAATAAAGATGGAAATGGAACATGGTGTATACCATGCACTCCTGAGATTAAGATTCGAGACGTATGCCTCGCCTATCTTGGCTCTCGCCATCATCTAATATTGTCAATGCGGTTTCTTCAAACCCTTTCTCAATCAAATTCCAAAATACCTAATTCCTATCTTAACCTTTTTCAATAAAGATGGAAATGGAACATGGTGTATACCGTGCACTCCTGAGGCTAGGATTCGAGATATATATCTCGCTCATCCAAGTTCTCGCCATCACTCAAACTACATCCAACCAAACAAACTCTTTCTCGCCGCCGTGCGATTAATCAAAACCTTTTTTCATAAATGAAAGACATATTGTCTTAAGGTGATGCAAAACAATATTTCGGCCACGATTGTTGAGTAGAGATAAATGACGCTTTTCCGAATGTAGATTTATAAATCCGTTTGATGTGTGGTATGCGTCCACTCCTCATTTGTTTTGGGTAAAACAATGTTTTCGTCGATTAATACAGTATAGCTTTCGCTAAAATCGACCAACAAACAAACATTTTTCTACCCAGAACTACGTAATCCTTGATTTCTCTTTTGAGATACGTAGGAGCAGGATTTGTAAATCTTGTCAGGCCCACTAATAAAAAACTTAGGTTTAGTCCTTCATCAAAAATCCAAAAACATTCTCTTCTCATCCTTTCTTTCTTTCCCACCTAATAACTTGAAAAGCCTAATATTTTAACTAACACTAACGCACACAACTAACCTAATGGTTCTCGTTGAGTACAACGGACGTGAGGGGTGCTAATACCTTCCCCTTGCGTAATCGACTCCCGAACCCCGATATTGGTTGCGATGACCATATCTTATCCTTTCTTTTATCTTGGGTTTTATCGATATTTCCCCTTTCCTTTTAAGGAATAAATAAAGTTCGGTGGCGACTTTGTTCAGTCCATCATTGCGAGCGTGCGATCGCGCTTCGCTTTGAAGTCGTATCCATCATTTTTCCGAGGTGCGCCAGATGGCGACTCTGCTGGGGAGTGACATCCCTAAGTGAGTCAAGCCTAGTTACGACGTTTGTGTGCCTTTGTTTGTTTAAATTGTGTGGCTTTTCCTTATTTATTGCTTTTATTTATCTTTATTATTATATTGATATATTTGTTGTATATTGGTTCTATTGTGATTGTTGGTATTTGGGTATTTGATTGCAAACCATGTGGGAAAGACTCTACACCCGAGTCTAGAGTGAAAAAAAACAAAACATAAGATAGGACGATGGTTGAGTAGTACGGACTCCCGAGGTGAATACTTCGTAAGAGTCGGTACGAGAACCTCACTTAGAGTAGATCCTTTTGCAAATATTGTCGCCCGAGGTGTATACCTCGTAAGCTTCGATGTTTCAAAGGGGTCCATGACTCTAAGAATCTTTTAGAACATTGAAACTTTGACCAACTAGAAATGATGGTTGTGTAGTATGGATTCCCGAGGTGGATACTTCGTAAGGATCGATACGAGAACCTCGCTCAGAATAGATTCCCTAGATGGAGTTGATGACCGGAAGGTATTTTCCGTAAGCGTCAAACAGTCTTTTGAATCCATGACTCTGAGTACCCTGTCTAGAACCCAGTCGATGGTTGCATAGTACGGACTCCCGAGGTGAATACTTCGTAAGAGTCGGTACGAGAACCTCACCCAAAATAGATTCCCTTGATGGAGTTGATGACCGGAAAGTATTTCCCGTAAGCGTCAAACATTCTTGTGAATCAATGACTCTTGGGATCCTTTGTAACAAAGCCCTAGATCATACCCGGTGAGAACCCCGTTTTGGAAAAGCAATCAAATTTATCCGTACCTCGGACCTTTGAACCTATCCAAAAAAAAAAAAAAAACATTGCATCCATCCATTCATTGCATACGCATAAAAAGCAAAACTCTTAGTTTGTTTCGCATTATTTCAGGAATCCAAGACTTGTTAGCAAGATGAATCCTGAGAGAAGAGGCACTTTTCGTTCAAATACAAGAACGTGGACCTTACCAGCCTACAGAAGTTGAGTGCCAAAGTAACACCCCTCAAACTCAACAGCTTTGTACAAAACTATGGAAGAATTCTGGATATCCTAAATGAGAAGATGGACATGATGACCGCAGTGACTATTGCTCAGTTCTATGATCCACCTCTACGTTGTTTCACGTTTTCTGACTTCCAGTTGGCTCCTACCTTGGAGGAGGTTGAGAGGATCATAGGCCAGAATTTGAAGGATCATAATCCATTTCCTAAGCTCGATGAAGATATTCCTCCCAAGAGGATAGCTTTAGCTTTGGGTCTGAAAGTTTCTGAAGTCGTGGACAATTGGGATGTGAAAGAACCTTTCAGTGGTTTTTCTAGGAAGTTCTTGGAAGATCAGGCCAAGAAGATGGAAAAAGAAGGGAATTGGGAAGCCTTTTATGCTGTGTTAGCCTTGTTGGTATATGGGATAGTTCTCTTCCCAAATATTGACCATTTTGTGGACCACCTGGCGGTGAGAATTTTCCTCTCTGGTAACCCTGTACCGTTCCTCTTGGCAGATCTCTACTACACTCTCCATGATCGTCATGAGAAGAAGGGAGGAATCGTCTTATGTTGCGCACAGTTGTTGCATGCTTGGTTTAGATCCCATATGCCCGAAGAGGGTCCTTTTGTCTCAAAGGAACTCAAGCCCTTCCAGGAGTTAGCTTCCCTCACCTCCAGTCATATCAAGTGGTATATCAGGGATTAGGAGACCGAAAATGTGATTGTCAGCATTGGAGACTTCCCCAATGTGCCTTTGATAGGTGTAAGACCCCAATTTTGTCCCTAAGATCCCTCATGGCATCATATCATATCATTTCATTGCCTCAAGGATCATTGTGCACCTTACCTTCTTCCCTATGGGTGGATTATCTTTTGAGGGTGATTTCTTGATCACCAAGCATGTTTTGCATTTGTATATCATTGCTTTTCCTTTTATCACTAACCAAAAAGTACAAAAATATGTCATCTAACCCTTGTCTTGCAGATGAAACAATCAACAGTCAAGACAATCAAAGGCATTCATTGAGCCATAGATGGTGGCCATTCTTGAGAATTTGGACACCACAGTCATTATCAAGAGTTCATATGAGCTATGATATCATTTTGAAGCAAAATCCCAAGTGGTAGAGGCTTGAATTTCATCAGAACATTGCCAGATCAATTGGAGGCCTAGAAAGTCAACTGTTTAGTCAACTGTTGGATTTGGAGGTGGGAAGTGATTAGAAATACTTCATTCATGTTCAAACAAGTCTCATTTGACATTTCAAACACTCACATTGGAGAATTTGAAGTCAGGTCAAGAATTTCCAAAAATAGAAAGTGACCCATAATTTGAACTTTCCAAAAATGGAAAGATTTTGGACCAACTTCAACTCAATATTACATCATCAATAAGGCTTCAAATGAAATTTTGTTGAACATCAAAGTTGTAGATCTTTCTCTCCCATTTCCAAAATGTCCAAGATCATGGATTTCTAACGTGTGGTTGAGGATATATGATCAAATCATTGCCAAATATACATGGGACTTCAAATGGCCATATCTTTTGATTCAAAACTCCAAATTGGATGGTTCTTTTTGCTACATTCTCCTTTTGACTTCTAATTTCCAAATCATGCATCACATTACATAAAATATCATCACATAATCACTTGCATATCCATGCCTTTTTTGGAGGGAAATTGCAAAATTTAAAAATGGTGCATTGTATGGATTTTCTACCATTGCCATTGTGTTTAAAAGATCATTTTAAGTGACTTTGATGAAGGGTGTGGTACTGTTCACGTGTAATTACTACATGCACCATGCAAATTTTGATTTTTGCAAAACACCTTATTTTCATTAACCAAATTAAACATGGATTAGCAAGGTGATTAGTAAAGCATATATATACTCTAATCCTAACAGAATTGAAGGAGGTTAATCATTTTTCACATTTTTAGATCCAAATTTCTCTCTCACTTCAAATTTTTCTCTCATTCATAACTCAATTTTTTTCAAAGAACCTTGCAATTTTACTTCATATACTTGTTGCCTAGCTTTGATTCTGTGCAGATCAGGTGTTGAATTGGTGAATTCGTGCAAGAATCAAGTGGTGGAAGTTCATGAAGATGACAATGGAGTTTCTGTTTTGAGCTAGATCTACACGTGTGCAAGCTTCCTTTTCTTCACCAAACATCATTTCAAGCATTGTAGAGTGGATTTGGATACTTACAAGCTGTGGATCGTGCAAAATCAAGAACTGCTCTTCAAGAGGTTCAGTTTTCGAATCTCTTAATTCTTAAATTCATGTAAATATTCTGGTAGATCTTGTTCTCTTGGTGATTCTGATCTAAATTTCGTGTGATTTGATGCATTATTAAGAGAGATATGCTTAATTGAAGTCTTGAATGTTAATTTGATTTTGCTTCGTTTTGCATGAATCATGATGAATTAACATGAAATATTGCTTGATCTATAACCTACATGTCATGAGGATTTGTTTGATGTATTTGTTTTTGAGTTCTGGAAAAATTCTGGAAAAACGTTGAAGCTCGCGCACTGTTCATCTTCTTCTTCATGAAGAAGATGAAGATCTTCAGCTATGCGTCGACCATACAGCAATGTTGCGTCGACCGCTAGACAGCTTTGAGTCGACCGTAGCTGGTCTTGCGCTGACCCGAAGCTCTGGCTGTGTTTCTTTGAGTCGACCATAGTTGGCCATGCGTCGACCCTTCTCTGGTTAGGGTTTTGTGCTGGCGCGCTCAATTTGAATTTGTACAGGGTTCGATCCCTGCTGAGCGCTGGTTTTCAAAATTCATTTCATATTTTCATCCTTTCCCTCCATATGCCAAGCTATGTGTTTTCTTTCATTTTTATTATTTTCTCCAACTTCATAAAATCATAATAAATTGAAAAATGCATCAATTCACCTCCAATTTTTTGCTACTTGCTCCTCTGTTTCTCTATTTATTTATGATCATAATTTCCAAATTTGTGCAGGGCTGGGTTTTATTTGGTGCTAGGGTTTGTAAACATGTATGCATTTTGTACCTTGCCTTGCCATATCATTTGTGAAATGCTGAGCTTTTATCCAATGAATCTGAAATTTTACATGTTGAAACTAGACACTTTGCTTGAAATTATGGTGTTGATTTGGTATTTTTATCATGTGTCATTGCTGTTTTATGATCATGTTAAGGTAGGTGTGACAATTTGTGTCACACCTTTGTTTGTTCATCTTATGTGATGTGTTTGCCTTGCCTAATGAATTCCAATTGTCCTGATTTTTTGCATGATGCATATTATGGATGTTGTGAATGAGCTTGAATTTTTTTGGAATTATTTGATTGATTGCTGATTTAATTGAGATTTTTCATTTTGGTTGGTCACATTTGGGCTTTAAAATAGTCTTGAACTTCAATTGATCATGAAATGGATTTGGTAATTGATATTGATGTGAGACCTTTTGGATTGTTTCAAGATGTTTTTGAAGTTGATTCATGTTAATTTTCAGCTTCTGTTTTAAATTTTTCTCCATCTTTGACCCTAGGCTTTGACCTAGTGGTTTGCTTCTCATCTTTGAGTTTTGATTTCAGGTTGAACATCCAAGTTATATGGTTCATGATGCTCCATCACTTGAGCATTTTATGTTTGCCTTTGACTACTAACATTGTGTGTTTTGTAGGGTTGTTAACTCATTTGAGCTTGACTAGTGGCTTATGCCTTTGCTTATTGGGTTTGACTGTTGATATTAACTATTGGTTGTTTGTCTGTATAGTTGTACTGATTTGTTTGATGTTTCCACAGGTACATTAGTTGCTTAAGTTCACTTTGAACTTGCTTTTGCTTGGTTGCTTAACCACTTAGGTATAATCTCTCTTCTTCATGTAGTCTGGAAGACCTGTCCTGTTATGTGGGCAGGCACCTGTCTGAAGTCCTCCTTAAGAGGCAATGCTTGTGATTGTTTACTCTTTGTGCCAAGCAGGAAAAGTCCTCTTATGAGGAAATTGGTAGATATAAGAGATGTGTAATCCATCTCCTACTATTCAGTGTGTCATCCCTTTGCTCACATAACATGTTGATGCATTGTGGATATTAACCCAAGATCTTATAGAGTCTACTTGTGGAGAAGAGTTCCAACTTTCTGAACTCCCACACATTCTATTATTCAAAGCTCTCCCAGGCCAGGGATAAGAGCTATGAGGCACACCCCTCATCTCCATTTCATCTGCTTCACCCTAACTCTCAATGTTAGGGTTAAGAGCACAACATACCCCATTCTAGTTGACTTTAAAGTCTAACCTTGTTTGAGCCTAATTGCTTGTATATAATGTGTGCTAATTGACTTGTTTGTCTGATTACTTGATTCATCTGTGCGTATCTGCTTGAGTGTGCATTTGTGCATTTATCATCATCATTTGTATATCATTTCATAAACTTTGCTTTATAGTATTTTGCTTTGTCCATGGAGGAGACAAGCATAAGTCCATTACTTGGCAGTTGTTCCAATGATATGGTGTGAGACTAGTATAAGTCCATTGATTGGCATCTGGTATCATTTGTTTTGTTTTAGGAGATTGGTGTAAATCCATTAATTGGTATCCGGTATCCATGTTTGTTTGTGAGATTGGTGTAAGTCCATTGATTGGCAACCGGTATCCATTTTTCATTTACTTATTTGCTCATTGCCTATTCCAAAGGAATCACTTGAATCATCTGCATATGATCTCAAGAGGTGAACATCTAAGAAGTTTTACTTCCTCACCCTCCCACCTTTTGTTTCTTTAAACCTCCATGTGCATGCTAATCCAAAATTTGAAAACTATTATGCAAACATTTTCATTTCTTTTCAAATTAGAAACCTAGGCCTTAAGCCTTTGATTTTCAAACTTCATTTTCATAATACTTCTTTTGAATTGAATTCTAATCATACTTTGACCCACTTTTGTGAATAAATCCTAATTGGTTAAATTCACTCATTCAAATTGTTTTGTGGATTTGTCCATTCTTGATACATTAGCCATAGGTTTGATTTATCCTAGTTGGTTGATGTTAATCTCACCTTTTGTCCTTAGTGATTGAATTGTAAGACTTCCTTGCTTATTATAGGGTTAACCCCTCACTAGCAAGTTGAAGCTTTTCTCACATGGTGGACTTGTTGTTTGTATAAGGTTGAGTTTTCTCCCGTGGATAACGAAAGACCTTAGGGATTTTGTTTTAAAATGAATCCACTCATATTTTTGGAAATCTTTTAGCCGAACTACGGCGTTTTGATCCTTACCTTCCATGGAAAGGTACGTAGGCAACAGGTTCATCCGTTCAAACACAAAAATAATAAATTGTATATTCTTTTCTCATCTCTTCCATCCATGTTTGCACAATAAATATTTCATAAACAAATAACATTTCGTACAACAAGTGTGAAAAGGGCTCCCTAGGAGTACCTAGGACGTTTTGGGTGCCTAACACCTTCCCATTGTGTAATTAACCCCTTACCCAGATCTCTGACCTTTTTCATTAGTTTTCTATGTGTAAAACTTCTTAGGCTTTTGTTCGCTTTTTAGTCATTCCTTTGGATAAATAAAAGTGCGGTGGCGACTCGATTCTTTGTATGCTTTGCTTTTGGTTTAATCAATAAATCATAAAGTGACGAATACACCGCTACAATAGGGACCAAGGGTTGCATCAACTATAACCATGTGTTATCTCTGAGACAGCATGGGTACCCTATGAATGGCCCTCCAAAAGCTGAAGCTCTAGAGCCTTTCATCTTACATGGTGTTGAAGCGGATCATCCCATGGTGAAAAAGATCAAGAGGTATTGGCAAGCAGTTATCAGGAAAGGTAAGGAGTTGGGTAAGAGAAATGTCATTGCCCAAGAGCCTTACACTTGTTGGGTTAGAGAGAGGGTTCAGATGATTAAACTCCCTTATCCATTTGATCCTTCTGTCTATCCATTGGTTCCGGAGCCAGAACCCATATTACCTTAAGATGTAGAGAAGCTCAATGCCCGTATCAAGGAGTTGGAGTTGGAAAATGCTGATTTGAGAATCAAGCTTGGCCGAGTCTCGATAGAGAATGGGAACTTGAAAGACGGTCAACAAAAGAAGGACAAAGCGCTTGAAATCTCCAACAAAAGAGCTAGAGAGTCTGAAGCAAGGAGAGAAAAGTTTGGACAAGCGCTCTATAGCACTAAATCTGTGTTCAAATCAAAGGAAGAGGAATTGGATAGAGCTCTACTCCGGATTCAAAAACTCAACAAGACTCTGGAGCTGACTCTTGAAATGAAAAGGGAAGCACGGCTGATTTCCGAGATTCGTACTCGTGAACTGGAGAATACCATTCAAAAATACAAGGATACTCTGGAACGCGAGAAGCTGAAGACTGAAGAGTCAGAAAGAGTTTGCACACGGTTGAAACATCATTTGGATCGAGTCGATGCTAGAATCCAGGCACTTGAAGGTGGGGATCAGGATGCTGCCTATATGGTGTTGCTAGGTGAGTGCAGATATTGGAGAAACCTCTATAGGGACATAGAGGTGACCAAAGCTGAAGACGTGCGCATTATCCAAGATCTCCAAGGGCTTTACACTGAGTGGAAGGGCAAATTTCTGAAGTTGTCCGGATTTGCGAGTTCCATCATGCAAGAGTTACCTGAGAAGCTGCAAGAAGCTGATTGGTGCATGTGTCCAGAAAACACCCCGCATCAAGTCTTTAATTTCATTAAGTTTTGTAAGGCAATGTTAGAAGGGTTAACTACCGACCTTGCTACGGTTCGGAAAGCCCATAAACCATGAGCACGTTGTTTGTATTTGAACTTTGATATGAGATTAATGAAAAAATCGCTTTTGAGATTCATCTTATTGTGTTTCATTTCCTTATTATTTTAAATATTTGCAAACAAGTGTTGTGACATTTTTTGAAATGAATGATTGAAACTAACCAAGAGTTTTGCAAACAAAATGCATCCATACATGCATTCATGCATTTTTCAAAAACAGAGTCTCATTCTGTCCTTTCTTCCTCCAGTTTCACGCTGAATTTTCAACACCAGTATAATACTCGTGCCAGAGCTCGTCAAAGAATGGCAGATCAAGAGCATGAATTGGAGCGAGTGAGCTCAGATCTCGAAGACATACGTGGAAACATGGGTCAGGTCATGGAGATATTACAGGTCATCAGGGCAAAGTTAGACACCCAAACGACGGTTGTTTCAGAAATCGCCGGTCCATCGATTGAACCCCAACCTGCAAGGATGGTACCAACAACCTGGCCAACCTATGGTTTACCTCCCGGTTTCACGCCTACAGTGGAAGGCGCCCTTGGTTTTGCACCATCCGCTCAGCAGACGGCTCCTCTACCGACCATCAATGAAAATCATCCAGTGGTCCACACGTTCGCACCTCCTCTCGTTCGTGCACATGTGCAACCCTACTTTGAGGATCAACAACATGCTCCAGACTTTTCAGATGAAGATGAGGAAAGGCAGGAAGACATAAGAGGGATGAAGGAAAATTACCAGATGCTTGAGAAAAGATTGAGGGCTATGGAAGGTGACCAAGTTTTTGGTGCTACTGCTAAAGAGATGTGCTTAGTATCAGGTCTTGTGATTCCTGCGAAGTTCAAGACCCCAGATTTCGATAGGTATGAGGGCCACTCGTGTCCTAAGAGTCACCTTATTATGTACTATCGAAAAATGGTTGCGCATGTAGAGGATGACAAACTTATGATTCATTGTTTCCAAGACAGCTTGAGGGGTGCTCCCTCCAAGTGGTACTTAAGCCTTGATCAGAGTAGGATTCGTTGTTTCCAAGACTTATTTGATGCTTTTATCCAACATTATAAGTATAATATGGATATGGCCCCAGATAGGAGGCAATTGCTCAGCATGTCCCAAAAAGATAAGGAGTCTTTTAAGGAATATGCACAACGATGGAGGGAAGTGGCCTCACAAGTCGAACCACCTCTGGCTGAGAAGGAGTTAGCGGATTGGTTCATGGATACAGTCAAACCCGTGTTCTATGAAAGAATGGTGAGTAGCGTATCTGCAAGCTTCTCTGACCTGGTCGCCGTGGGCATAAAGGTCGAACTTGGATTGAAGAATGGAAAGATGATGACTACCTCTGAAACATCTGGTAGTAATGCCAAAAAAATTCCTGGAGGATTTCAAAGAAAGAAGGAGGGTGATACAAATGCAGTATCAACCAGTCAAAGAAGGAGTCATTCATGGAAGAAACAACATCAACTTACTCAACAACACCACTTTGCTCAATAACAACCAGCTTATCCAGTCCAATATGTTCCACAACCATATGTGGCAGCTGTCACACCAAAATTCAACGAACCACAAGCTCATGTTTATCAACCCGCTCAACAAGCGCCGGTATACCAGTAAACGCCCGCGCCACCTACTTATCAACAGCCAAGGGTGTAAGACCCCAATTTTGGCCCTAAGATCCCTCATGGCCCATAGCATATCATATCATGGCCTCAAGGATCATTGCATGCCCTAGCTTCCCTCCTAGTGGGTAGGTTGCCTTGTGAGTTGGTTCTTGATCACCAAGCATGTATTGCCTTTGTATATCATTGCTTTTCATATGTCTACTAACCAAAAGTACAAAAATATTGTCATCTAACCATGTTACTTGCAGCTGAAGCAATCATCAGTCAAACAGTCAAATCAGCCATTAAATAGTGGATGGTGGCCATTCTTGAAGAATTTGGGCACCATGATCAATAATCAAGAGTTCATATAACTTGTGACATCATTTGGAATCAAGATCTCAAGGAATTAGGGTTTGGAATCCATCAGAGCATGCTTCAGTCATCCAAAACCCTAGAAAGTCAAACTTGGTCAACTGTCCATTTAATCAGTGATTTGATGATGGGATTTGGTCTGAGAGGTCTCATTCATGTCCACATAGGCCTCATATATCATGACAAACACCATCATGGAAGAATTTGAAGTCAAACAGAAAATTTCCCAAAATAGAAACTTGACCTGTAATTTTAACTGCCAAAAATGGAAACTTCTTGATCCCAAACTTACATCATGATACAAGCTTCAAATGAATTTTTGCCCAACATGAAAGTTGAAGATCTTGTTCTCCCATTTCCAAAAAGTCCAAGAACACTCAATTCCCATGTATGGTTGGCAAGTTATGATCAAATCAATCTCCAAAATTTTTGAACTTCAAAAGGCCATATCTCTCAAACCATTTGGCCAAATTGGATGGGGTTTTTTCCTACAAGTCACATTTGATCCCCTCTTTCCAAAAATGTCATCATCATACATCAAAACATCACCATTCAAAATGGCCTTTTTGAACTTGCTTGAATTAATTTCAAGTGAGGTTGAAATTTGACTTTTCCAAATAATCATTTTTAATCATTTTGGCCAATTGGGAATGTTCTGAAATGTCATTTGAGACATGTTTGAAAGCCCAATTCGAGCTGCAGCATCATACACCTCACCCCTTAAGCAAAATTGGCCAATTAGCAAAGTTATCATTTTTAGCAAATCATGATTAACACTCCATTAGCCAACACAAAACAGAAGTATAAGAGCTCATTTTCTGTCAATTGCAACCCTAGCAGCCACTCTTACCAAAAGAAAAACTCAGTTTCTCTCAAACATCAATTTCCTTCATTTTGCATTTTTGCTGAAAACTCTCAAAGAGCCCGAACTTGCTTGCTTGTTCCATCATCAACCAACACCCTGGAAGCATTTTCATGCCCTGAATCTTAACTGTAAGCAAAGCCTTCCACTGTTCCATTGGAGAACTCATTCATGGCAGACCATGGTTGCAGCTAGAAGCAAGGTTTTCGAGCTAAACTCCTACTTCCATTCACCTCCTAAGACCTTCATGTGCATCTGTTTTGAGCATTTGTAGCCAAAGAAACACTGAATCGACACTGTCCTCCAAACTTGGTACCTTTAGTTGCTTAGTTCTTTGAACTTGCTTTGCTTTGCTTAAATAGCAATTTGCATTGAGGTATAATCCCTTTTCTCCATGTATTCTGGAAGACCTGGCCTGTTACTTGGCCAGGCAACTGTCTGAAGTCCTCTTTAAGAGGCAATGCTTGTGTGTGTTTACATTTGTCCCAAGCAGGAAAAGTCCTTTTAATAAGGCAATTGGTAGAATCCAAGAGATAAGCAACCTATCTCCTACTATTCTGTGAGTCTTCTCCTTGCTCCCATTACATGGTTGTAGCATTGAGATCCAAGCCCAAGATCTATAGAGTCTTATCTGTGGAGAGAGTTCCTACTTTCTGAACTCCCACACCTTCTGATATTCAAATGCTCTCCCTGACCAGGGATAAGAGCAATGAGGCACACCCCTCATATCCTCTCATCTGCTTCACCTTAGCCCCTCAATGGCAAGGTTAAGAGCACCATTAACCCTATTCCAGTTGGCTTCAATGCCTAACCCTTTGTATGAGCCTCATTGTGTGGTTATAGTGTGTGCTGATTGACTTCATTGATTGATCACTTACTTCATATACACATGTTTGCTTGCATGCTCTATGCACTCATCATCATTTTATTGCTCATTAGTGCATGATCATCTCATTTGTCTTTATGACTTATCACTGTTGTTTACCCATTGAGGACAATTGTAAGACCATCCATTGGCCATTGCTCCTAGGATATGGAAGTGAGTATAAGACCATCACATTGGCCACTCATCTTATCTTTGCTTGATGCATTTGTTTGTTGTATGTGAGGATGCAATTATAAGTCCCTGTAAGTTGGCATTTGCTTTCCTATGATCATATATTGCATTGTTTGATTGTATGAGAGGATGCAATTATAAGTCCCTGTAAGTTGGCATTTGCTTTCCTGTGATCATATGTTGCATTGTTTGATTGTATGTGAGGATGCAATTATAAGTCCCTATAAGTTGGCATTTGTATTCCTAGGACCATACTGTGGAGGTTAGAGTAAGCCCAGATAGATTAGCATCTGACATCCATGTTTTGCTTTTGTTTGTTTATGTGAGGATGCAATTGTAAGTCCCTGCAAGTTGGCATTTGCTTTCCTATGATCATATGTTGGATATTGGTATAAGTCCAGATAGATTGGCATCCGGTATCCAAGTTTCATTTTGTTTTTTTAGGAGATTAGTATAAGTCCATTGAGTGGCCTCTAATATCCATTTCTGTTTTAGGAGATTGGTGTAAATCCATCTATTGGTATCCGGTATCCGCTTTTGTTTGTGAGATTGGAGTAAGACCATTGAGTGGCATCCGGTATCATTTGCTTGCTTATTTTGTTTATCGCTCATTGCCTATTCCAAAGGACACACTTGAATCATCTTCTATATGATCTCAAGAGGTGAACCCTCTAAGAAGTTTTTACAATCCATTCTCATCCATTCATTCCATTGTGTCCTAAACCTTTTCACACTTTGATTTCAAACTTGACATAGATATTGTACAAACATCTTCATGCTTTTAAATCAAAAACCCGGACCCCAAGTCCTTGATTTTTTTTCAAACTCCATTTTATAACACTTCTTTTGAATCAATTTTAATCATACTTTGACTCTACTTTCATAATCACAATCAATTAACTTCACCCATTCAATTGTTTTGGCTTTGTCCATTGTTAATCTTTTCATGCATTAGCCATAGGTTTCAATTATCATTGTGGTTGATGTAAACCTCACCCTATCCTTAGTGAGTCGACAGTAAGACTTCCGTACTGAAAACAGGGCTAACCCCTCTAGTACGTCGAAGCTATCCTCGCATGGTGGATGTTGGTCTTGGTCGAGTTTTCTCCCATTGATAATGAAGAGCCTCAGTGCTATTGTTTAAAATTGAATCCACCAACTTTTGGAAATCTTTTAGCCGAACTACGGCGTTTTGATCCTTACCTTTGATGGAAGGTACGTAGGCAACGGGTTCATCCGTTCAAACCCAATAATAAAAATTGTATATTCTTTTCTCATCATCCCCAATCATGTTTGCACAATATTTATGTCATAACAAATAACAATTTTATACAACAAGTGTGAAAAGGGCTCCCTAGGAGTACCTAGGACGTGATGGGTGCCTAACACCTTCCCATTGCGTAATTTACCCCTTACCCAGACTCTCTGATCTTTTTATTAGTTTTCTACGTGTAAAACTTCTTAGGCTTTTGTTCGCTTTTTAGCCAGTCCTTTGGATAAATAAAAGTGCGGTGGCGACTCGAAATTTCATTGTATGCTTTGCTTATGATTTAATCGATAGATCATATAGCGACGAATACACCGCTACAGAAAAGTGGCGACTCTGCTGGGGAAGAATACATCGATCCTTGGTGGTATTGCCTACTTTTCACCCTTGTTGTGCTATATTGTTATTTGTTATATGACATATTTTTGTACAATTTGGGATAACTGTATTGATTGTAATGTTTGAATTGCTTGATATACAATTGCTGTTTGCTTTGGTGATCTGTGAGATGAGTTCTATACCCGAACTCGAGTGCACTCTAGGATAGGAGAATGGCATAGTCTTGTTGACTGGTGTGGAGTATTCCTTAGCCAGTTGACTTGCGAGTCCATTCACTTGGTGGAGGTCATGTTGGATTAATAATGTCACACAAGTTATTTGTGGTTAGGCATTATTCTTTCAATCATGTGCCGCAGAAGCCAAGGACCTTAGTTTACCGAACCCATCTTGGCCTTTTTTTAGGAACGTAGTGCGGAGGTCGTTCAGATGTAAGTTCTGATGCGATTGTTACGCGATACTACACTCATAAGAGTTTCTCTTGAGAATATTCTTGGAATACGAGTATTCGTTCCTCCGATAATATTCGAAAGATGGAACGATGATTATGGGAACCTCTGATAGAACATGTCTGGCAGGTTTAAACCCTAGTACACTCCCTTTGGGTGGTTCTTAACCGAGACTCCATGCTCGTGACTCTCAACAAACCCATGATTCGTGGTTGAGTCGTTCAAACATTGTTAATATCAATGGAACCCGGATCAGGTGTAAAACCTAAAATCCACCAAAGCGGCTGGTTGATATTAAGGATGTTAGAGCCGGTTCATGTACCGTTAATATCAATGGAACTTGGGTGTCGATAAGGTGAAAACCTAAATCCACCAAAATGGATGATTGATATTAGGGATACAATGAGCTTTCCCACGACCTTTGTTTGGTGTGCCTTGCTTGATCCTTGAGTGTGATTGTTGCATTCATGCATTCACGCATTCATCCGCATTCATGTCATCATCAGATAAAAAGAAAATTTTCAAGGAACTCAAAGGAGTTTATTTGCAAAAAATTTCAAACATGAAAAAACCGGGAAAATTTTTTCACCTGATATATCTGATGAGATATTCTCATATATGATCAAAATGCTTAAATATTTCAAAGTTTGCAAATAAAACCTTCGAGTTTCTTTGAAATAAAAAACAAGCATGTGCATAAACACTTCATGCATCATTTGCATAAGCGGGTGTTTTGTTCCGGTCTCCCGTCCTGTGGTCTGACCCTGCGATCTTCATTTATTTTGAAGACGCACTTCGCCGGTACTATACCAGAGCCACCTCTGCCAGATTGATGGATCATCCTGAGCAAGAGAATTGTGAACTCAGAGAGATTTGCCAGACTAAGTGTTGTTGATGGATTTATTCCTGGTTAGATCCCGGGCTGGCATTGGCTACTGTTTTGGGGCATTTAATGAGCAAGGTTTGTTCACAAGTGGAGGATTCGTCCATACTGATCAACCTGAAGAAGAGGCTGCTGCTATCTTGGAAGAGGATGCAGAAGATCTGAACAATTTCGTCATTCCTGGTGGTGTCTGCCACAATTGGGTCGCTGTGGATGTTCCTACGGTCATTCATAAGTCAGCGTGATTTGTTCACTTTGTTCAAAACCCTTCTCCCATGCCAAAAGGAGAAGTGATGACATTGTTGGCGAAGCATTTAATACAATGATGCTTTCATCCAATTAATGGATACAGTCAAACCCGTGTTCTATGAAAGAATGGTGAGTAGCGTATCTGCAAGCTTCTCTGACCTGGTCGCCGTGGGCATAAAGGTCGAGCTTGGATTGAAGAATGGAAAGATGATGACTACCTCTGAAACATCTGGTAGTAATGCCAAAAAAAATCCTGGAGGATTTCAAAGAAAGAAGGAGGGTGATACAAATGCAGTATCAACCAGTCAAAGAAGGAGTCATTCATGGAAGAAACAACATCAACTTACTCAACAACACCACTTTGCTCAACAACAACCAGCTTATCCAGTCCAATATGTTCCACAACCATATGTGGCAGCTGTCACACCAAATTTCAACGAACCACAAGCTCATGTTTATCAACCCGCTCAACAAGCGCCGGTATACCAGTAAACGCTCGCGCCACCTACTTATCAACAGCCAAGGGCACGGGCTTCTCGACCACAAAATCCTCCAAATCAAAATAGGGTACAGAGAGGTAGACTTCCGTTTGCTTCAATCCCTATGACGTACACTGAATTGTACCCGTCGTTACTACAAAAAGGGTTAGTGACGCCCAGATCTTTGGGTCCTCCACCAAATCCTTTACCTCCATGGTACAATCCAGATGCCCATTGTCCTTTCCATGGGGGTGCCCCTGGGCATGATTTAGAAGGATGTTATGCTTTAAAGCATATTGTGCGAGACCTGGTTGAGAAGAAGATTCTGTCATTTCGAGATGTCGGACCCAATGTCAAAAGTAACCCTTTGCCAACGCATGGTGATGTTAATGTCGTCGAGGATGCTTCTGATGTGTGTATAATCAAGAATGTGGAAGATGTTAAAACTCCATTGCTAGCGCTTCATGCAGGATTGGTGGGGGCTAGATTGATTGATACATGTCACGACAACTGTGAGGAATGTGCCATTCATCCAAAAAGATGTAAAGTGGTACGAAATGACATTCAGAACTTGATGGATCAAGGTGTTTTACAAATTTGTGGTCCAACAACAAACGAGGAAGTTTCAGTTATTGAACCCGTTTTTAATATACCAGAACCGTTTGAGGTGACTTATCACAGAAGAGACGTTGTTCATCCATCACCCGTGGTAGTTTGCATGCCTACCCCTTTTCCTCTTGAAAGCACCAAGGTGGTACCCTGGAAGTACGACATAACAGTGGTAGATGGAGTGGTAGATGGAAAGCCCAAAGCTGCTGAAAGTAAGAAAGGTTTGGAGAATGTTGACACCGACATCACTAACATCGCATGGACAAGCAGGATGACCCGCAGTGGTCGGATTTATACTCCCAATTTTGATGTAAACCCTCAAGAACCAACAAGGGAAGCTGCAAATGTGAATCCTACCCCAGAGCGTGGATGGGCACAGCCGGCTGTGCAAACAGATGAAGCAAGTGAGTTCCTAAGGATAATAAAGAAATCTGACTACAAGATAGTTGATCAGTTACATCAAACACCATCAAAAATATCTATCTTGTCCTTGCTTCTGAATTCTGAAGCTCATAGGAAGGCTCTGCTGAAAGTGCTTGCTCAGGCTCATGTTACCCAAGATATAACGGTCGGCCAATTCGATGGAGTGGTCGCCAATATCACAGCCTGCAACACTCTAAGCTTCAGCAATGAAGAGCTACCCAAGGAGGGGAAGAATCACAACCGCGCTTTGCATGTATCCATAAAGTGCCAAGAAGATGCTCTGGCCAGAGTTTTAGTTGACACTGGATCATCCCTCAATGTTCTACCAAAGAGGGCACTTGCTAAATTGTCTTACCAAGGTTCAGAATTGAAACCTAGTGCGCTTGTGGTGAAAGCATTTGATGGTTCGCGAAGGACGGTAGTTGGGGAGGTAGAGTTACCAATACAGATCGGACCGCATGTATTCCCCATCAATTTCCAAGTCATGGACATAAATTCATCTTATAGCTGCCTTTTGGGATGCCCATGGATACATGTTGCTGGGGCAGTAACTTCTACTCTGCATCAAAAGATGAAGTTCGTTGTCGATGACAAGCTCGTCATTGTCTCAGGTGAAGAAGATTTTATCATCAGTCAACTCTCCTCTTTCCGTTATATTGAGGCTGATGAGGATGCCTTAGAAACCTCTTTTCAAGCCCTTGAAATATCCAATGCCACACTTGAAGAGGTTAAGGATCCTGTTGAGAAAACCAGTTTGTCATTCGCCTCTTTGAAGAGCGCAAGATCAGCAGTTGAAAGTGGAGGCCCTGCAGGTTGGGGGCAAGTCATCAACGTCAATGAGAAAAATGACCGTTTTGGTTTGGCGTACAAGCCTTCTGCTAATGGAGGAGCCCTGGTCCCTGCAAAGGACCGTGTGCGGAGCATACAAGAAGTTTTCCTGAGCACAGGGTTTATCCATGGAGATCAAGTTGGTGCAGTGGAAGATGACACTGAAGATGGAGAAACATCAAACCTGATATACCGATGTGAAGCAGCCCTAACAAATTGGGAAGCGGTTGAGATTCCAGAAGTTTTCTCCGTGTCAAAGTAATTGTGTTTTCCTTTGTGTTTTTGAAAATCCTTAGCTCTGCCCAAGGCTAATGGATCATTTGTAGGGCCCCTTTTGAATTTCAAAAAAAATCATTATGACAAATAAAGAGCATTTTGTTCAAATTCTTGTCGTTCATTTATCTGTTGTTTTTCTTAAAATGGCAATCCTTTCAAAAACTACAAAAATATTTTTTTACTTCTTTTGCATTTTATTTCCATTTTTCTAAAAAAAAACATCATTAAAAAACATGCAGAATAATTAATAAACCAGTTGAATTCGATGACCCCGCTACTTCCTATAATTTTGAACTCCCTATCTACCAAGCGGAAGAGGAGAGTGAGGAAGATTGTGACTTCCCTGAAGAACTGGAAAGGATGCTCGAGCACGAGTCAAAGGCCCTTCAGCCACATCAAGAACCAGTGGAAACGATCAACCTTGGCACCGAGGAAGACAAGAAAGAGGTCAAAGTTGGGATTACACTTGAGGCAAGCATCAAAGAAAGATTGATCAAGTTGCTACATGAATATGTAGATGTATTTGCTTGGTCGTATCAGGATATGCCAGGTTTAGATACTGATATTGTGGTCCACAAGCTACCACTACGGCCAGATTGTCCGCCAGTGAAGCAGAAGCTCCGAAGAGCAAGACCCGACATGGCTCTAAAGATTTGTGACGAGGTGAAACGCCAATTTGATGCTGGTTTTCTAGCAGTTGCAAAGTACCCTCAATGGGTAGCTAACATAGTACCAGTACCCAAAAAGGATGGAAAGGTCAGGATGTGTGTTGATTACAGGGATCTAAACAAAGCTAGTCCAAAGGACGGTTTCCCCCTGCCACACATTGATACTCTGGTAGACAACACTGCTAAGTTCGCAGTCTTCTCCTTTATGGACGGATTCTCGGGTTACAATCAAATTAAGATGGATCCAGAAGACATGGAAAAGACCACATTCATCACCCCTTGGGGAACATTTTGCTACAAGGTAATGCCATTCGGTCTCAAAAATGTTGGGGCAACTTACCAAAGAGCAATGGTCACTCTTTTCCATGACATGATGCATAAGGAAATTGAGGTTTATGTGGATGATATGATTGCAAAATCTCAAAGTGAAGAGGATCACATAGACCACTTGCAAAAGCTATTTGAGCGTCTTTGGAAATTTCGACTACGACTGAATCCTGCTAAATGCACCTTCGGTGTTCGATCTGGAAAGTTGCTTGGTTTCATCGTCAGTCAACGAGGAATTGAGGTAGATCTAGACAAGGTTAGGGCAATACAAGAAATGCCCGCCCCACGTACAGAGAAAGAAGTTAGAGGATTCCTGGGACGTTTGAACTACATCTCTAGGTTTATATCTAATATGACTGCTACGTGTGAACCTATATTAAAGTTGCTCAGAAAAGATCAAGCAGTTGAATGGAATTCTGACTGCCAAATGGCTTTTGAGAAGATCAGACAATACCTGCAAGAGCCCCCTATTCTAATTCCACCTGTTCAGGGGAAACCACTCTTTATGTACTTAACTGTGCTTGAAAAGTCAATGGGATGTGTGCTGGGACAACATGACGAAACCGGTCGAAAGGAGCATGCCATCTATTATCTGAGTAAGAGATTTACCGATTGTGAATCCCGATACTCACTCTTGGAGAAAACTTGTTGTGCTTTAGCATGGGCCGCTCGTCGTCTAAGACAATACATGATTTGCCACACTACTTTGTTGATACCAAAAATGGATCCAATAAAGTACATCTTTGAAAAGCCTGCTTTGACTGGAAGACTCGCCCGTTGGCAGATGTTACTATCTGAGTATGACATCCAATATGTGTCTCAGAAAGCCATCAAAGGGAGTGTGTTGTCTGATTACTTGGCAAACCAGCCCGTTAAAGATTACCAGTCGTTGAAGTTTGACTTCCCTGATGAAGACATTATGGTAGTAAAAGACTGTGAAATCCCAGGACTTGATGAAGGACCTGAACCCGGATCTCGGTGGAAGCTCATGTTTGATGGTTCCTCCAATTACATGGGGCATGGCGTAGGAGCTGTTATATTAAATCCGAATAGTGGATACACTCCTTTCACAACAAGGTTGTGTTTTGATTGCACGAACAATATAGCAGAATATGAGGCGTGCATCCTAGGAATTGAAGCAGCAATTGATCTCAGAATCAAAATCCTCGAAGTATGTGGAGACTCAGCCTTGGTGATATACCAAGTCAAGGGCGAATGGGAAACCCGTCATACCAAGTTGATCTCATATCGTGCCTATGTCATGGAATTAATAAAATACTTTGACGAAATCACTTTCCGTCATATCCCGAGAACTGAGAATCAAATTGCTGATGCTTTGGCTATGTTGGCTTCAATGTATCAAGTTAGATTCCATAATGAAGCACCTCTCATTCAGATCGAGCGGAAAATTGAGCCTGCCTACTGCCAGTCAGTTGAAGAGGAAGCCGATGGTAAACCCTGGTTTCATGATGTCAAATGCTTTTTGCAAAATCAAGAATATCCAACAGAGGCCACAACCCTTGACAAGAAAACATTGAGGAAGTTAGCATCCAAATTCTTCTTGAGCAACGGTGTGTTGTACAAGAGAAATCACGACATGATTCTGCTCATATGCGTGGATGGACGCGAAGCGGACATGTTGATCAAGGAGATTCATGAAGGATCCTTTGGAACTCATGCCAATGGACATGCCATGGCCAAGAAGATTTT
This sequence comes from Lathyrus oleraceus, assembly GCF_024323335.1. NCBI lineage: Eukaryota > Viridiplantae > Streptophyta > Magnoliopsida > Fabales > Fabaceae > Lathyrus > Lathyrus oleraceus. Next base: position 358,843,086 of record NC_066582.1, on the reverse strand, counting down.
GAGAGCTGATTATTACTGGTTTACCATGGAATCCAACTGCTTCAATTATGCTAGAAAATGTCATAAATGCCAAATCTATACCGACAAGGTACACGTGCCTCCGACCCTACTAAACGTTTTGACGTCACCTTGGCCTTTCTCAATGTGGGGCATCGACATGATTGGTGCCATCGAGCATAAAGCTTCCAATGGTCACCGTTTCATCCTGGTTGCCATTGATTACTTTACCAAATGGGTAGAAGTCGCCTCTTATGCTAATGTGACAAAGCAAGTGGTTGCACGGTTTCTCAAGAAAGAGATCATTTGCCGTTATGGAATTCCAAGCCGGATCATCACAGATAATGGGACGAATCTGAATAATAAGACCATGAAAGAATTATGTGAGAGCTTCAAGATTGAGCACCATAACTCTTCACCATATCATCCAAAGATGAATGGCGTTGTTGAAGCCGCTAATAAAAACATCAAGAAAATCCTGCAAAAAATGGTAAAAACCTATAAGGATTGGCACGAAATGCTACCCTTTGCACTGCATGGATGGAAGCAGTTCTCCCAATTGAAGTGGAGATACCTTCAATGAGAATCTTGATGGAGGCCAAGCTAGAAGAGGCTGAGTGGATCCAAAATAGATTTGATCAGTTGAACCTCATAGATGAGAAGCGAATGACTTCTTTGTGCCATGGACAATTATACCAGAAACGGCTTAAAAGGGCTTTTGACAAGAAAGTACATGTTCGAGAATTCAGAGAAGGAGACCTCGTGCTTAAAAAGATCTTGCCAATACACAAGGACTCACGTGGGAAGTGGACTCCCAATTATGAAGGCCCATATGTTGTGAAGAAAGCTTTCTCCGGAGGCGCTTTGATTCTCACAACAATGGATGATGAAGAGCTCTCACACCCCGTGAACTCTGATGCAGTTAAAAAATATTATGCCTAATAAAAACCCGCTAAATCGAAAACCTGAAAGGGCGATTTAGGCAAAAAAAGGGTATCCTGTTGGACTGAAAACCCGGAAGGGCGGTTCAGGAAAAAGTTAGGGATGAATAAAAATGGTAGCTCGCTAAGTTGAAAACCTGAAAAGGCGACTTAGGCAAAAAGGAGCGTCCCGGTGGATTGAAAACCCGAAAGGGCGATCTAGGCAAAAGTTAGGGGCAAAAGGCATAAACTGCATCAGTTGTTACTGATTAACACCGAAGAATTGGAGGTGGAAGATTAATCCAGTCACTCCCCTTAGGAGCAAGGTTTTGGGGGAATCATACCTATTAAGGATGTTAGTGGTCACTGAATTCAATGTAAACCTTTCCTTATTGCCATTTTCCAAAAATTGTAACACTCTATGGAGCTACGACATTTGTGTGCTACCATTCTTGAATAAAATACAAGTTTTCCCAATCATTGTTAGTTTGTGTTCATCTGCGCTTTTCTTTGTTATGCAAAATGTCATTTATTTGTTAATAATGAAATTTTGAAACTTGAAAAAGAATTGGAAATTTAGTAAAAAGAACAAAATTACTTTGATATATGTGAAAATCAAAGGAAAATCATTTGTTTCCCTGAAAGCCTCGAGTTTGCATAAATTTTCCTTGATTACCAACAAAAGTCCCCATGGAGTACAACTTATTAATCCTCTAGAAGGATGGACCTTTGGCTGTTTATAACTGTCAATCATGATAGTTTCTCCTCTGGATGCGTCTGTTAATTGTACGGGTATGAGTTATTGGTGTTGAGGAATCAGAATCTCTGTCCCTGCAAACTCCCAGTCCGCCAAGTGTCAGCATTCTCATAGTCATGATCATTCATACATCATGCATTCAAATCATGCATAGCCGAAAGGTATTTTGTGCTCATTGTGCATTGACCTAGGTCTTGTTGTTGATCCTATGTCCTTGGACCTTTAATTCCAGTTTGTCTTTGGTATCCTTAAACCAACATCTGGTTTTCGCAGTCATTTTCAAGTCCAATTGTTGTTGGCAAAATCCGTTAAAAGCTGGTTGTAGTCCATTGCTTACGGTCAGAGTCCAATTGTTGTTATTCCATTATCAGGTCATATATGAACCTGTTGTTCAATACTATTCAGGCCATATCTGAACCTGTTGTTGAGCTTTATTTCATTATCAGGTCATATCTGAACCTGTTGTTCAATACTATTCAGGTCATATCTGAACCTGTTGTTGAGTTTTGATTCCATTGCCAGGTCATATATGAACCTGTTATTGAGCTTTATTCTGGTGTCAGGTCATATATGAACCTGTTCCGAAGATTTTTTCTCTGTTTGTTCAATCCTATTCAGGTCATATATGAACCTGTTGTTGAGCTTTATTCCGGTGTCGGGTCATATATGAACATGTTCCGAAGATTTTTTCTCTGTTTGTTCAATCCTATTCAGGTCATATATGAACCTGTTGTTGAGCTTTATTCCGGTGTCGGGTCATATATGAACCTGTTCCAAAGATTTTTTCTCTGTTTGTTCAATACTATTCAGGTCATATACGAACCTGTTGTTGAGCTTTATTCCGGCGTCAGGTCATATATGAACCTGTTCCGGAGATTTTTTCCTATGTTCGTTCAATACTATTCAGGTCATATATGAACCTGTTGTTGAGCCTTATTCCGGCGTCAGGTCATATATGAACCTGTTCTGAAGATCCTTTCTCTGTTTGTTCAATACTATTCAGGTCATATATGAACCTGTTGTTGAACCTTATTCCAGTGTCAGGTCAGATATGAACCTGTTCTGAAGAGTCTTCCTCTATGATTGTTTCAGTGCTGTCAAGTCATATATGAACCTGCTGATGAGATTTCATTCCAGTATTACCAGGTCATATATGAACCTGTTGATACACTCTTCTTGATTTTTTTCTGAGTTTGTTAGGTCATATCTGAACCTGCTGTCAGAACTTCTTGATATTCCCCAGCATTGTCAGGTCATATATGAACTTGTTTGTTGTGTTGTATTCCAGTATTGCCAGGTCATATCTGAACCTGTTGTGACATTTTCTTTCTTATTCGGGTCTAGTAAGTCATATGTGAACTTACTACCGAAATCTCTTGTACTCTGAATGTTGTTTATCAACTTTCACTTTGAGTACTCCCCAGTGTGTGTCTGATTCTCCAGTAGGATTTGTTTTCCCCAGCGAGTTTGTTTTTTACCATTTGTCTGTCTCCCTGTGGATCATCAGCATTCCCCACAGGTTGGTCTGTCTAGTCGCATCTCCTGTCAAGGGTCCACCATATCCCTAGCAGGGAAGAAAATTAAAAAAAAGAGAATCATGCATCCATGCATATCATATCATGCATATCATATCTTATCACATCATGTCATAGGGATTCAGGATCAAAATTCGGGTCTCCTTAGTATTTAACCATCTCCCACTATGATCATATGAAGAGTGTCCTGCTTCATATTCTCTAGTTGAAGATACTTAAATAGGGGCAACTGTCATACCCCGATTTTGACCCTGAAAAAAAAACTTTTCCCAATCACTCACCCACTCTTCAAATCCTTCCGTGCGGCTGAATCGCCATCGCCACAACGATTAGGGTTCTCTCACCTTCCGGGATCAAAGGAATCTCGTCGTCGTTTTGACAAATCTGTGCAATCGTATGATCAGTCACGAGAAAAGTTTATTTCTTTGAAGAAGAATACTCCTGAAGATATTGTTGCTGAATTAGAACAGGGTCTACAAGATTCAAAGTCATCATTTGAGAAAAGCCGCTCCAATCTGGTACACTCTCTCATGAATATTGAAGTGAAAAAGAAGTACGAGTTCTTGGAGTCAATAAGTGCAATAATGGATGCTCACTGCCCGCTGAAATCAGAAGAATTATTAAATGGAACACCACAAATCGCAGCCACCACCGTTAACCGGAGAAGCGAACATGGTGGGTTTCAACTCTCAATCGTCTTACGGTATGCAATCCATGCTCAAAGAAGGTCACAAGCATCTCTCCGGTCTCGACGAAGCCGTTCTCAAAAACATTGATGCCTGTAACCAACTCTCCATCATCACTCGCACTTCCCTCGGCCCCAACGGGATGAATGAGATGGTTATAAATCATTTGGATAGACTTTTTGTGACGAATGATGCTGCTACGATTGTGAATGAACTTGAAGTTCAGCATCCTGCTGCTAAGATTTTGGTGTTGGCCTGTAAGGCTTAGCAAGAGACATAGGCAGCCATCTCATGAACATTCTGTAGCCGATGAACGCGTTCAGGTTATTGGTCAATGTTCAGATTATAAACCACCACCCAATTCATCTGGTTGTGCTCGAAGTGAGCCATATGATTACTCTAGTCGGAGAGGCCGAAAAGAACCTGAAGTACTTGCAGCTTCTTCGCTGAAACGTTTGTTTGTGGAGAATCAACCATATTTAGTTGGTGGATACTGCCAACATGGATTGTTGAACGACCTAGAGCCTTCTGGTAGAGGAGTTTGCTCTAAATTCTTTTGTAGCGAGCAAAGGCTAAGAACGTCGGTGGTTGATTCTGCAGACAACATACTTAGTGTTCCTGAGAAATATAAGTACATGAAGGAAACTTGCCGGAAGCAGTTGGCATTTGGGAAATCAAGAATTCATGGATTTGGCATCTTTTGCAAAGCATCCATATAAAGGTGGAGGCATGGTGATTGAATATACCGGTGAACTTGTTAGACCTTCTATTGCTGATCGAAGAGAGCGTTTTATATATAATTCTTTAAGTGGGTGCTGGAACATATTTGTTTCGGGTTGATGATGCAAGAGTCATTGATGCCACCAGAGCAGGAAGCATCGCTCATTTAATTAATCATTCATGTGCACCAAATTGCTATTCAAGAGTAATTAGTGTTAACGGTGACGAGCATATTATAATATTTGCAAAGAGAGACATTATATTAGTCAGGTCTATACATGGTTATGCGTTGAAGCATATGCACATATCACATGTGGAGATTGCAAATCAAATTATTCATACATATGCAAAATATGGGTATGTAGTGGATGCAAGGGTAGTCTTCAATAGGATGAGAACAAGGGACTTGGTTTCATGGACTTCGATGATGACAGGTTATATTTATCACGGCCACATTGACGAAGCCATAAATTTGTTTCGTCTGCTGCAAAAAAGAAAATCTAAATATTGACTCTGTTACTCTAATTGGCCTCATTCAGGCATTATCCCAGCTTGGATGTCTAAGTTTTGTTAAGGAAGTTCATTGTTTCAGTTATCGATTTTTCCATGGTAATGAGCTCTCTGTAAATAATTCTCTTATTACTACGTATGCTAAGTCTGGAAAACTACATATGGCTAGAAACATATTTGAGCAAATGACAGAACTGTGTCTCACATCATGGTATGCAACAATAGCAACCTACAACGGCTATTCGAAATAAAGTTTCGTCCACCGATACTGTGTCTGCTACAAAATTTGCTAACAATGGCCCTGTTTTCTCATAAAGTCACACTCAATTCGAGGGTTCTAACCAAACTTCTCACTCTAAGATCACAGAGGAAGGATGGATTCTCATGTTAATCATTCATCTAGTATAACATCCAAGACTGCAACCGCCAAAAATAACAAGGGGTACTGGCTGATGGTCATATGCCGTGGCTTGTGAGGCATTTTCGAAGCATCATGCAGAAGAGTTGATCTCATCCCGAGCTCTAAATTGGTGTTGGACATTATTCATGTTCAAACTTTGGAATCATGGTCTTCTTAATGCCTGCACAATGAACAACTGCAGTTCAATATTAGAGCGCTCCAAAAAACAAGGGATCGGATACTGTAACAAATTGAAGACAAATTGACTCAACCAAACAATACAACAGTCATCTATAGAAAGTGAAAGCCATTTCTTACCTTCGTGTGTACAGAATCATGTTGAACAACAAATGTATGTGAACCAGACATTTGATGAGTGGAAACGTGTGGTGAAGAAGCCGAGTACCTACACTTGTGCCTCAGGTAGACTGCAGAAGAGAAGTACACATGGTTGCAATTTATGATGCCAATCTTGAAAAGGTCCTAGCTGATTTTCCTTCTCCTATAACTGGTGGTACAATGCTTATAGTGGAGGATTTTCAACAGAGTTGAAATGTGATATCAATATAAAACACAGAAGAAGCTAACGGTATTGGAGGCGCCGAATATTCGTTCGATTGCATTAAAGCAATTTCAGTCTGGTAACCTTGAGAAGTTGAATAAGTCTGTTCAATTTCCTGAAGTCCTGAATATGGCCCCATATATCAGTGGATTAAAAGACAAACCTCCATTATACAATCTTTATGCAGCAGTTGTCCATTTGGATAGTATGAATGCTGCGTATTCAGGACACTATGTTTGTTATGCGAAAAACATCCTGCTACAATCACTGAATTCAATCATCCAGTTGCTGAAGAATCATTTGAAAGCGGTGAGTTGCCACAAGGCCAAAACGAGGATGTCAGTATTTTGTAGCCAAGGCCCCTGCAAAACATAACAAACGCAACCAAACCCTGTGAATAACAAACCAAACCGTACAACAGTTATGCCCAATTCAATAATTACACGCATTAAATCAGATGGTGATGCAGACAATACTCGCCTTGAACTGCCTCAACCTGAATCATTGCCTAATGCTGAATTGCCGCATAGCTCTGAACCAGTGGCGGATAGTCACGACACAGATGTTAAACAAGTATCCCGTAACCACCTGCAAGAGTATGGTACATTGCCGGATAACCATCTGAACCATTAGTTGGCTATCTCCCTCACTGTCTTTGAAGCAGCCAGGCTTGCCAAGAGGAAACCATTCTTCATTTCCAAAATAAACCTGCATAATACACACGAAAATAGCTCAGAGATGTGGGGAGAGAGACGCGGATTATATTGATCAGGAAAAACATCACACATGAGGAACTTACAAGGGAGACATCTGATATTTGCAATCAAACTCACACTATCAAATACCAGCTTCCTGGAGAGGATCTCGATGCTCTTATTTCTGTTTGTTCTGATGAGGATCTTCATCACATGATTGAGGAGTATGAGGAGCTTGAAAGAGGTGGAGGCTCGCAACGACTGAGGATTCTTTCTCCTAGTTTCAAATGAATCAGAGAGTCCAAATTCTAATGAACAAAGAGTCAATCAGCAAAGTGATGCTGATTATCATTACGTTGTTGCTGCTGATATTGGCATATTAAATTGTGGCTTGCTAAGTTAATCCCTTTGATTCATGACAAGAACACCAAGCTTAAGGAATCAACTATTACTTGCATTACATCAGTGTATACCCACTCCGAATTCACTGCAGTAAAAGCAAAACAACAAGGCAGTTAAATTTCAAGAAAAATCCCAAATTGGCATTAAGACAAAACAGAGGGAGAAAGCTTGAGTTCAGATTACCGTTCCGAAATCCAAACATCAAAGAGACCAATCCGATTCTGAGCACATCAAAAAGTGGTTTGCAGAGATACTTCTTGGATCCACCATACCAAACTGAAAACCCTAATTTGTGAAGCATAAATAGATAGGGAATCAGTGAGACACGGGGAGGCGAAAAACCTTGGAGGACGAAAAAATTGGAGAGGCGGAATTGAAAAATTTCAAACAGGAAACCCTAATCCTAAAAAAAAAATCAAAAGGAACTTAGTGTTGGAAGAGGCGAAGGGAGAAGGGTTCGGTCGTTACCTGAGCTACCGATTCACCACAAAGGTGAACTTTCTTTCAAACTTTCACGCGATTGGGAGAGAGACGAGTTTGTGAGAGGGATTTGGTGTGAAGTTGTGAGAGACGCAGTGTGAGAGAGACGGAAGCGTCTACGTTGAGAGAGAGATTCTTTGAGCTTGAGAGAGAGTTTATGAGATTGTGAGAGACGCAGTGTGAGAGAGACGGAAGTGTCTATTGCATTGTTTCCTTATTTTCTTTTTTTTTAATTTATTTTAAACAGAATAAATCTTTTTGAAACTATTAAAAATTTTGTTAATAAATGTTTACACATTTTCAATTCATATTCCATTGAAAAATCCAACATTCATGCGGCTGGGTTTAATTTTCAGTTTTTCTTGGTAGTCCAACAGGCTGTTTTTTATATCAGTTTTTATTTTAATTTTAATTTTTAATCTATCTTGGTTTATTTATCCAAATTAGCATTAAGATGACAACTAATCATAAATGGCCTAGTGGAGAGGGGGTGGTTTTCATGGTTTTTAGTGGAGTGGGTTCGATTCTTTATGTTTATGCTTTATTATACTCATAGTTTCATTATTGTTTAATAGTACAAATTTGCTTTCTTTTAATTTCATCATCCATTCAAAACCATTTTAAACTATTAAAATCACATTTTTCTCGATTCAATATCGAGCCCATTTTCCATACCCTTGTAAGTCGATTGCTTTTAAGCATCGCCATCAACCTCACATAGCTTACTCTTCGGCTTTCTTACAATGACTCAGTTCTCTTGCACTTACACTCATGCATTGCATTATTTGTTGTTTGGGCCCGATTTAATTATTTCATGATTTTTGAATCCCCATTTTGACAAAATGTACCCCACTCCCCCGATGTGTAATAATCTTGTACTGTTTTATTTCTTTATTTGTTTGACTATTTAGTTAGATACTAACACAAGAATAAAATCAACCATTTCCAAAAAATACAAAAATATGACTCGATCCAACGTCGAGTATTTTCTCAATAAACAAATCAATTCATTTCTCCCTCCTATTCTATTCCATTTCTTTCAAACTTTCTTCAAACGCCTGATTCAACGTCAGGCCATTTTTTCTAATAAAAACTCAAAAAATATTAATTTATAGTTAAGACCTTTTCAATAAGATGGAAGTGGAACGTGGTGTATACCGCGCACTCCTGAGACTAGGATTCGTGATGTATATCTCGCCAATCCTAGCTCTCGCCATCATCCAAATTTATCCACTTTGTTTTCTCTCAAACACTCATTCAAATTTCTCTTAAACATCCATCAATACTTGATCTAGGGTCAAGTCATTTTCACAACAAAACTCAAAATACCTAATTCTTATTTAAACACTTTTTCAATAAAGATGAAAATGGAACATGGTGTATACCATGCACTTCTGAGATTAAGATTCGAGACGTATGCCTCGCCTATCTTGGCTCTCGCTGTAACACCCCGATAATAATATAATAATTATTTAAATTAAGTTAATAATATATTTATTAATTTAATTAGATAATTGGATTATTATTATTATTTTTGGAATAATAATTATTGGGATAATTATTTATTGGAATATATAAGTTGGAATAATAAAAAGTCCCAATTTTTGGAAAAAGGGTTTTCACGTGAAAAGGAAAAGAGAAGCGGCTGAAAGAGAAAGGGCAAAGAGGCAGAGCAAGAGAAGAGGAAAAGCTTGAAGCTAACGGAATTTGCCGGATTAGCTCAGGTAAGGGGGGTTTATCATCGGTTAACGGGTATTATGTGATGATATGTACTGGGTAGTAATAAACTATTGTTTTACCTCTGATTAGATTGATGTATGCTGAAAATGGTGAAATATTGGATGAACGAAATTGGGATTTTAATCAAAGGAATTCGTAGAAATTATATGTAGTGATGTTAGGATTTGTGAAATCGAATAGGGGATGATTCGGATTAGATGATATGAGTAATATTGTGCGAAATTTGGACTGTGGAAGGGTGAATTGGATAGATCTCGTAGCAGAGAAAGACATTGCAGATCTGAGAGTTCTGGTTTCTGGTCATACGCGTATGGCACTAGGCAATACGCGTATGAGATGGCTGGTACGCGTATGGCACTAGGCAATACGCGTATGGATGAGGAAGATGGTGTTTTGAACGTGTTTTGGTCTCTGTTGGTACGCGTATGGGAATGTGATACGCGTAGCATACGCGTATGGGCATGGGCATTACGCGTATGGATTTGGTCAGGCGTGGGCAATACGCGTATGGGCATAGGCAATACGCGTATGGGCAGAATTGAGATTTTTCTGTGCTGTTGTTGTGCAGTTTTTGGCTGTTTAGGCTGAGTGATGTGACTTAGCTGATGCATGATGTAGTAGGGATCATTTCCCATTGTTTTGAGTAGCATAGGTATTAGTAGAGTGTGCTAATACTATGATTGATTATATGGCATGATATGATATGCTTTTGTGATAAATGTGTTGATGATATGTGATGGTATGCATTATGCTGTGAATGTATCAGTTATGTATGCATTGTGAATAGACTGTTTTATGGCTTAGAGTGTGAGCATATGTCTATTCTTGAGTTGTTGTTGATGCTGCATTGCTAGATGATTAGCGTGCATGGCATAGCCTGTGGGGCTGTAGCTAATTCCCATTGTGAGGAATTGGTGAGTGAATCGTTGTGAATTGTTGTTGATGTTTGCATGCTAGATGATTAGCTTGCATAGTCTAGCCTTTGGGGCTGTAGCTAATTCCCATGGTGAGGAATTAGTGAGTGAGTCATTAGATCTCAATGAGTGGGACTAGTGAGCTTAGTAGCCGTATCCGGAGGGATCGGTGAGCTTGAACTGTATGTTCAAGAATAGTCGGTACCACATGTGTGGAGTCTCATTGCATGAGTCATGTATGGCGTATAATATGAATGGATGTATTCCAATATTATACGTGTGTCGTGTTGCTATTAAGTATGAATATGAGTTGTATTGATGTTGAGTATGATGATTGAGTTGATATGCCGTTACTGAATGTATTAATCTGACTTGGGTGATGAAATGTGTTATTTACTTAGCATTACATGTTGTTCTATAATGCTTATTATATTGATTGAGGAACTCACCCTTACAACTGTTTTTCAGGTAACGAGCAGTGAGTTGAGTAGGAGCTAGTGCTTGGAGTCTAGTGTAGTCTCCTAGTGGGTCATGCTCTGATAGATGTAACATCGGGAGGGGATGTTTGACTATATTTTCTTTTAGTTGTTGATCAACTTTACATGTAATGTAATACATGATTTGAATGTCGATATTTTGTATCCGCTGCGAATTATGCAAAAGTATCTTATTTTGATTAAATACATGAGCATGACAGGATATTTTGACGAATGTTGTGTGACACCCTTCGGGGCATAATTACTCTGATTGATATGTTATTATTTTAAATTAAATATTTTGGGGTATTTAGAAGGGTGTTACATTAGTGGTATCAGAGCATAGTCGGTCGAGTCGAGTCGTAATTATTCTGTTTCCCCTGTACGGTATGGGTGTTGTATAACCCTATCAGTACTCATTGTTTTAGTTTGTTTGGGTTTTCAGAATAGAGATGGCTGGAAGAGGTAGAGATGATGCTGCAATTGCTGAGGCTCTGGGTATGCTAGCTGGAGTACTTGGAGGAAATCCGAATGTTGTGGGAATGGGAGCTGCTCGTCAATTGAGTGAGTTCCAGAAGAACAATCCTCCAATGTTCAAGGGAGCATACGATCCAGATGGTGCTCAGAAGTGGTTGAAGGAAATCGAGAGAATCTTCAGAGTGACTGAGTGTGCCGATAACCAGAAGGTCAGGTTCGGTACGCATATGCTGTCAGAGGAAGCTGATGATTGGTGGGTTGCTACCCGCACTGAGTTGGAATCTGCTGGAAATGCTGAGATCACTTGGGCTGTGTTCAGAGAGAGATTTCTGAGGAAGTATTTTCCAGAGGATGTTAGAGGGAAGAAAGAGATAGAGTTCTTGGAATTGAAGCAGGGTAACAAGTCTGTTACTGAGTATGCTGCTAAGTTCACAGAGCTGTCAAAGTATTATACTCCCTACAGTGAGGCTACTGGGGAATTTTCCAAATGTGTGAAGTTTGAGAACGGGTTGCGTCCCGAGATCAAACAGGCTATTGGATATCAGAGGATTAGAGTGTTTTCTGATTTGGTTGACTGTTGCAGGATTTTCGAACAGGATTCCAAGGCTAGAGCAGAGAGCTATCAGCAAAGGGTTGATAGGAAAGGTAAGAATCAGATTGATCGTGGGAAACCGTATGCAGCTGGCAAAGGTTTCCAGAGGCAGAGTGGGATGAAGAGGCCTAGTGGGGGAGACTCTAGTGCTCCTGTTAAGTGTTACAGATGTGGTCGGGCTGGACATCGTGTTCATGAGTGTACCAGTGCTGAGATGAAGTGTTTCAAGTGTGGAAAAGGTGGTCATTTGGCTGCAGAGTGTCGGTTGAAGACTGTGACTTGTTTCAACTGTGGAGAAGTGGGTCATATCAGTCCACAGTGTCCTAAGCCGAAGAAAGAGAATCAGTCAGGAGGCAAGGTCTTTGCTTTATCAGGTTCCGAGACTTCTGCAGATGATCGTTTGATCCGAGGTACGTGTTATATTAATGGCTTTCCTCTTGTAGCTATTATTGACACAGGTGCGACTCATTCTTTTATATCCTTGGATTGTGCTGTGAAACTTAAGTTAGAGATATCTGAGATGTTGGGTAGTATGGTGATTGATACTCCTGCGAAGGGTTCAGTGACTACTACTTCAGTTTGTTTAAGTTGTCCTTTGAGTATTTTTGGTAGAGATTTTGGGATAGATCTTGTGTGTCTTCCACTAGTGCAGATTGATGTTATTCTGGGCATGAACTGGTTGGTGTTTACCCGAGTCTATATCAATTGTTTTGATAAGACTGTGATTTTTCCTGAGATTGAAGAAGGAAAGAGTTTGTTTCTATCAGCAAGGCAGGTGAATGAGGAAGTAGCTGATGGGGCGGAGTTGTTTATGCTGTTAGCGACTATGGAAGCTAAAGATAAACTGGTGATTGGTGATCTAGCTGTGGTGTGTGATTTTCCTGATGTATTTCCGGAAGAAGTGAATGAATTGCCGCCAGAGCGTGAAGTTGAGTTCTCAATTGATTTGGTACCTGGTACTAGACCGATATCGATGGCTCCGTACCGTATGTCTGCTGTTGAGTTAGCTGAATTGAAGAGTCAGCTGGAAGATCTGTTAGATAAGAAATTTATTCGTCCGAGTGTGTCACCGTGGGGTGCTCCAGTGTTATTGGTTAAGAAGAAAGAAGGTACTATGAGGTTGTGTGTGGACTACAGGCAACTGAATAAAGTGACGATCAAGAATCGGTATCCTTTACCGAGAATTGATGATTTGATGGATCAGTTGGTTGGTGCGAGTGTGTTCAGCAAGATAGATTTGAGATCTGGGTATCATCAGATACGTGTGAAAACTGAGGATATTCAGAAGACTGCTTTCAGAACAAGGTATGGACATTATGAATATTCTGTAATGCCTTTTGGTGTGACTAATGCGCCTGGAGTATTCATGGAGTATATGAATAGGATTTTCCATCCGTACCTAGATCAGTTTGTTGTGGTGTTTATTGATGACATTTTGGTGTATTCGAAATCTGAAGAAGAGCATGCTAAGCATTTGAGAGTAGTTTTAGAAGTTCTACGAGAAAAGAAGTTATTTGCTAAACTATCCAAATGTGAATTTTGGTTAGAAGAGGTTAGTTTTCTTGGTCATGTGATTTCGAGAGGTGGTGTTGCTGTTGATCCTTCTAAGATAGAAGCGGTATCTAAGTGGGAAGCTCCGAAGTCTGTTGCTGAGATTCGAAGTTTCCTTGGTTTGGCTGGTTATTATAGGAAGTTTATTGAGGGATTTTCTAAGTTGGCGTTACCATTGACGATGTTGACTAGAAAGGGGCAAGCGTTTGTTTGGGACTCGAAATGTGAAGAAGGTTTCCAAGAGTTAAAGAGAAGGTTGACTACTGCTCCTATTCTGATATTACCGAGTCCGTCAGAATCATTTGAAGTCTACTGTGATGCTTCATTGTTGGGTTTGGATGGTGTGTTGATGCAGAATAAGCAGGTTATAGCTTATGCTTCGAGACAACTGAGGATTCATGAAAGGAACTATCCGACGCACGATTTAGAGTTGGCAGCCGTGGTATTTGTTCTGAAGTTGTGGAGGCATTATTTGTATGGATCAAGATTTGAGGTTTTCAGCGACCATAAAAGTTTGAAGTATTTGTTTGACCAGAAAGAGCTGAATATGAGACAGAGGAGATGGTTAGAATTTCTGAAGGATTATGATTTTGGTTTGAATTACCATCCGGGTAAAGCAAACGTAGTAGCTGATGCATTGAGTCGGAAGTCATTACATATGTCTATGTTAATGGTTAAAGAGTTGGATTTAATTGAGCAGTTTAGAGATTTGAGTTTGGTGTGTGAGAGTACTCACAATAGTGTTAAATTGGGAATGTTGAAGTTAACGAGTGGGATTCTGGATGAGATCAGAGAGGGTCAGAAATCCGATATGCTTTTGGTTGATAAGTTGACTTTAGTGAATCAAGGTCAAGGTGGTGAATTCAGAGTTGATGAGAATGGTATTTTAAAATTTGGTAGTCGGGTGTGTATTCCGGATGTTACTGAGCTTAAGAAGAGTATTCTTGAGGAAGGACATCGTAGTGGCTTGAGTATTCATCCTGGGGCTACGAAGATGTATCATGATTTGAAAAAGTTATTTTGGTGGCCAGGAATGAAAAGGGAAATTGCGAGTTTTGTTTATTCCTGTTTGACTTGTCAGAAGTCAAAGATTGAGCATCAGAAGCCGTCTGGGCTAATGCAACCGTTGGCTATTCCAGAGTGGAAGTGGGATAGTATCAGTATGGATTTTGTTTCTGGTTTGCCGAGGACGAGTAAGAATTTTGAGGCTATTTGGGTGATTGTTGATAGATTGACGAAGTCGGCTCATTTCATTCCGATCAGAATGGATTATCCGTTAGAGAGGCTAGCTGAGTTGTATATTGAGAAGATTGTAAGTTTGCATGGTATTCCGTCGAGTATTGTTTCGGACAGAGATCCTAGATTTACATCGAAATTTTGGGAAGGTTTGCAGAGAGCTTTGGGAACTAAGCTGAGATTGAGTTCTGCATATCATCCGCAGACTGATGGTCAGACTGAGAGGACGATTCAGTCATTAGAGGATCTTTTGAGAGCTTGTGTTTTGGAAAAGGGAGGTGCTTGGGATGGTTATTTGCCTTTGATTGAGTTTACCTACAACAATAGTTTTCATTCGAGCATTGGTATGGCACCGTTTGAAGCTTTGTATGGTAGGAGATGTCGGACACCTTTATGTTGGTATGAGTCCGGTGAGAGTGCTGTGGTTGGACCGGAGATTGTTCAACAAACTACGGAAAAGATTAAGATGATTCAGGAGAAGATGAGAACTGCTCAGAGTCGTCAGAAGAGTTATCATGATAAGAGGAGGAAGTCACTTGAGTTCCAAGAGGGAGATCATGTGTTTCTTCGTGTTACTCCGATAACTGGTGTTGGTCGAGCCTTGAAGTCGAAGAAGCTGACACCTCGATTTATTGGTCCTTATCAGATTTTGGAGAGGATAGGAGAGGTAGCCTATCGTATCGCTTTACCGCCGTCGCTTGCGAACTTGCATGATGTTTTTCATGTGTCTCAGTTGAGGAGATACATTCATGATCCATCGCATGTAGTCCAAGTAGATGATGTACAGGTGAGAGATAACCTGACTGTTGAAACATCACCTATGAGGATCGAGGATCGAGAGTTGAAGCAGTTGCGGGGTAAAGAGATTGCCTTGGTGAAGGTAGCTTGGGGAGGACCAGCAGGTGGCAATGTGACTTGGGAACTTGAGAGTCAGATGAAGGAGTCTTATCCGGAGTTATTTGCTTGAGGTATGTTTTCGAGGACGAAAACTCTTTTAGTGGGGGAGAGTTGTAACACCCCGATAATAATATAATAATTATTTAAATTAAGTTAATAATATATTTATTAATTTAATTAGATAATTGGATTATTATTATTTTTTTTGGAATAATAATTATTGGGATAATTATTTATTGGAATATATAAGTTGGAATAATAAAAAGTCCCAATTTTTGGAAAAAGGGTTTTCACGTGAAAAGGAAAAGAGAAGCGGCTGAAAGAGAAAGGGCAAAGAGGCAGAGCAAGAGAAGAGGAAAAGCTTGAAGCTAACGGAATTTGCCGGATTAACTCAGGTAAGGGGGGTTTATCATCGGTTAACGGGTATTATGTGATGATATGTACTGGGTAGTAATAAACTATTGTTTTACCTCTGATTAGATTGATGTATGCTGAAAATGGTGAAATATTGGATGAACGAAATTGGGATTTTAATCAAAGGAATTCGTAGAAATTATATGTAGTGATGTTAGGATTTGTGAAATCGAATAGGGGATGATTCGGATTAGATGATATGAGTAATATTGTGCGAAATTTGGACTGTGGAAGGGTGAATTGGATAGATCTCGTAGCAGAGAAAGACATTGCAGATCTGAGAGTTCTGGTTTCTGGTCATACGCGTATGGCACTAGGCAATACGCGTATGAGATGGCTGGTACGCGTATGGCACTAGGCAATACGCGTATGGATGAGGAAGATGGTGTTTTGAACGTGTTTTGGTCTCTGTTGGTACGCGTATGGGAATGTGATACGCGTAGCATACGCGTATGGGCATGGGCATTACGCGTATGGATTTGGTCAGGCGTGGGCAATACGCGTATGGGCATAGGCAATACGCGTATGGGCAGAATTGAGATTTTTCTGTGCTGTTGTTGTGCAGTTTTTGGCTGTTTAGGCTGAGTGATGTGACTTAGCTGATGCATGATGTAGTAGGGATCATTTCCCATTGTTTTGAGTAGCATAGGTATTAGTAGAGTGTGCTAATACTATGATTGATTATATGGCATGATATGATATGCTTTTGTGATAAATGTGTTGATGATATGTGATGGTATGCATTATGCTGTGAATGTATCAGTTATGTATGCATTGTGAATAGACTGTTTTATGGCTTAGAGTGTGAGCATATGTCTATTCTTGAGTTGTTGTTGATGCTGCATTGCTAGATGATTAGCGTGCATGGCATAGCCTGTGGGGCTGTAGCTAATTCCCATTGTGAGGAATTGGTGAGTGAATCGTTGTGAATTGTTGTTGATGTTTGCATGCTAGATGATTAGCTTGCATAGTCTAGCCTTTGGGGTTGTAGCTAATTCCCATGGTGAGGAATTAGTGAGTGAGTCATTAGATCTCAATGAGTGGGACTAGTGAGCTTAGTAGCCGTATCCGGAGGGATCGGTGAGCTTGAACTGTATGTTCAAGAATAGTCGGTACCGCATGTGTGGAGTCTCATTGCATGAGTCATGTATGGCGTATAATATGAATGGATGTATTCCAATATTATACGTGTGTCGTGTTGCTATTAAGTATGAATATGAGTTGTATTGATGTTGAGTATGATGATTGAGTTGATATGCCGTTACTGAATGTATTAATCTGACTTGGGTGATGAAATGTGTTATTTACTTAGCATTACATGTTGTTCTATAATGCTTATTATATTGATTGAGGAACTCACCCTTACAACTGTTTTTCAGGTAACGAGCAGTGAGTTGAGTAGGAGCTAGTGCTTGGAGTCTAGTGTAGTCTCCTAGTGGGTCATGCTCTGATAGATGTAACATCGGGAGGGGATGTTTGACTATATTTTCTTTTAGTTGTTGATCAACTTTACATGTAATGTAATACATGATTTGAATGTCGATATTTTGTATCCGCTGCGAATTATGCAAAAGTATCTTATTTTGATTAAATACATGAGCATGACAGGATATTTTGACGAATGTTGTGTGACACCCTTCGGGGCATAATTACTCTGATTGATATGTTATTATTTTAAATTAAATATTTTGGGGTATTTAGAAGGGTGTTACACTCGCCATCATCTAAAATTGTCAATGCGGTTTCTTCAAACCCTTTCTCAATCAAATTCCAAAATACCTAATTCCTATCTTAACCTTTTTCAATAAAGATGGAAATGGAACATGGTGTATACCGTGCACTCCTGAGGCTAGGATTCGAGATGTATATCTCGCTCATCCAAGTTCTCGCCATCACTCAAACTACATTCAACCAAATAAACTCTTTCTCGCCGCCGTGCGATTAATCAAAACATTTTTTCATAAATGAAAGACATATTGTCTTAAGGTGATGCAAAACAATGTTTTGGCCACGATTGTTGAGTAGAGATAAATGAAGCTTTTCCGAATGTAGATTTATAAATCCGTTCGATGTGTGGTATGCGTCCACTCCTCATCTGTTTTGGGTAAAACAATGTTTTCGTCGATTAATACAGTATAGCTTTCGCTAAAATCGACCAACAAACAAACATTTTTCTACCCAAAACTACGTAAGCCTTGATTTCTCTTTTGAGATACGTAGGAGCAGGATTTGTAAATCTTGTCAGGCCCACTAATAAAAAACTTAGGTTTAGTCCTTCGTCAAAAATCCAAAAACATTCTCTTCTCATCCTTTCTTTCTTTCCCACCTAATAACTTGAAAAGCCTAATATTTTAACTAACACTAACGCACACAACTAACCTAATGGTTCCCGTTGAGTACAACGGACGTGAGGGGTGCTAATACCTTCCCCTTGCGTAATCGACTCCCGAACCCCGATATTGGTTGCGATGACCATATCTTATTCTTTCTTTTGTCTTGGGTTTTATCGATATTTCCCCTTTTCTTTTCAGGAATAAATAAAGTTCGGTGGCGACTCTGTTCAGTCCATCATTGCGAGCGTGCGATCGCGCTTCGCTTTGAAGTCGTATCCATCATTTTTCCGAGGTGCGACAGTAGGCATGAGGACCCCAATCCTCACCGAGCACTTCATCTATTTCTTTTCCTTTTCCCATTCTTCTGCAAGTAATCTTTAGATATAACACCTATTCGAGCGAGAAAAATAAAAATGGTTCCCATGGAGTACCATGGATGTTAGAGGTGCTAATACCTTCCCCTTTCATAACCGAATTCCTTACCCATCATATCTCTTTCCCCGGGTTTTATTGATTTTTTCCCTTTCCTTTGGGAATAAATAAAGTTTGATGGCGGCTCTTTTTGTATGTTCGAGTGTGCGATGCGTTCGGGTATATTTTCGCTAGCTTCACACTCTGAACTTCCCGAAGAAGCAGTTAACACTTTGAATGGGTAAGTGGTATTATTTTTAACTTTATAGTTGAATATTTTTTATTCATGTTTAATTTTAACCGACATGTGTAGAGCGATGGAAGAGTATAATACACTCTAACATAATGTACTTGGTAAAAGACCATTCTATATTTCCTCAAAAGTAAGTATATTACTTGTGCATTTATTGACATTATATTATTTGTGTGTATTAGTGTGATATAAATATATTAAAATTATTTGTAGTGGAGAAAACAACCCGACAACCATTCATGTGGATACTATGTATGAGATATATTCTTTATATTGTCCCCACAAGCATTAGGGGTGGATGGATGAAACATAAGGTATTAACTTAATCCATATCTTCTTAAGTTCATGTTGTTGTTAGCTTATCATAATTTAATTTTTGATCTAATTATAGAAGTTTAACAACTAAAAACCTTACTCAAAAGAAGATATGGATGACATCCGATCACGTTGAGCCAGTGTCTTTTTATCTTGTTATGATTCTCTAAAAAAATTGTTTTTTATTGGTTGTAAATGTGTAAATTTCCTTAATTTTTTTGTGCAAATATGTAAATGTGTGTATTATGTCTTGATGATCAGAACAATGTAAATTTCTAACCTTTGTTTAAATGATATAATATATTCTAATTCTATCGCATATTTTATTGTCTGTGTAAAAAATGATACAGACAGGTGAAACTAAGATTAATAACAATGTAAATCTGGTATTCATTGGTTAATAGATTTATAATGATATGATACAGGCCAGTGAAAATGATACAGGCCAGTGAAAATGATATTCGCCGGTGAAAATGATATAGGTAAAAAATGAGATTTTATCCCTCGTTATTACATAAAACTAAGGTAAATTAAAAAATGAGATTTTATCCCTCGTTATTACATAAAACTAAGGTAAATGAATACCTTATTACCTCAGTTATTATATAAAACCGAAAGGTATGTGGCGCATGCAACAAAATTTAGAAAATAAAAATATGCAGTTGATAAGGATCGAACCGATGACCTTTTAACTTATAACCTTGGTTTTATAAACACTGAGGTGACAAGTGATTTCTTTTCATGCCACCCTTTGTTACCTCAAATGTGTAGTCGAGGTTAAATGCATTTCTCAGCCGATGTTAGCTGTGTTATATGTAGTAGTGTACCTGAGTATCTGTACTCCAGAGGAGCACAGATATGATAAACACAAATAGGGGGTGAGAATATATTCAAATAATAAATGTTGCACATAACAATTAGGATAGATTCACTCATCACTAACTATACAAGTATCCAATATGCACTATAATATCATGTATTCACATTTCACCCAGATCACCATCTAACTCAAGCAAATCCATATAGAGTATTCAACAACAATTAAACATCTCAGTTGCATAACTTTTATGTAATGCAATGCAACCTCAACTCAACTCATGCATGTGGTACCGACTCAACATTTGGTTCTTCATACGAATTGGGTCCCCTCTCTGAACCCTGAGCCCCCACTATGAGCTTGGGATAAGTCACTAATCCCTTCTCTGAACTCGTCACTCTTCTCAGAATACTCATAATGACCATATCTCGTTTTGAATGTAGTATTTGGAATATCGTTTGTCTTCACACAAATCTAATGATAACCCGAGGGAAAACCAATCTTGCTAAACACGTAAGTACCAACCAACTGATCTATCAGATCATCAATCCTCTGAAGGGTATACTTATTCTTGATAGTAACCTTATCTAGCTATCGAAATTCAACACACAACCTCATGCTACCATCTTTCTTCTTAACTAACAGCATCAGCGCTTCCCACAGGGAAACACTCGGTCAAACAAACTTGTTCTCAAGCAGATCCTCTAACTATTTCTTCAGCTCACTCAGCTCTGAAGTGGACATCCTATAAGGAGCCATCGATACAAGACTAGTACCAGGTACTAACTCTATAGCAAACTCCACGTCACGCTCCGACGGTAAATCACTAATGTCATCTAGGAAGGAAACTCACACACAACATGTAGATCAGTAATCATTCTCTCACTTTTCCCACTCAAGGACACGAACACGATGAACACTTGAGCACTCTCTCTTAAGGGTATCTCTACCTGCCTCGCGGTCATGAAAATTGACTCCGTACTCTCATTGGATTCAAGAAACTTCACTAATTTATTAAAACAATTTATAAACACACAGTTGAACTCCAACCAATTCATCCCCAAAATAATATCAAGTTGATTTAGAGGCAACAACCCAAAATCGATAAAGCAAGTTAGATTACTACTCCTACATTCAGAAGCTCGGTGATCTGGCCTCCTACACTTGAAGCAATTCATAGTTGTGTTCTTGTACTAAGAAACAGGATGTCCAAACTCACCATATTTGAAACATCTCACAGAAGTAGAAGTCCCTCCCTCACTTCGCTCATTCCCACCTGCATTCTTCTGATCCACCTTCTTCTTTCCCTTGTCATCTTGAGCACTATATGATTTCTCACGATTCTAATTCTTCCCTTTCTTCTCACTAAAAGTTATAGTGACCAGACCGTGCTCTGTTATCCTCGTCATATATTTTGCACTTATTTACCAACACAGGAAACTAACGAATCTCTTGATACCAAATAGCTTGCTAAATCTTGGGACGCAATCCGCTCTCGACTTGATACACTTTGACCCCTTAGCAGCCCCACTATTATAGTGGGGACAAAACTTTACCAGCTCCTCAAACTTCACAACATATTCTGCAACTATCGAATTTCCTTGTTTCAGCTCAAGGAACTTGATCTCCTTACCGCACATATCCTTAAGAAAGTACGTCTCTAGAAAATGAGTTCTAAACACAACCCAAGTAATCTCAGTACCTACGGCCTCCGGTCGCTGATGTACATTATGCCATCATGCTTCAGCTTCCTCTAACAACATATGAATACCAAACTGCACCTTTTGGACTTCAATGCAAGCCATCACTCAAAAAATCTTCTCAATTTATCTAAGCAATGTATGTGCACCCTCTGGATCATATCTTCCCTTGAAAGTCGATGGGATGTTTCTCTAAAATTTCCCCAATCCACATAATTCATTACCAGTCTAATTTTGTTGACCCTGTAGTGCCTGAGCTGCCGACTCAAAAGCATCAGCAATCACTCAGTTGTTTCTTCCCACCATTACTCTGCACATCATCAACCAGACATTAGGAGAATCAATGTATCTACAATGTTCATACACATGTCGCATATAAGGGAATAAGCAACAATACATAAATTTGGTCGGATGGACCAACCTTCTCTATTACCACTATGTAGCACCCTACTTTTAGAGTCATCAAATAATTAAATAAACCATGTAAAACACATATATCCTCCGATTAGGGTGCTACTCAAGAACAATCAAACTCATATTTGAACCACATAATTTAAAAATTAAATCATTTGATAAGTAGCAGAATTATAAAATACTTGGCATTATAAGCCTCAACAACATAAAGTTTGAAAATATGGTTCAACATCAAAATAAAAGAAGAGATAACTAATATAAGGAAAACAAATAAAAGAACAACTTGTTCTCCTCGTGTTACATATCAGAGTCACTCCAACTATAAGACTCGATTGACAAGCAACTAAAGAAACACAATGTTACCCTCTACATCAAGCTCCTACTCAAATACCTGATCATTTGTACTTCAGAGGAGCACCAACGCAACAAGCACAAATCGGGGTGAGAATATATTAAAATAATAAACGGTGCACAAAATAATTAGGATAGATTCACTTATCACAAACTATACATATATCCAATATGCACTACAATATCATGTATTCACATTTCACCCAAATCACCCTCAAATTCATACAAATCCATACGCAGCATTCAACAACATTTAAACATGTCATTTGCACAATTTTTATGTAATGAAATACAACCTCGACTCAACTCATGCATGTGGTACCAACTCAAAATTTGGTTCTTCATATAAATCGGGTCCCCTCTCTGAACACCGAACCCCCACTCAGAGCTTGGGACAAGTCCCTTCTCTGAACTCGTAACTCGTCTCTTTTACAACAACGACAATATATGATGCATGACATATATTAATGTAATGAAAGCAACATAATAATTATTACAACCTTTCTCTGACTCTAAACAATCATACAACAACATCATCATGATAACGAATACAACCACACTCTAACTATAGACGAATATGCATTAACTGCACAATCATTAATTCTCATCTAAACTACTCATCTCAACTCATCAACAAACATGTATAATAATTTACACAATATTATACTTGTATTTTCACCATATATATTCATACATCGAACATGTATCCATAATTACACATATTACCCATTTATGCATAATATTACTAAACAATGATCAATTAATTACACATATCAATTAATCAACTAATATTCATCAAGACGCGCCAAACAACAACCAACGATTGACCGGACGACAAAACCATATCAAAACTCCAACTCAACAGGCCAATATGCACCCACTAACACGATGACGGGTAGCCCGTCACCAGGGTGACGTCCGTCATCACCCTTATCCCTCAACTGTCACCCAATTGACGACTGGAAAGATTCCAAACTTGCCTAGAGACCATGACGGTCTCCCTGTCAGACAGCTGGCGCCCGTCAGCATCTCAAAGCACATGACGACCAAAGCGTCATGCAGGCGATGCCTGTCACCCTATTAATAGAAGACCTTTATCCCTCAATTGTCACGACTGTGACGACTGGCAAGGTCCCACGCTTGCTTGGAGACCATGACGATCTCCCTGTCAGACAGTTGACGCATGTCAAGGTCTCAAAGCACCTGACGACCAAAGCGTCATACAGGTGACACCCGTCACCCTGTTAATAAAAGCAAAAACGTGTTTTGCCATTGTGAAACCTTCAAAACACCCCAAACCAATTCCAAAACATCCCCAAACAACCCAAAATTGATACATACATGATTAACACATATTAGCATTTTATTTCCTATTAATCTAACATTTTATTCCATCAATCAATCACAAAAATTTAGAATTACATTCATGCTCTAAAACCCTCAATTTCACACCAAACAACATGTTTATGAACAATTTAGCATACACAACAATCACCACAATTATAGAGCACGAATTTCAATCAACTCATTACATAAAACAGAATTGCACTCATATTATTCATCAAATAAACAATAAAAAAAACGAAGAAAATCTTATTGGAGGTTAAGGGAGACCTTTATATCCTTTCATGATTAAGACACCCTTAGATAAATAATCACCCACTTACCTTGAAAATCCGGCAAAAGCAATCCAACAACCTTCCATGGACTTTCCTTTCTCAGACCATAGCTCTCCTTCTTTTCATTTTCCCGTACTTTCAAAATGCTCAAACAATCCCTATTTCTTCTAATTTTCTTATATATATATATATATATATATATATATATATATATATATATATATATATATATATATATATATATATATATATATATATATATATATATATATATATATATATATATATATATATATACATATATATATACAT
Organism: Lathyrus oleraceus; assembly: GCF_024323335.1. Classification (NCBI taxonomy): domain Eukaryota; kingdom Viridiplantae; phylum Streptophyta; class Magnoliopsida; order Fabales; family Fabaceae; genus Lathyrus; species Lathyrus oleraceus. Next base: position 358,818,600 of record NC_066582.1, on the reverse strand, counting down.
ATATATATATATATATATATATATATATATATATATATATATATATATATATATATAAAATAACCTAATTAACTTCTTTTTAATTAACTTTTGGCCCAACTACCAAAAACTTGTCATTAATAACCTTCTATTTTTCATTATTTTCACTTTTTACAACAATCTTTACTATTTATTAATTAATTAATTAATTTCCACAAAAACTAATTAAATCAGCATAATTTACCACAAATATCGACATCGGTCAAACACGTTATAATTCACATAAAATAATTATTTAAATAATTTAATTAATTAAGTCAAATAAATAAATAATTAAAAAGATAATCAAGTCGGGGGGGGGGGGGGGGGGGGGGGGGGGGGGGGGAGATTGTCCAATACCCATTATTTGTTGACTCTTCTTTAATAATTTTACTATTTTATCTAATTGCAAAGTGCTCTTCCTGGCTAACATTAATTGCACTAATAATATTGGGGTAATGAAACCAACAAAAGTAGGGTTTGCTCTTCATCTTTGATATCTTCCCATGCATTCATGATTCTAAATACCAACTCATTAAATTTATTAATATGGTCAAATATACTACCTTCATCTTCCATTTCCATTTCCATTGAGTATAAATTCATTTTCATCATATATAGATTGGCTAATGTGATTGATGCAAACTTGCTTTCTAATGAATTCCACAATTTCTTTAAAGAGATTTATTTCAACACAATCACTTTAATTTGTGGAGTAAGTGTCAACCGAATTGTACTCACTGTCTTTTTGGTATTGAATTTCAATCTGATTCTTTCATCTCACTCACCTTTTCCTTTTCCAAAGCACAATCAAGACCTTATTGAAGCAAATAGTCTAGTATTATGCATTGCCATAACGGGAAATCCATTTTTCCATCAAATAAAAGAATATTCAACTTCAATGTTGACATAATATTATTTTAAAAAAACTCAAATCAAATTAGATAATAGCAACCATGTGATTTCTTCCCTTGATTGGAACCTTTGCTTTGATGTCGGTTGTTGGGAATATAACTAAAGTAAATATAAAAAAAATTGAATACAAATAAAATAAAATAAACTATTTTAATAATTTTACTATTTTATCTAATTGCAAAGTGCTCTTCTTGGCTAACATTAATTGCACTAATAATATTGGGGTAATGAAACCAATAAAAGTAGGGTTTGCTCTTCATCTTTGATATCTTCCCATGCATTCATGATTCTAAATACCAACTCATTAAATTTATTAATATGGTCAAATATACTACCTTCGTCTTCCATTTCCATTTCCATTGAGTATAAATTCATTTTCATCATATATAGATTGGCTAATGTGATTGATGCAAACTTGCTTTCTAACGAATTCCACAATTTCTTTAAAGAGATTTATTTCAACACAATCACTTTAATTTGTGGAGTAAGTGTCAACCGAATTGTACTCACTGTCTTTTTGGTATTGAATTTCAATATGATTCTTTCATCTCACTCACCTTTTCCTTTTCCAAAGCACAATCAAGACCTTATTGAAGCAAATAGTCTAGTATTATGCATTGCCATAACGGGAAATCCATTTTTCCATCAAATAAAAAAATATCCAACTTCAATGTTGACATAATATTATTTTAAAAAAACTCAAATCAAATTAGATAATAGCAACCATGTGATTTCTTCCCTGGATTGGAACCTTTGCTTTGATGTCGGTTGTTGGGAATATAACTAAAGTAAATATAAAAAAAATTGAATACAAATAAAATAAAATAAACTCACAACCAAAAACTTGTTACTAACTTTCAATTTTTGGACGGAAAAAATTGCAAACCATCTCAACAACTATTGTGGGACGGAAAAATAAAAAACCTTCTCAACAACTATTTTTTAATGGAAAAATAGAAAACCATCTCAACCACAATTTTTGTACGGAAAAATTATAAATCCTCACTAGACACACACAACTACCCAAATCTCTAATATATCAAAAAAACTCTAATTGTTTTGGTAAATAAACTTAAACTAACTCTTCATATTTATAATAACTTTTTACTTCTTTTTTCTTCACATTACCGTGGGACTCAGATGAGTTCCCACTTCAACACAACAATAACTACAAGTAATTTTTTATCACTCATAAAATAAGCATAGTAAAGTAATGGAATGACCATCAAATAATCAACAAATAAATCATGACATTCATATCAATCAAAGACATTCGTAAAAAAATCCTCTCACCCCAAGAATTTGTCTGAGGATTATTTCTTTTACACTCTTAGTCGAGACTAAGTGGCTACATGATCTGGCCCTCAATTATGATCATAGGTTCAGGCTCCATAGAAGATACTAATATTTAACTTCAGATCCATTGTACTTCGTCTAAGAGATATTGTTCACTTTGATATGTGTGGAAGTCCTTCACGATTTTGTCTTTTAAAAAAATATTTGTTGGGAGTGTTGTATATAAATCATTCTTAATTTCGATTTTCAAATAATATAAGATTTTTTGAACCAAAACAATTTATAACTATAACAAAAATATTGGATTCTTGTATCTTTCCGATGTTCTATCGTTTTGAAAAGAAACCCCTGATACTTAGAAAAATACATGTTTGATCCCTATATTTTAGGACATTTTAGTCACATTAATCATTTTAAGGACATTTTACATTTTAAGGACATTTTAGTACCTAACTATTTACATTCATGGACCGATATTTCTAGAATTTTTTTCAATTATTAGTTTAGACAATTAATCTACTTTGTTTTTTTCAATATTAGTTTAGACAATTAATCTACTTTGTTTTAAAATGAAATATTAAAGGATAAGTAAAACATAAAAATAATGATAAAAATCATTATCGTTTTTTTTCTATTCTTTTACTTTTTTATTATAAATTAATTTTTGCCACTTTCATAAATATTAAAAATAATAATTAATTTTGTTTAAAAAATAATAAAAATATTTTAAAAATTATTTTTGAATAATAATATGTGAAAGAGAAATTAAGAATTAAACAAAAAAGAATAAAAGATACTTAAAAACATCATTAAAAAATAGTATTAATATTTTATTAATACTTTTATAAAAGAGTTTAATGAACATGCACACGATCAATAAAAAACCAACAATCTATCATGCCATCACTTAAAAATATCACTAAGAAAGTATTAATACTTTATTGACGTGCACACCCAATAAAAAAACAACAATTTATCATATCATGCCATCAAAATAATTTTAAAATATAAATGTGATTTGACAAAATACACGTTGATAATTGATTGTCAATATAAAATTTATTTTACACGTAGTCATAGTTTAGAATAATTTTTTCTTGAATTTAACGTATAATTAGAAACGGAGAGTACTAGTAAGTGAGACATACTATGCCAAATTATGATCTAAAATAAGATGATTCATCCGTGTTGGGTTATGCTTGGAGCACAAGGTTCCATCACCATGAAGTGCAGGAGCATTAGCTAGGGTGCACAGTGCACTTCAAACATGCAGTTTGGTTCAAACCTTATTCATGCACAAAGCATTCTACCAGTGTTTGGCTTTCATGTTGTTTTGCTGGGTTTCGTTGAAGTATTTCACACAACTTCTTGGAGTAGGAGAGTGTAACATAAAAGCCAAACCTCTGCTCTTGCTAATGACCCTTTCACTTTTGCTGAGTTCAATTTCAAGGAGATCAAAAATGGAAGGTTGGCTTCTCCATGCCTGGCTTCTATAACCTAGCCATTGTTGCTGGAAAAGGACCACCGGAGAATCTTTTGGATCACATTGACAAGAGAGAACTGTTCGCAGACATGACAAGACAGCAAGAATTCTTTTCACTTACATTGAAGATACCAACACTTGAGTATTAAAATCTTTGAGGTCAGACACAATATTCGCAAGCCATTATTGGTTTTGGACTAAATAGAAGGAAAAATACTACACCTAAGCAAACTAGATCAATCAATACAACTATGCTACAGATCTACAACTATGCACAACCTATAATACTTCCACCATATAACAAAATTGATAGATATACAATGTCATTTCATTCACCAAGTAGCACTCTGATAACACTTTTATCAAGTGTTCAAACAACATAGTGACATATAAAGGAAGAAACTTTTCGAAAGGACAGTTCATGACAAGAATCATTTTGCAATTGTTGCTGAGTCTTCAACATTTATGTACTTCAGCAAAAAGACTGCTTGAAAAACCGGGTGCTATTATGCTCTCGAGCTTAATTTCCCCCACCATGTCCGTCGACTTTTTTCGGATTCGGAAAGCCTTGCTTTTGTCTCGTGTAATCTAACCTTGTATTGTTTCTTCCATCCCTCAAATCTTTGTTTAAGTTTCCGAAGTTCATCAGCGGAACTCGTGTTGGCAGACTGCCCTGGTTTAATCTCATTCAGAGCTTTAACTTCATCATTGAAGGTTTGTCTTCGTTGCTCAAATTCCTTCATCAGATTGCTTACAGTTGTCAAAGTACCATTAGCCTGCTTCCCGGCATCGGAGACGGAAAAACTACCAGAAAGCTTCATTGGTGTGCTCCCACTAGTTGTTCGAGATCCCATAAAAGAAGCATCTTCAGAATCATAGTAGCGAGGCGACACAAGATCGTGTCTTACAGGTTGAACAATGCCATTCTCTGAAGCAAGGCTCTTTCTAGCAGCAACAAGACTCGACTGCAGTGATATTGTAATTAGAACCAGCTATAAAAGTTTAAATTCTCTGTCTAGTTCAAAGTGAAATAAACTCCAGATAGAAAAAATCTACAGAGAAGTAATTTATCAGCCACAATTCTTCAGAAAAATAGAAATGACAAATTCAAAGTTAAGTTCAACACAATATCAAACAAACATGTGGTAAAAAATCTGGATTATTTAAGAAAATTGACAGGTTATCAAAGTTAAAAACACCAGTCGTAGGTTTAGGATTTGACCTAACCCCTCCTTACAAAATTGACATGTAGATTAATGGGTGCACTTCCTTATAAACTTCTTCATATCTTCTCATTTTTCACCGTGGGATATGGGTTTTTCGGTATACATCTCCTCACACACAACACTATTGGGCTTGTTGCATGATAAGTATAGTATGGTGGGCTCGAATACCGTCTTAGATTTTGGATTTTTCCTCTCTTTCATAAACCGATTTGTAATTTTAGGATGTCCTTCATTTCATATACTCTTTTCAGACCTTATCTCTTTTCAATGCAGGACTTGAGTTTGCATTGAATATGGTTGGTTGGAGCCAAGATAGAAGCATCTAGGCTTGTTGCACCCAATCAAAACAAGCAATGCTGACTGTATCAATGTAGCAATTTTGCGCTGTGAGAAATTGTAGTGGAACGTTATGGCGCACAATGAAATGGAATAAATGGCATGACTTGATGATTAGTTCTACTTGCTCACGCTAGAGCAAGAAATTTCGCTCATTAAACTTCTCTGAACTTGAATGCGAAGACGCAGTCATAGTAAGAAATATTTGATATGCAGATATATATCATCGGAGCAGATGAGTTTAACGGCCCAGTGTGTAGAGAAGGAGGCTGTGCCACCGTGGCTGATGGCGGTGAAGGAGGCGAAGGAGGAATATGATATGAGAAAGCCATGGGTAAGGACTAGATAGCTCTTGATACAATTTTAGAGTAGTAAGGAACCCAGGGAAAGAGAAAATTGAGTGATGCAATTTCCTTAACATGATTTCTGAGTATTACAGTACAGACTACAGAGCATAGGCTTATACAAAAATTGTAGCCATTATATGGCTGCAACTGACTCTATAAGACAACTATAACTAAAACAGTTAGTGACATCTGTCCTAGCTAACTAACCAATTAACAGAGATAGAAATTAAGTCAAATCAGACATTTAAAACTATCTTATTATTTTATCATATTTTGGATATAGATGTAATTTGGTCCATTAAGTGGAGGAGATATGATGAGATTGTTATTGCATCCATTTCAGTAACATCCATGAGTATATAAAAAAATGAGGCCTAGGCTAAACTGAAAACTTACTTGCAAGGATGCCATCTGCTTTTGCCAAGCCTCCTCCATTGACTTCATCTTTGTCTCATATTCAACCCTCTTTCGCTCAGATTGTTTTAGTTGTTCTCTCAATTCAGTATTTTCTTCTTCCTTTTGCTCCACAATTGCTTCCACCTTGTACACGCGTTTTTGTAATTCTGCTAAAGCTGAAGGCATGTTCTGAAGCAGCTCTTTGGACAAATCCTGCTAAACCAACAAGGAAAAGAAAGGGCCTTCATCATGAGCGGATGAGAATTTTAACAATATCCTAACGAAAAAATATTATATCCATGGAAGCAATATTTCTAATAGTAAATAAGAAAGATGTGTATTAAATGCATACGCAAATGAAGTTACAATATGTTGAATGGAAGAAAAAAATTGGAATACAACATCGTAAATCAGTGCTTGGTGCCATTTTCACTAGGTGGCTTACACAACTGTATAATTACCACAAAAATGAAGAAAAGGGGAATATTTTGGATATCTGGCAGCCGACTAGTAAAATCCGGCTGCAACAGAGTTTGGTTTTTATGCCGCTATCTTAATTAAATACGGAAAAAAGTTTGTCCAATGCATTTCGAATCATTGTTAATAGATTTAAGTTGAGGGATTAATAATTGGGATATAATTAAGAACTCAAATATACTAGAATTGGGAGTAGTCAAAATTACAAATGATTTAAATACTCTATCTAGGACTTCTGTCCATTGGGTTACAACTTTGTGTTTTATTCTTACTCATTAGTTTAAGACTTTTGTGTTTTATTCTTATTCTTAAATTAATTGTTCACTACTTTGTTATCATAAACAATTCTGCTCGTTAGGTACTTGCTAATTAATCTAATCTTTGTGGATCTGACAATTTTTTATACTACTTATGCGATAATTGGCACTTGATATAAGTGACTTTTTAGCACAACAACAGACATTTGTGTGATAATAGTATTGAATGGTGGGACAGAAGAGAAATGTGAAAACTATATGTTTGAAACTCTAATTAGTTACAATTTTTAGTCAGAAAAAAGAATAGAAAAACTAGATTTTAGTGTATTTACAACAACTGAAAAATAGCTAAGTAGAGATGGAGTTGTCTAAATTAAATCACAGAGAAAATAAGACTATATTGAGTGCATGCTAAAATACCTCAACTTCTGGCATCTGAACACAAGAGTTCCGTCTAGGTTTTTCATTTTCATGATATTTCTTCAGTCTATTGATGTAACTAGAATCCCTACGAACCAACCACCCACGAATCACTGCATGAAAAGGAAACAGAATAACCAAATCAAATTCAACACCTATTTGGAAGATAAGTATGACAGAAAAGAGAACCGTGCTAACCAGATTGAAGTATTATGATTGCATGAATCTCCTCAAGTTTTTTAGAATAAATTGTTATGGAAGATTTCATCAAAACACCATGTTTCCTTCTTGTAATGTCTCCTCGCATAACTGCAATATGACAAAGTAGCAATTAGAAATAAACTAGAACCAAGGTTATGAATAATCAATTGTGACAAGAATTTTGTGATATGAGCCTACAACAACAACTAAGCCTTATCTCACTAAGTGGGATCGACTACATGGATCAACTTCCATTATAATGTTCTATCCAAGACCATACTTTTATTTAAATTGTTCAGCTCGAGATCTTTCTTAATAACTTCTCTTATAGTTTTCCTAGGTCTTCCTCTACCTCTAACTCTTTGACCCCTCTCCATCTGGTCTACTTTCCTTGCAACAAAATCTAAAGGTCTGCTCTCTATATGTCCAATCCACCAAAGTCTATTCTCCACCATTTTTATACTATAGGTGCTACCGATAAGGTCCTCAAATTTATGAATAATCAATTGTGACAAGAATTTTGTGATATGAGCCTACAGTTTAGGTATTTAATTTTCTTAAAGCGTGAGTACCAATAAGGTCCTCAAATTTATTATACAACTAGAGGCCAAACTGCAGAGGTGTTTCTATTTCAACCAATATCATCTATATTATGATAGTTAGTTTCTATTTCAACCAATATCATCTATGCTATTATGATAATTAGTTTCTATTTCAACCAATATCATCTATGCTATTATCATCTTCACTTCAGAAACTTATTCATAATGCCTACACAATCAGTCGATAGGTTTGCAAAATTGAAACTAATATTGATACTGGCAGTACATGATTGTAATGTTGTCACTCCATTCCTAAGTTTACAGAAATAACTGTGGGCTTGATGACCACGGAAGCATTTTTGAATCCCAAGTATTCCCCGCAAAAACTGTTTTCTCTTATCCTCCAGCGCACCAATCTACAAAACAAATCAGAGCACACGATTGACCAAAAAAACACAATACGTAAAACTATAAACTCAAATAACAGATTAAACATAAGCAAAAATTTATGCTTCATGAACAAAGTATTGAAAAACGGGTTGGTCATCTTTCAATGGCACCTTCAGTGTTGAAGTACATGTTTTTAATTTGACTTGCATGATGCAGGGGGATAAACAAAATGAAAATACCAAGTAAGATACATCCCTACAAAGAAAACTTAGACATATACCTGCCCTGCTCGAAGATATAGTTTTGTGTAGCCAACTTGGTACATTTCAGAAGGGATATTAAATTTTTGCAAAACAGCAACTGAGACGCTCAACGGATCCCGAGGTATATCAGTCTCAGAAAGCAGAAACTTGTACCTAGATACATAAAGGAACTGAAATCAACTCATCAGTGAAGATAATCTAGAAACCCTGGGAAAGTTCTCAAATTCCAACTACCTTCTGGAAAATTCTTGATGGTTCACTCGAGTAGGAAATCCAACCTTCGAAATTTTAACAGCTTCTAGAACTCTACAACATCTGAGCTGTTGTAGGACAAGTTCCTTGTCATAAATTCCAGGAAGGTTCTTAATATTTGGCTTTATGCAGCGAATAAAGTGAGGAGTGGTGCTCTCCAATTGATGCATCAACTTGAACAATTGATCCTAAAAGTAAGGAACTTGTTAGATTTGTGTTACTTGATTAATTTCTTTGTATATGTAATGTTTAAGATGGCATTTATTTCCCATCATCATGTCCTAATCTTCTGTGAAAAACCAAAAAGTAATTTCTTTCCAAAGCCTTATTAAAGCTAAAGCAGCTTGAGAAATGCTAAAAAATTACCTTGAACTTTGTTCCAACACCTCTCTTTTGTGAGTATAGTGCACCAACATGGAAAGTGGAGTTTCCATGCTCCTCGGATTGGTTAATCACTTTGGAGAACAACTTCAGCAGTTCACAATTACATGATGAAAGGAGTTGAATAGCATTAGAAGACAATTTATCTCTGTTCTTTACTAGAAAGCCATTTGTATCATACAAAACCTGATAGAAGCCCATATGTTAGCAAAATCAAAAACTTAAAATAAAAATTTCATGGACATACCCTGAGTAACCAATGGCTCAGAGAGAAAATTAACAAAACAATGTTTGCTCATAGCTACTTGACTATAAGAGTTCCAGTCATAAAACACTTGCCAGATGCTTGCACGCTTAACGAAATTACATTTTTATTTGCAGGTAACGAAATAAACTGAAAACAAAAACTCGTGTTACGTATATTGTAGAAACTAGGAAGGGAGCAAGACACCACGTTCAAAAACAACTTATAGGTCATATTCAGAACTCGCACCTTTTTGCAAATCACATGCTAGATAAGAGTACATTCCTGAAAATATACACACTATTGTGGAACAGGAATTTGTCATATGTCATCTACATTACCATGCATGTATTGTTTAGACACTTTTCTTTTCCACTATATGCAATATTGTGGAAAAGAATGCAAAATTTAAACAATTTAACTTGAGTATTAATAAATTAAATAAAAAAGTTATAAAGTGGATTTTAGTGACCATATAACCAGTGTTTTACGATATACATGTGAGTCGTATCTCAGTTCTAAGTAAAATTGAACTCAATATATATATATATATATATATATATATATATATATATATATATATATATATATATATATATATATATATATATATATATATATATATGAAACTGAGTGTAATTAATTTTGGACATGAATACCGATCATATTGATGAATCAAAATTTTCTCCTGAAATTTTTGTAGCCAGACACTTTTTCTTTTCATTTTTTTGTATCCAGTCACTTTTTGTTTTGTTACTTTCATTTATGACTTGAATTGTTGAGGTTTGTGTATAACATATAGGTTTATTATTTTGCACGTCTCTTGTTTATACTAAGAAATGCCTTTTCTTCATCACGCGTCTTACAATTAAGATTCAATTCAAGATTTGGGAAACAGGTCTATCAATTTATGATTAGAATCTCAAATTCACAATTAGATTTGCAACTACTAAATTCCAGAACTCCTTAGATGCCGGGCAGAAACTAACCTCCCCTGCATAGTGACGTACACTAAAAGCCCTGCCTCTTTCCCCTTTGAAGCAATGATTAGTTCCCAGGAGGTTCAGTCTGTTGACAAATGTTAAATCAGAAGCCTCGGCAAAATTTGATTCATCATCCAATAAAGAGAGTAGATTGAGAGGTTTCTGCATATTTTCAACAGATAACATAATGACTACAGCAATGACAGAATAATGTGAAGCAGACAACATTGGACCCGAACACAATTTTTTTAAAAACCAAATAAAGACCTGTTTGGTTGATGAATTTTCTTTCTATTTTCATCTTTTAATGTCCTTTTTTAAAAATAATTTTAATATTCAAATTTCCAAGTTTTAGAAAATATGTTTGTTTCTACTTCTTATTGTCTATTTCCATGAAATGAAAATATGGGAAAGATATTATTTTAACATTTTTAACAAAAAAAAACAGTGGAAATATATTATTTAATCTTTAATTATTGACTCATTTTTAAAATTTTAAAAGTGTAACTAAACTTGGTAGGAACGTGTCTTCTGCACTTTTCTGTATAACTTTTGAGGTCAAATGTGTGATTGTGTGCTTTACTTTGATTTAGGAACCTTTCCCCAGAGAATATACAATAATAAACAGTTAATAGTCAGTTTTTTTGTTGTATTGGTATCAATTTCTAATATATAATAGCAGCTCAATTTCCAGACAAAATGGAACAAACAAATAATTTTGAAAACTAAAGCAAATAAGTAACCTTCTCAAATAGATCCAAGCACTCTTGATTGTCCCCAAAATCTAATGCTGTACAATCGATGCCATCTGATTCACAGTCCTGACAGAAAAAGTAAATTGCATATCAAGAACTTTTACCTTATACATGTGCGAAAATAATACCTCCTCTCACTGGATTCAATTTTCACTCTGATGAGAGTCAATTTACAAGTTGTAGATAATTATGGAAATTAATCAAAATTAATATGATTCTGATTTGTATTTATTTACTTTGCACTGTTACAGAAAAATCTCAAATTCAAAGATAGGTAACAACGGTTAGTGGAAAAATTAATAAATTTGGCACACACCAAGCCAGATATTGGATATTGGATTTCTTGTAAGTATGGCAAGCCGCCATATGTCAAATCCCACATAGGCAAATATGGCAGCATGTGCTTTAGGCAGAAAACCCACGTCTGGCTTTTGTTTATTTGTGTGGGAAAACCTAGTTACATGGAGAAGCAAGATGCCTTATGTGGTAGCTAAAAATAGCGTAGAAGCAGAACTAAGGGTGTGATTGGTTGTAAAAAGAAATAGTTAAGAGTGAAAGAAGAGAGAAATATGTGAGAAATAAAGAAGATTTGAGTTATTGTTTGGTATAAAAGAAGTATAAGAGAAATAGAGAAGAGAGAAATTTTGATGATTTTTAAAAATACAAAAATGTCCTTAAAAATAACATTAAATTTGGAAAAATAGAGGCATAAATAAAAAGTTAGTGTCAAAATAGTATTTCTCATTTCTTTCTTCCCCATTGTGAAGAGATTGAGAAAAGTGGTGGGTCCCACTTATTTTTTTCTTTCTTCTCACTTTCTATTCTAAACCAATCAAAGAGAAATTAGCTCTCTCTTCCACATTTCTCTCTCACCTTAGTCTCTCTATCTTTAACCAATCGCAACATAAGAGCCATTGGCAGCATGAATCTGTGAAGGTGAGTGGCTAAAGAGGATGCTTGAAGAACTGAAAATTTCTTATAATGGTAGGGTGAGAATTATGTGACAATAAGGTTGTTATCAGTATGGCCTAGAATTTAGTTCAACACGATAGACCAAGAAATTGACAGACACTTCATAAAAGAGATTGATCATAACAGATTGATCATGGCAACATTATGGTTCACCACGTACCACCGTCATGTCATCAAACTGAAGACATTTTGACCAATGCTCTTCCGAGGCACATCTATGGATATCTTAGAACCAATCTTGTTATAATAGATATCTATCACCCAGATTGAGAGGGTGTATATAATTATGCAAATTAATCAGAATTAATATGATTTTTGTTGAAATAAAAGAGATTAAGAGACATTTGAATAAACTGTGTGTTTTGAAAAACACTACGAAGACTTTATTATTTATAGAGAGATTACAACTAATTACATGATATAGTCGATGTGGGACTATTCTATATACAAATATTCTTAACACTATATATTTACAAATATCAACACTTCCCCTTAAGCTTGAGCATATAAGTCAAATGCACCAAGTTTGTTACATATATAATTAGTTCTGGGACTTCGTTGTGATTTTGTAAACATGTTTTTCAATTGATCATTAGAGTTGACAAAGCTTGTGACGATGTCACCTGACTCGATCTTCTCACTGATAAAGTGACAGTCTATTTCAATATGTTTGGTCCTCTCATTGGTCTTGCTTCTTCAATTTGAAGTTCCTTGAGCAACTGTTTTAACCAAATAAGTTCACATGTTGCCATTGTCATGGCCCTATACTCTGCCTCGGCGCTTGATCTTGCAACTACGTTTTGTTTCTTACTTTTCCAGGATATAAGGTTTCCTCCAACAAGTACACAATATCCAGAGGTGGATCGTCTATCAATTGGTGACCCTGCCCAATCAGCATCAGAGTATCCAACTATCTGAGTATGTCCTTTATCTTCATACACTAGACTTTTTCCTGGAGCACATTTGTTGTATCTCAGAATCCGGATAACAGCATTCGTGTGTTCCTGACAAGGGGAATTTAAGAACTGACTTACCACACTAACTGCAAAAGAAATGTTTGGACGAGTGACTGTGAGATAATTCAACTTTCCAACCAATCTTCTATACCTTCCTGAGTCAAATAGAGGCTCCCCCTGATTGGGTAGTAGTTTGACACTTGGATCCATAGGAGTATCAGCTGGTTTAGCATTCAACAAACCTGTTTCTTACCAAATATGCATAACATATTTCCGCTGAGAAATCACCAAACCATCTTTAGATTGGGCTACCTCAATACCCAAGAAATAGTGGAGTTTACCAAGATCTTTTGTTTGAAATTGATGTGAGAGATGTTGTTTTAACTGGAGTATACCCTGTTGATCACTACCAGTTATGACAATATCATCTACATACACAATAAGATAAATACACCATTGGACTGAGTGACGATAAAAAACATAATGGTCAGCTTCACTACGGACCATACCAAACTGTTGTACTACAGTTCTGAATCTGCCAAACCAAACTCTCGGAGATTGCTAAGACCAAAAAGAGACTTGTGTAACCTACACACCATATTCGACGACTCTCCCTGAGCAACAAACCCAGGTGGTTGCTCTATATATACTTCCTCTACAAGATTACCATGTAAAAAGTATTTTTTATATCAAGTTGATGAAGAGAGCAATGTTGAATGGCTGCAATGGCTAGAAGAAGTCTCACAGATGCCATCTTGGCTACAGGCGAGAAAGTATCACTGTAATCCAATCCAAAAATTCGAGTGTATCCTTTGGCTACCAAACGAGCTTTAAATCGATCAATCGTACCATCTGGACCAACCTTCACTGTATAAAGCCAACGGCAACCTACTAAAGATTTCCCAGGGGATAGAAGAATCGGTTCCCAAGGTACCACTACTTTGAAGAGCACACGTTTCATCAATTATTGCTTGCCTCCACTCAGGGTGAGATAAAGTTTCACTTGGAGTTTTAGGAAAAGAAACAGAAGACAAAGAAGACAAACAAGTATACTGCAAAGGGGAAAGACGATGATAACATAAATCAATATAATGTAAAGAAGGATTTCGTGTTTGACGTATACCTTTTCGAAGGACAATTGGAAGATCGGACTCAGGTTGCAGGATCGGATCCAGTGATGGCGGAGGCATCGGAGGAGAGTCTGCAATGACCTCAGGGACAGGGACGACAGGCGTTGGGTGACGACGCTGATATGTTTGAAGTGGTCGAGAAGTGGGGGGGGGGGGGGGGGGGGGGGTGTCAGGAACCATAGACTAATGGGGGATAATGGTAGACGGGACATTAATAACTGTCGGAAAAGGTATGGAAGTATTTTCTTGAATGGATTCTGGAGTTACGTGACTGGACTCGACATATGGAACAGACTCGAAGAAGGTAACATCGGCCGATATGAGGTATCATTGTAGAGTATGTGAATAACAACGATAACCTTTTTGGGATCGATGATAACCAAGAAAGACACACTTTAGTGATCAAACTGATAGTTTATCAAGACCAGGAGAGAGATTGTGTACAAAACATGTGGATTCGAAGACTCGAGGAAGAATTGGGTGAAGTGGGGAATTGGGAAAAAGGATTGAATGAGGGATTTTATTGTTAAGAGCGGATGAGGGCATGTGATTTATAAGGTAACATGTCGTTAGCACAGCATCCCCCCAAAATCGAAGTGGAACATTACCATGGAGAAGTAGGGTCCGAGTGGTTTCTACGAGATGTCGATTTTTATGTTCGGCTACCCCGTTTTGTTGAGGTGTGTGAGGGCAAGATGTTTGATATAAAATTTTGAAATTGTTAGGATAAATATTCACGGGCATTGTCACCTCTTAAGGTACGGATATACACACCGAATTGAGTTCTTATTTCTTGATAGAATTGTTCAAAGATAGAAAATAATTCAAATCTATTCTTCAATTAAAATAACCATGTGCAGCGTGAAAAATCATCAATAAAGGTGACAAAATACCTAGACTCAAGAGTAGAGACAGTACGTGAGGGACTCCAAACATTGGTGTGAACTAAAGCAAAAAGGGACGAAGCTCGTTTATTGACTCGATTGGGAAACTGACCACGAGTGTGTTTCCCTAGCTGACACGACTCACAATGTAAATTAGATACCTTCGATAAATTTGACACCAACTTATGTAGTTTAGAAAGACTGGGATGACCTAACTGGACATGAATAGTGAGTAAAGAATCTTTGGCTAAGCATGTGTGAGATGACACTGAGAGGTAATAAAGGCCTTGAGACTCACATCCGACGCCACTCATCCTTCCCGAACTTCGATCTTGCAGGGGAACATTATTGTTAGTGAAGGTGACACTACAATCAAGAGAACGAGTTAAACGACTGACTGAAAGTAAATTAAATGGACAATTAGGTACATAGAGGACAGAAGTAACAGAGAGAGAAGATAGAATTTGAACATTACTAATCCCTTTGGATCGGGTTTGAGAATCATTGACAGAAGTTATAGTAGGGAAGAAACCAGATGTAGAGAGGGAAGAGAAAAGATTTTTATTACCGGTAACATGATCAGACGCACCAGAATCAAGGACTGAAGTTCCAAGAGAAGATGATTGAGAGAGACAAGCAGATGAATTACCAATATGTGTTACCGAAGTAGTAGAATCTATGTTCTGATAATTCTGATACCATCTGAGGAAATCATCGTAGTTTGGCGTAAAGTTACGAAGAGTAGCAATGAGTATCTGAAGAGAGAAAGTATCACGCGAATCGGGTGAACGTTGGTGAAAAGTGGGGAACGGATGAATCGGAGGAGGCGCTTTTGCCGGTAGGGTTAGTTTGCTGGAAGATCGCCGGTAACAATAGCGACGGCGGCAGCAATGCGGTGGTGACTGGAGAATTTTGAAAGCTGATGTCGGAATGAGTCACGACAGAGTATGGAAGGCAAACCGGAGTTATGACACGGTTTGCCAAAAAAAAATCACTAGAAGACAATGGGTCAACCAAGTAAAGCACGGTGAAGGATTGTCTCTCAATAGACTCTAAATACCATGTTGAAATACAAGAGACTAAGAGACATTTGAATAAATAGTGTGTTTTGAAAAGCACTACGAAGACTTTATTATATCTAGAGATATTACAACTAATTACATGATATCGTCGATGTGGGATTATTCTGTATACAAATATTCTTAACACTATATATTTAAAAATATCAACAGATTTGTATTTAGTTACTTTGTAACATTTACAGAAAAATGTATAAGTTGTTTCCTTATTAGTATTAGTTATAATGAGGATCAATTTTCCTCCTCATCCTTAGGCCATAGAATTTGTTGAAGATTGGCACATATCAAATCATAATCATTTGATTATGATTTGTTAAGTTGTTACAAAACAGTGGTGTAAATAGATTTATTCTCTATTATTATTATTTCCTTATTTAGGTAGCAGCAATTATAGGGAGTTATGTCTCTGTTTATTAACAAGTTAGTATAGCTTGTTGTATTCTATTTATACCTTACAATGTAATAGTTCCTATCACGATGAAATATACAATATATTTCTATATGGTATCAGAGCGCAAGATCTGAACCATCCATAAATCGTGAGCACCACCCATGGCAGATACTAAAGCAGAAAATTCAGCCAACAGTTTGGCTGAAGGACATGCTCTTCCTATCACTGGTCACAAATTGAATGGCCAGAATTACAATCAATGGGTGCGCTCAGTCAAAATCTACCTTCAAGGAAAAGGGAAGGAAGGTTATATCACAGGAGACTCCAAGTGTCCAAAAAAGGGGGATTCAAACCTCGAAAAATGGCAATTAGAAAACAGTCTAGTAATGTCATGGCTGCTAAACACCATGACAAATGAAATTGGAGAAAATTTCATGTACTACGACACTGCCAAAGAGATGTGGGATGCCGTAAAGGAAACCTACTCTAATGTCGACAATACATCTGCAATTTTTGAAATCAAGAGCATACTCCATGATTTGCGTCAAGATGACCGATCAGTCACAGAGTATTTTAATACTCTCAATCGTCACTGGCAGCAACTGGATGTATATGATGAAGTTGAATGGAGCTGCACGGAGGACAAAAAGAAGTACAAAGAATTGGTGGAGAAAGATAGAGTCTACAAATTTCTATTAGGTTTGAACACAGAACTTGATGAAGTTCGTGGGAGAATCCTTGGAACCAAACCTCTTCCAAAAATTCGAGAAGCATTCTCGGAAATACGAAGAGAGGAGAGCAGGAGAAAAGTGATGCTTGGAAAATCCAGTGCAGTCCCATCTATAGAAGGATCTGCAATGGCAGCAAGGGGAGATCAGCGTTCTTTCCAAAAGAAAACTCGGCCTTGGTGTGACCACGGCAAGAAACCGGGTCATACCAAGGAGACATGCTGGATCATTCATGGAAAGCCATCAGAGCTAAAATGGACTAAAAACCGGGACAGCAGGGGGAACACAGCTGAGGTAAATTCTCACTCATCACCATTCAACAAGGAGCAAATGGAAGCCTTACAAAAAATGCTTCAACAAACAATTGGTACAGCTACTGTGGCACAAAAAGGTAATCTTTTTCATGCTCTAAACACTAGCATGGGAAAACAAAATTCATGGATTATTGACTCAGGAGCATTTGATCACATGACTGGAGATTTGACTGTCTTTGATAGCTATTCTCCATGTCAAAATAATTCGACTGTTCGAATTGCTGATGGTACCCTTTCTAAGGTCATGGGTAAAGGTTCAGTCATTATTTCACAAAATATTACTCTTAGTTCAGTACTGTATGTGCCTAAACTTGATTGTAACTTGCTGTCCATCAGTAAACTTACAAAGGATTTGAAGTGTATCACTAAATTCTTTCCTAACCTGTGTGAATTTCAGATTTTGGAGTCGGGGAGGACGATTGGCAATGCTAAAGAATGTGCTGGACTCTATATCCTTCAGGCTGAAGCATCTAAACCAAAATCCGAGGCAACCTCTTGCGCTGTAGTTTCTGCATGTAGTGAAAATTCTGCAATGCTGTGGCACTATAGACTAGGCCACCCAAATTTTATGTACTTGAAAAAAATGTTTCCTAAAGTATTCAATAAAAATCAGAAGTTGTTTCAATGTGAAATTTGTCAATTGTCCAAACATACACGCAGCCCCCACCCACCTCAACCCTATAAACCTTCCCAACCTTTTTATGTTATTCATAGTGATATATGGGGACCATCGCGAGTCAGAAATGTAACTGGATCAAGATGGTTTGTCACCTTTATTGATGACCACACACGGATCACTTGGGTCTACCTTATGAAAGACAAATCGGAAGTTGGTAGAATATTTGAATGTTTCCATACCATGGTGCAAACACAATTTCAAAGCAAGATTAGAGTGCTTAGGAGTGATAATGGTCGTGAGTACTATAATTCTGCACTAAGCTCATACTTTACGCAACATGGAATAATACACCAAACCTCATGTGTGGATACACCTCAGCAGAACGGGGTTGCCGAGAGAAAGAATAGACACCTCCTAGAAGTAACCCGATCTCTCATGCTAGCTACAAATGTCCCTAACCATTTTTGGGGAGAAGCTGTCCTCTCTACAACCTATCTAATAAACAGAATGCCTTCCCGAATCCTTAACTTTCATACGCCTTACTCCACTCTCCAAACCTTATACTCAACCAATCGCATCCTTACATCTATTCCTTTAAAAATATTTGGATGCACAACCTTTGTCCATAATCTTGATCCCCAACGCAGTAAACTTGACCCGAAATCCATTAAATGCATATTCCTCGGCTACTCTCCTCACCAAAAGGGATACAAATGTTATTCACCTCAAAACAAAAAATTCTACCACACCATGGATGTGACTGTTTTTGAGAATCAACCATATTATCCCAAAGTTGGCATTCAGGGGGAGAACATTTATCCAATTGAAGTGGTAGAATCCCAACTTTTGGAACTTGAGCTAACTGAACCCAAACTCACTGGAGAGGCATCAAAACCTACACCTGAACCAAATGTAACTGGATCAAGATGGTTTGTCACCTTTATTGATGACCACACACGGATCACTTGGGTCTACCTTATGAAAGACAAATCGGAAGTTGGTAGAATATTTGAATGTTTCCATACCATGGTGCAAACACAATTTCAAAGCAAGATTAGAGTGCTTAGGAGTGATAATGGTCGTGAGTACTATAATTCTGCACTAAGCTCATACTTTACGCAACATGGAATAATACACCAAACCTCATGTGTGGATACACCTCAGCAGAACGGGGTTGCCGAGAGAAAGAATAGACACCTCCTAGAAGTAACCCGATCTCTCATGCTAGCTACAAATGTCCCTAACCATTTTGGGGAGAAGCTGTCCTCTCTACAACCTATCTAATAAACAGAATGCCTTCCCGAATCCTTAACTTTCATACGCCTTACTCCACTCTCCAAACCTTATACTCAACCAATCGCATCCTTACATCTATTCCTTTAAAAATATTTGGATGCACAACCTTTGTCCATAATCTTGATCCCCAACGCAGTAAACTTGACCCGAAATCCATTAAATGCATATTCCTCGGCTACTCTCCTCACCAAAAGGGATACAAATGTTATTCACCTCAAAACAAAAAATTCTACCACACCATGGATGTGACTTTTTTTGAGAATCAACCATATTATCCCAAAGTTGGCATTCAGGGGGAGAACATTTATCCAATTGAAGTGGTAGAATCCCAACTTTTGGAACTTGAGCTAACTGAACCCAAACTCACTGGAGAGGCATCAAAACCTACACCTGAACCAAATGTAACTGGATCAAGATGGTTTGTCACCTTTATTGATGACCACACACGGATCACTTGGGTCTACCTTATGAAAGACAAATCGGAAGTTGGTAGAATATTTGAATGTTTCCATACCATGGTGCAAACACAATTTCAAAGCAAGATTAGAGTGCTTAGGAGTGATAATGGTCGTGAGTACTATAATTCTGCACTAAGCTCATACTTTACGCAACATGGAATAATACACCAAACCTCATGTGTGGATACACCTCAGCAGAACGGGGTTGCCGAGAGAAAGAATAGACACCTCCTAGAAGTAACCCGATCTCTCATGCTAGCTACAAATGTCCCTAACCATTTTTGGGGAGAAGCTGTCCTCTCTACAACCTATCTAATAAACAGAATGCCTTCCCGAATCCTTAACTTTCATACGCCTTACTCCACTCTCCAAACCTTATACTCAACCAATCGCATCCTTACATCTATTCCTTTAAAAATATTTGGATGCACAACCTTTGTCCATAATCTTGATCCCCAACGCAGTAAACTTGACCCGAAATCCATTAAATGCATATTCCTCGGCTACTCTCCTCACCAAAAGGGATACAAATGTTATTCACCTCAAAACAAAAAATTCTACCACACCATGGATGTGACTTTTTTTGAGAATCAACCATATTATCCCAAAGTTGGCATTCAGGGGGAGAACATTTATCCAATTGAAGTGGTAGAATCCCAACTTTTGGAACTTGAGCTAACTGAACCCAAACTCACTGGAGAGGCATCAAAACCTACACCTGAACCAAATGAAAATGCAACAGAAATTGCAGAACCTACACATGGACCAGAAGAAACTACATTAGAAAATGTAGAGGAAATTGCAGTAGAAACTACAGCCCCTACAACAAAAACTGCACCAGAAAACAACGTGAAAGTGTACTCCAGGAAGAGCAAGAAGGGAATAGAGTCCTGCACAGCTCCAAGGCAGAACCAAGAAACCTCCAAGACTCTAGAAAATGACGTTCCCTCAGGTAATACTGCTCCTAACTCTGTGAATGTTAATGACATTAATATTCCTATTGCTTTGAGAAAAAATGTAAGATCGTGTACTAAACATCCCATTGAAAGATTTGTATCTTATGGAAAATTGTCCCAGAGTTACAAGACGTTTGTAACAGCCCTTGACAATACACATATTCCAAGCAACATCCAAGAGGCACTCCAAAATTCTGAATGGACAGCAGCCGTAACTGAAGAGGTTCAGGCCTTAATTAAGAATGGCACTTGGGAGATCACAAGCCTACCATCAGGGAAGAAGCCGGTAGGATGCAAATGGATATTCTCCATGAAGTATAATGCAGATGGGAGCGTAAATCGGTACAAAGCTCGACTTGTAGCAAAGGGATTTACTCAATCATATGGAGTAGACTATGAAGAGACTTTTGCACTGGTGGCCAAACTGAACTCAGTTAGAGTTATTCTCTCTTTGGCTGCAAATTTAGATTGGCCACTCCATCAACTAGATATCAAGAATACCTTCTTAAATGGTGACCTAGAAGAGGAAGTTTATATGCAGACTCCTCCTGGACTTGAATCATCCAGCACCGCAAATATGGTGTGCAGGCTCTGAAAATCCCTTTATGGCCTCAAGCAGTCTCCAAGGGCGTGGTTTGATAGATTGACTCGAGTTGTAAAGAAAGACGGGTGCAACCAATGTCAATCAGATCACACTATGTTTGTTAAACACTCCATGGAAGGAAAGGTAGCTTTGTTTATTGTTTATGTTGATGATATCGTTATTACAGGAAATGATTATGATCAAATTGATCATTTAAAGGGACTCTTGGCAAAGGAATTTGAAGTTAAGGACTTGGGACAACTGAAGTATTTTTTAGGGATGGAAGTTGCTCGAACAAAGGATGGTATCTATGTATCACAAAGGAAATACACCCTTGACTTACTTCAAGAAACTGGAATGCTTGGGTGCAAGGCAGCTAATACACCAATAGAACAAATAAAAGGAAGAGAAGATGAAAGTCCACCAGCCGACAAAGATAGATATCAAAGTTTAGTTGGGAAACTAATCTACCTATCTCACACTAGGCCCGACATTGGGTTCGCTGTAAGCTTGGCTAGTCGCTACATGTCAAATCCAACTGAGTCTAACATGAAAATGGCGAATAGAATCCTCCAATATCTCAAAGGCACACCAGGCCGAGGCCTCCACTTCAAGAGGAATTCAAACAGGGACATTGAAGTTTATACAGATTCAGATTGGGCAGGATGCTCCACAGACAGAAAATCGACTACAGGCTATTGTTCATTTGTGTGGGGGAACCTAGTAACTTGGAGAAGCAAGAAACAATCTGTAGTGGCGAGGAGTAGTGCAGAAGCAGAATTTAGAGCTATGGCCCTAGGTATTTGTGAAGGAATGTGGCTTAAGAGCATGCTAGATGAAATCAAAATTCATGTGAACCATTCTGTGAGATTACTATGTGATAACAAAGCTGCTATAAGCATTGCAAAGAACCCAGTCCAACATGATAGAACAAAACATGTGGAAATTGACCGACACTTCATTAAAGAAAAAATTGATCAGAAGATTATAAATATTGATCATGTCCCATCATGCAAGCAACCTGCAGATATTTAACCAAGGCTCTTCCAAGGAATACTTATGAAAATATCAAATCCAATTTGGGTATGATAGACATCTACCACCCAGATTGAGGGGGAGTGTTGAAGATTAGCACATATCAAATCATAATCATTTGATTATGATTTGTTAAGCTGTTACAAAACAGTGGTGTAAATAGATTTATTCTCTATTATTATTATTTCCTTATTTAAGTAGCAGCAATTATAGGGAGTTATGTCTCTGTTTATTAGCAAGTTAGTACAGCTTGTTGTATTCTATTTATACCTTACAATGTAATAGTTCCTATCACGATGAAATATACAATATATTTCTATAGAATTGATTATGGGATCTGTATTTTTTTCTATTTATTTCCTCCTCTGTATCATTTAGAATCAATCAAATTAATATTGTCTTCACATTTCTACATAAATCTAAATTAATATTGCCAAACAACAGACTCTGATAAGATACCCTTGATTAAACTATTTTCTATGAATAGAATACTAATAGAGATATGGATGACGAGGTGGGCCTCAACTATGGATCTAAGCCAAAAGTGTGGAAGGTCTATACTAAAAGAATAAAAGGAATAATTATAGGAGTTTGTTATTGTTATTATAGGAGTTTGTTATCATAATTAGAGGAATTTGTTATTATAATTAGAGGAGTTTGTTTCAATAAAATAGGAATAAGTTTGTGGCTATAAAAGAGGATAGAAAGGGTAGGAATGAGATATCTAAGAATTCTATTAGGATTCACCATCTTGGTGAGGGAAGCACTGTGTGCTTAAGGGGCTGATAGGTATTCACCTTCGGTTGTTATTTTACTGTTTCATTCATTTATTTTCTATTATTCCATATATTCATATAAGAACCCATCAATTGGTCCGACCTATCGGATCCGAACCCGCACCGTGTCTGAGAGCGCTAGATGCCACGGAAACAAAAAATGGAAAACAGAATTGAAGCATTGCAGGAACAAATGGGTGAAGTAAAGACGACGTTACAGTCCTTGATCGAACAAATGCAGACTCAAAGCCGGGTGATCGGTGAGATGAGCAAGCAACTGGGCAAACAGAAGACAGCACCGGAGAATGACACGTCTGTCGAAGTATCGTCTTACAACGCATCACGTCTTGCTGGGAAGAAAGTGAAGCTGCCAGTCTTCGAAGGTGATGATCCAGTTGCATGGATTACGCGCGCAGAGATTTATTTTGATGTGCAGAACACCCCGGATGAAATGCGGGTTAAGCTGTCACGTTTGAGTATGGAGGGTTCAACTATACATTGGTTCAATTTACTGCTTGAAACAGAGGATGATCTCTCTTGGAAAAAATTGAAGAAGGCCTTAATTGTGCGTTATGGCGGTCGACGCTTAGAAAATCCGTTTGAAGAATTGTCCATGTTACGACAAACCAGAAGTGTGGAGGAGTTTGTGGAAGCTTTTGAGCTTCTATCATCGCAAGTGGGTCAATTACCTGAGGAACAATATTTGGGTTATTTCATGAGTGGTTTAAAACCACAGATCAGAAGGCGAGTTCGAACATTGAATCCTATCACTAGGATGCAAATGATGAGGATGGCTAAAGATGTTGAAGGTGAACTAAAAGAAGAAGATGACGATGGGGAGCGATATTATGGGAAGAAGAAGGTCGTTTCTGATTTTTGGGGCCGAAAACATTGGGCTGGATCCTCACCCAAATATCGTAATGGGTCAAATTTTAACCCTAAAGATCTGACCAATCGACTAATACGGGTTGGTCCAACCCGACTCAAAAAACGGGTTTGGTGGGTTCCATGCAAAATTCCTCTTCGTTGTTGCATTCAACCGGTAAGAAAACAGAAAACGACCGGCACACTAATTTTTTTAAGCGATGGAAAGGGGTTCGAAGTGTGCACAGTGATGAGATGGAGGAAAGTCGAGCTAAAGGTCTATGTTTCAAGTGTGGCGGGAAGTATCACCCCACTCTTCACAAATGCCCTGAAAGATCAATAAGGGTTTTGATTCTAGGAGACGGCGAGAGTCTAAACGAGGAAGGCGAGATCATATCCATGGAGGCTCATAATTCTGAGAGTGAAGAGGAAGCAGAGTGTAAGTTCATTGGGGTGTTGGGAAGTATGGGTGAGCATCGAACTATGAAAATTGAAGGCAAATTGGGGGATGTTGATGTGGGTGTTTTAGTGGATAGTGGAGCTAGTCACAATTTTATTTCTTCTAAAACCATTGCTGCTTTAGGCTTGCAAGTCACTCCTATGGCTGCAAAGAGCATTAAGTTGGGAGACGGACATAGGGTGTTTTCTCAAGGGGTGCGTAAAGAAGTTAGGATAAATCTGGGTCCAATGGTGATAGTGGTGGATGCCTTGGTTCTGGATTTAGGGCGACTGGATGTAGTACTGGGAGTTTCATGGTTGAGTACTCTAGGGAAGGTCGTTATGGATTGGAAGGCTCTCTCGATGCAATTTTGGCATAAAGATGAGCTAGTAATGTTACAAGGGCAGGGAGGGAAACAATAACAACAAGGTTTCCTCAACAATTTCTTGGAAGATAGACATGAGAGAAGGGGTGAAGTGTGGAGTTGGTCCAAAGGTGAAAAGAAACTAGATGATGCTTATCTGAGGGGACAATTTCCCGAATTTAGCCTTGAGGACAAGGCTGGTTTTATGGAGCGAGGTATTGATAGAGATATGGATGACGAGGTGAGCCTCAACTATGGATCTAAGCCAAAAGTGTGGAGGGTCTATACTAAAAGAATAAAAGGAATAATTATAGAAGTTTGTTAGTGTTATTATAGGAGTTTGTTATTATAGGAGTTTGTTATCATAATTAGAAGAATTTGTTATTATAATTAGAGGAGTTTGTTTCAATAAAATAGGAATAAGCTTGTGGCTATAAAAGAGCGTCTATGGTATTAGACCCACTGCACTGTGTTTTTGTTAGTATTTGGCAACAATTTTCGAAGTCTGATCAAATCTCCCCTTTTGCAAAGAGAACGGAAGTACTAAACTTTAAATGCAAGGAGACATTTTTCTAGGAATTCACACTAAGCATTCTTAGGACAGAAATTCGCACAACAAAATTCACAAAATTGTTTCACATTATATTGTTCAATACTAATTTATTAAAGGTGTTCAGCATCAAAATATCAAGTAATATTGACACCTAAAATAGTTCCTGACCTCCTGCTCAAGTTTAAACAGATGCCGATTAAAATGTTGTTGAAGCCTTTCATTGGCATAATTTATACAAAACTGTTCAAAGTTGTTCTTCTGAAAAAGAGAAGCAAGAAACTGTTAGAACATATACCATATTCTTTGAAGCATGAATATATCAATACAAATCGCCTACCTGGAATGACTGAAACCCATAAAAATCAAGGATACTAATGGATTTCTCTGTATGTTTTTCATTCACTTCAAGTGACTTGTTAAGTTGTTGTACAAGCCATTCAAACAAGCTTGAATAAATAAATTTGGCAATTGCATCTCTTGTTTCAATGGCCTGGCATAGAATGTGAAAAAGATAGATAAATAAATAAACAGCACACATATACACATATTGAATAAAGAGCATTTATAACCACAGAAAATACAAGAATGAAATGTTCGAATAATAAGCAGACCTGCAATAATGTCAAACTTTTGGAAACAGTATCTTTGTCAGATTGGACTTTATGGGTAGATAATGCTGCCATTAAGTCCTGGGAACTGCAACCCATCAGCAGGGCAGCACTGGTTACAGCTGCAAAAAAAAAATCATGTATTCTTCAAAATCATTTCCGGACACATTACAAAATAAGATATTTTTTGTTGTCTTTAGTCTATGGCATTGCAAAGAATGCTAGCCCCAGTGTGCTTTAAGAATTTAATAACATCAAATTACCATACACAGCATGAGGTAAAGATAGACCACCAAAAGACATGTGACATGCTATGAAACTTACCTTCATCACCCACAACCTCGATGTGATTTTCACTGTCAGTGACTTTGAATGATATATTTCCCAACCATAATATTGCAGCAAGCACTTTAAAGATCAGCTCTTGGTCCTCTTTACAAATTCGAACAGCATCAAATGCTTCCTGGGGAAATTGTAGATGCAAAAGGAGAAAATTAGATGAATTTTAAGAGGCCAGAAATAAAGTAAGAATTTTTTATAAAGCAAACACATTGTCAAGTATTATACCATCAGCTGATGAAAGTTTATAGCATCGTCAATGCCACCAATAGTGATGCAGTCACTCTGGTTTAGATATTTATATTCATGGGCTGCTCTAAGACTTAGTCTATCTGCATAGGAAAAGAGAATGGATCTATAAGTCAATATAAAAATTCAATTATGGTCAAGAAAACACTCTGCAAAGAAAATATAACTTCATATGTGAAAAATTATGCTAATTAATGTGTCATAAATAAAAAAGTCTCTGCAAGACCTTATTAAAATATATTTAAAAGGGCAAAGGATGTACACTGATAATACTGGTTGGCATAGGATAAAATTCCAAACTACATTCAAATGAGATGGTCTTGAGGATGGTAATTAGTTTAGTTGTCCCAGAATAGTGATATATTGGTCAAAATATTTGAATTTGGACCTACTCTCTCATCGGTTAAAGTTGTTGTACCAAAACTGACGTGTAAGGTCGGGGATGCATCTCTCACTTATAAACATGTTTTCAGGTCATATTTGATCTAATGTGAGTAAGGCTGTTCAAAAAACCATGAACCGAACTGAATCGCCCGAACCGAACCGAACTGAGGGTAAAATAATCGAACCGTTATGTTTGGTTAGTGAACCGAATCATATTGCATAAACAATTCTAATGCTAAGTAAACCGAACCGAAATTGGAACCAAACTGATTGAAACTAAAAATGAAAAATACTAAAAACAAGTTTAAATTTAAAAAAAAAAATCGAAAAATAGTTCAACGGTTCGGTTCTTTAACAAATGGTTCAGGTTTGGGAAAAATTGTCTTCTAACGGTTCGGTACGGTTCAGAATTTTGAAACGGTATACCAAACCAATAGTTTTGGTTCGGTTCGGTTTTTAATAAATTAAAATGGTTCGGTTCAAGTGAATTTTTAGCATGGTTTGATTCGATTTGGTTCGGTTTTTTCATTGAACTGTACTATAAATAGCCCTAAATGTGAGACTCTCAACACACCTCCCTCAAACCAAAAACCTAGACATCTAAAGCATGGCCTGGCTACCTAGTTAACAGGTGGCCCCACGTGTTTTGGATAGGCTTTAACACTGTTGAGTTTGCAACCTCAATTGATAATATCATATCAAATAAATGCTTAGGATTTGATACCGCATTTATAAACACTTTTTAATGTTGCATCTCATCAAATGTAGACTCTCAGAGCACACCATCCTCAAACCCAAGACTGGACATTTAGAGTGTGACCCAAGTGGCCCGATAGCAGGTGACCCAAGAGATCTTCGATAGACTCTAATACCATCATACAATTTTAGATTGAGCCTAACTTAACCTTATGAAACTGGCTTACACAGTGAAGGATGCTTCTCACTTATAAACATTTTTTCAAGTCATATGTCATCTATGTGGAACTCTCAACAGAAGATCATACTCATTGTCTAAGCATGACAGCTTCAATAATGGTAACATAAGGGTAAGTAAAACCCCAAAAAATGTCCTGAAGCTGAGAGCTTCTTCAGCATCAAAATACTTCAATATTTTTCAGAATAACAAAAGAATGTGCTACTAAAATCCAAAGAAAATGGGCTGTTTGGCTCTTTAAAGTAAATGATATGATCATTACAACTTCAACTGATTGCATAAACCCCATATAAATACGTCATATACAAACTGTGAGACAGAAAAGTATACAAGTACTCGAAGTTCACAAAGAAGTTGATAGATTGCTAAGAAGACACACCTTTAAGACTAGATGAAGATCCAGCACAAAGTTGATATAGTACATGATACGACCTCTCACCATTGGCCACTTGAACAACTCTTGACTGCTCACAGAACACATGATATTTCATCAGTGAGAAGAGATAAACATTACAGATTAAAACTTGGTTCAAATAGGGCATCAGAGATTACCTTTTCCAACAAATCTGTCCGAGTTAGCATATGGATTTGAATATGACAAACACAGAGCCATGAAAATAAGTTAACTCGGTAATTACAATAGAAATGGAGATAAAAATGTCAAGCACATGTGTAGTAAAATATATAGCTTGAATTAGCTTACAGGTTTGAATTTTAGCCCCACATATTTTACCCGTGGCACTGAAATGAATTTCCATAAACTTTCCCTGCACCAAATTAAAAATGCATATGAATGAAACTGCTCAGCCTTTAAAGATCATCCAAAAGGAGATGCATAGCCTTCAACAATTAAAAGTAAGATTAAAATTTCAAATTTATGGACATACTTGTTGGAAAACCTTTCAACTGTAGAAATCCTAATAAAACAATAGCATGAGTAAATTCCATTACACTAGGAATAAAATACTCACAAATCTGGTTGAGTTGTCATTCACAGATGTTTTTGCATTCCCAAAAGTTTCTAGTATACAATTTGTTTGAAGAACATCATTTGTTGTCCCGCTACTGCCACTGCCAAGAGAAGCTAAGTATTGTATAGCAATTTTAGCTGTCTCTGTCTTCCCAGATCCACTCTCACCACTGCAAAGAAATTCTAATAGTGAATTTCAGCAACTGCTAGAATTTATATTTATTACTACTATGAAATTTCAATGCCATCAAGTTCAAGAACATATATATACAAGTATTGTGCATAATAGAAAGCGAGAAACTCATGGTAAGAGTAGAAGAATCAGAGAGAAAGAGTGGGAAAATCTGAGATCTTAGCTCTTTGTATTTTGAGATTGTGTCAAATTTAGTTAGATGAGGGACAGGAACTGGTATTTATACAAGAGGGACTTGTGCTGAGTTAGTACAAGTTAACTACAATAGATAGGCCTTGTTTGGTTTTATTCTATTTTTTGTTTTCCAGCTACTACAAGCCAAAGCTAACAGTTACTCAATTAGTACACAAAAAGAGTCTCCAAGGTACTAAAATGCTGACCTTATGACAATGGACTGATTTACTTCATCTGCAAGATACAAAAAAGACAAATAGAAAACCTTTATAAACTTGTAATTCACTTACAACACAAAAATTTCAAACAAAGAGAGGGAAACAGTCCCCACTCACCACTCATCATCTGGTTATAAGCTGCATCTATCATGCCATAAACATGAGGACTATCAACAAGTTG
This sequence comes from Lathyrus oleraceus, assembly GCF_024323335.1. Classification (NCBI taxonomy): domain Eukaryota; kingdom Viridiplantae; phylum Streptophyta; class Magnoliopsida; order Fabales; family Fabaceae; genus Lathyrus; species Lathyrus oleraceus. The sequence goes on along the minus strand of NC_066582.1, from coordinate 358,788,771 downwards.
TTGCCTATAAGTGAAAACATAATTATTTCCATAAATCTGGAGATCTTTGAAAGGATTGAGTGCAATTAAAATGGGCCCTGCTTTACTCTGCAGACAGAAAGCAAGAGCAGCTTATGAGATCATATAGATGATCACCCAAGCCAAGGAAAAAGCCAGAGCAGGCATACATACATAAATCATCTCCTGAGAATATCTAAACCTAAGATTGTGAAGAACCGAGGGCTCATTCAAATAAGCGAGTTTAATAAGGTTGTCCACACCATCTAAAATATTAGGATTAGCTGGTACAATTTCTGATGTAGCCAAATTCAGCACCTGAAGTAACCACTGAATAGCATGAGCAACTTGTAACCTTGCAAACTTAAGATTACTCGGTATCTTCCAAAGACGCAAAGCATAGAACTTACTTTTCCATTTGAGAGTAAAACATATACTTCCTCTCCCGAAGTTGACTGCATTGACCCTAGCTCCCATTGCCCTCTTGGTTGCCTACACCAAACACTAAGCTTCTGTAGGAAACAAACAACAAACCAAAAGTAATTTATTAGAAAAACAATTCATTCATTAAGCAATGTCTTGGTCTCTCTCTCTATCTATCTATCTATATATCTATATCTATCTATCTATCTATCTATCTATATATATATATATATATATATATATATATATATATATATATATATATAGCACAACACCAATCACTAACAATCAAAAGAACAAAAATGATGCTCAAACATACTTAACTCAAAACCGACAACCGCAAACAAAAACTCTAGCTTCTAAGGTTAAATCTAAAAAGTAAAGTAGATAAACTTTACTCATATACCTAAAATAACCAAAAATAAAATTAGATAGAAAATGAGAAAAAACTTAAGTGAATTTGGTTTTTGTAAAATGTTTAAGTATAGTTTTTGCCAAATTCAACATGAATCGAAACATGCACTAAGAACCATTGTTAAAACTTGATTCGTGATTTGAATGCATGATGATAATCATATTATTTTAAAAACAAACTAAGAATCAATTAGTTTACTCTTTCTATTTTCAAAATTCACAGTTACCATTTTAATGAAATAAGAAACAGTGTCAGTATCCAATTCTGAAATAGCTGCCACATAAGGTGACTCCACAATATCCATTTTCACCCTCTTCCTCCCAAAACTGCTTTCTCTTGCCTTGTATTCAAAACATGTTGATGTTTCCTTCCTCATACTTTCCACATTGTCGTTAAATCCATTATCCACCACACCACCACCGTTGCAGACCTTAAAATTATTGGGCAAGGACCGCCTCGCCGGCGGGAGGCGAGCCTTGGATGCCGGGCGGGATGGCAAAGCAGGCGGTGAGTCCTTCTTCTCGTCTTCATCTTCATCCTTCCGGCGAAGCGAATCTAACATCTCTTCCAAGGAGCTTCTGGTAAGAGAACATGGCGAAGCTGATAACACCATTTCTTCTTCAAAAAAAGAATGTGATTTCGTTGGCGACTTGTAAATCGACAAGAAGAAGAAGAAGAAGAAGAAGAATGCGAAATTTGGGATTTGGAATTGAGCAGGTGGTAGTTGGAGTTTCACGTTTGCATTGCGAAATTGAACGACATTTGTGGGTGAAAATTGGTTAGAGTTGTTGCAAGAATTGAAGAGTTGTTATACGGGTTTCGATTAGTGAAAGGGTGACTGAAAAGTGGTTGTGTTGTGTTTGTTTTTGGAGAGAAACTCAGAGACAAAAATGGAGAAACAATGGGTAACTAAAAACAGAACTAAAAAATAATAATTTATTTTTATAATATAATAAGGGGGAGAGAGAGGAAACAAAATTTCTTTTTAAAAATTCGTCCGTTGTATAATACTTTTTCTTTTCGGATTAAAGAAAATTGAAAATATTTATATTTGAATTTGGTTTTTCTTCTGTCGTGGTTATAGTAAGTCACTAGGTTTTGGTTTTCTCTCTATAAATTCAAATCATTGAGGGAGGTTACAAATCTTCATTTCATTTTCAAAAAATAAATATTTAGTTGAATTTTTTTATTAAAACTATTTGGATCTGATAAACGAAATAATAATGAAATAGCATAAAATAAGTAAAATATGGTTCTATATATAATTTTAGAAGAAAAGATAAAAGAATGCAGGAGTTTGAGTATATAGAGTTGATAGTTCCTTAGATTGATGTTTGACTAAATTAGATATACTCTTTTTTTGTGCTATTATTATAATCTAGCATTCAGACGGACACTCATCTATATGTTTTTTTAATAAACACACGGGCATTTATCTATATGTTCTTTTAATAAACACACGTGAAAATATATACGATATTGTTTTATTTTATTTTATGTTAATTTTAGTTTGAAGTTAATAGTAGAAAGTTATGTGAAACATGATAATAGTAGTTTCAATAGAAGTTATTAGAAATTATTATGTAAATTACTTAAGGGTAAAATTGATAGAAAAATAGGTTACACCAAAATCAATTTTTCCCTTTATATATTGTTATAGATAAATAGTAGTAATAAGTTATTTCAAATTTTTGAACATTATTAATATTATATGTAAAATTATACTTTTTTTTATTTAATATTATTATTTGATAAGCTTTGATTTTAATTTAAAATATTTAATTTTAACAAAGTTCAGTTTTCCCACTAATTTTAAATAGAATAATTTGATAAATTTGATTTATATTTTATATAAAATCTATAAAAAAATTGTACTATTTTTTAATTACCCAAAAAATAATTGATGTTTATTAATAACTATTACAGTGGTTTGCAAGGTCTACTATGAATGTCCAATATTAAGCATTGCATGGAAATACGTGCAGAATTGGTGAAACATCACTCCAATTAAAATAAGTGTAGAATTGACTCCAATTAAGGACATGAGATTCCAACCTCCAACACATTTTCTATCGTTAGATCTAATTGGACGACAACTCATACAAGACGTTGTATCTCGTAGAGGCAGTTTTAATCGCTCACATTATATAAAATCCAACATGCGTCATTTCAGGTATTCTCTCATTCATACATTCATACTACTTTATTACTCATTCATTAACTTGGACGTTGAGTGCTAACCTCGCAAATCTGTCTCATCTCCGTCGTACTGGAAGTTCACCCATTTCATTCGATCTCCACCTATTTCTAGTTCTAGTTCTAAATAATGGCGTCGTATGTGTGAATTGACTTTTGATTCTCGTGAATTTCCACGAAGAACTACCATTTATTCACCATGATTCCAAATCGTCGATATTTTCTCTATGAGATCACCAATCTTTCTTCTTTCAAAGCGTCGATCTCTTCCTTGTACAAAGCGTCAATCCAGTTTGTACCATCATCGCAATAATGAAAGTCACTCACTCATCCACCACACACAACGCCAACGTCACAACTATTGCTACAACCAACGCTCATGATCCAGTGAGGGAGGTTTCACTTCCTTCGTCGATTGAAGATGTTTTGGTCTTAGTTACTCCTCATACAATTCCTACGCCACAATATCTAGAACCTCCAACATTTGTATAAGGGACCTTTCAATATCTTCCAATCTTCTCTACAGTCGCTCCAAGGTCAAACATCGAAGCAATTCTCATCACAACCTATAATTCCTAGACATGAAATATTCCATAGTCTCCAACAATTGCAAGCTAGATTAGGCACACAAAGAGGAAAACAATATGTTGAACAATGTTTGTAACCTAGTGCAACAACAAAATTAACATTTCCTCGTTGAGGGGGTATTTTAGATCAAAGTAAACTTGTAGTTCATTTCCCCCACAAATACTTCTGACTATGAGACTGTTTCATGCGTCGAGTAGGGAATCAAACCAGAACATATTCTCGTTGACATTGTTTCACCACCCAAAACGGCCCATAGATCACCAAACCACGATTTGTTTCAAAGAAACCAAACCTCACATCATGGTTCTAGAGGAAAAGGCGGGAGCCACATGTCGCTGGATAATCGTCATCGTCACTGATCGCCATCAAACCACTCCTAGAGAAAGAGAGACGTGGAGATGAAGCACAAGCTAGTAATCAAAAGATCAAAACCAATTCTCAAGATAGATCCTCAATAACATGATCCTCATATATCTTGAAAAGCCCCCGAAGCTGGAGAGTCAAGATGAAACAGGGGATCCGGGAAGACATATTGAACATATAGATATCAGGTTGGAGTATTATCACTGACGGGGATTGTAGCGGGGTATTCGTTACCTTTAGATTTATTGACTAAATCAAAAATAAATCATACAATTTGAGTCGCCACCGCACTTCTATTTATCCAAAGGAAAGGTTAGAAAGCGAACAAAAACCGAGAAGTTTTATCAAATCAAAAACTAATAAAAATGCCAGAGATCGGGGTAAGGGGGTTGGTTATGCAATGGGAAGGTTTTAAGCACCCAAAACATCCTTAGTACTCTAAGGGAGCCCTTTTTACAAATGTTGTAAGGTAGGTTGGTATTTGTGAAAATATTTGTGCAAACATGATTGGGGAGATGAGAAAAGAATATACAAATTATTTACAATTTTGTGTTTGAATGGATAAACCCATTGCCTACGTAACATCTTAAAAAGGTAGGATCAAAACCTCGTAGTTCGGGGTAAAAACCTCAAAAGAGGTTGTGAATTGATTGGTCAAAAGCCTTAAGGTCTTTTGTTATCAAAGGGAGAAAACTCAACCTAAAACCACAAATCCACCATGTGAGGAGAGCTTCAACATGCTAGCGAGGGGTTAACCCTATAATAAGCATGGAAGACTTATAGTCCATCACTAAGGATATAGGCGAGTATTATATCAACCTCTAGGATAACTCAAACCTAATAGCTAATGTTTATGAAAAGCTTTAACACAAATGGTCATTGGAACCATAAAACAATTGAGTGAGTTGTATTTACAGATGAAAAGTATTCACAAAATAAGGTCAAAGTTGACTTAAGATTCAATTCAAAATAAGTATTATGAAAAGAGTTTGAAAAAATCAAAGGCATAATGCCTAGGTTTCTAATTTTTGAAAACAATGTTAATGTTTGCACAAAAGTTTGGCTTGGGTTAGAGTGGAGAGAAGAAGAGAAGGGTTAGGTCCTAAACATGCAAAGATGAGGGAAGAGTAATAAAACCACTTGGAGTTCCCTTCTTGAGATCATAAAGATGATCCAAGTTGCTCCATTCCTTTGGACTTAGCAAGCAATAAGCAAATAACTCAAGCAATCAAGCAAACAATCAATCAAGCTCCTAGGAATCTTCCAATTGGCTTTTATGTCTCTTATCTTGGATGTCCATGACAATGGTTCTTCTAATGGGCTCAAGTTTGGGATCCCTAGCACACAAGAACACACAAATCAAAAAGTTCCACAATGCAAATTAAAGAATGTACAAGAGTGAGTTTAGAATTAGGAGTCCTTTCAATTCATCTTCAAGATTAATCATTCTAAAGGCATGAGGCCTAGTTGCTCTTTGACAATTTTAGCATTATAAAGGCATGAGGCCTAGTTACTCTTCAAACTCCATTAGCATAGGTAAGGTCCTAAATCTAAGTCCTTTCTCCATTTGCATTGGGTTCACACAAACAAAACAAAACAAACACAAGGCAATAGTATATACACAATAATGTGCTCAAGTGAGCAAAAGGCAAATTGCATTAACATAAACATGAGCTCAAGTGAGCAAAGGGCAAAGACAAATTAATTAATGTGCAAGAAATTAAATTGCATTGAAGTAAATTGCAAGAATTAAATGCTTGAATTAATAGTTAGTAATTAGTAGTTAGTGTTAGTGTGTCATAAGGCAATTCAGCACTATGTTAAGCAATCGTAAGTGGACTAATGTAGTAGTCACACCTATCTGAGGTCGGTCAATACAACTATAGGCAACAAACACAAGTTAGAGACCATGACTAGTAAGCCAAGCTCCTACAACTTGCCATGCCAAAAGAAGAGAAAAATGATCTTGTATGGATTTAGGTTTCTTGCTTGACCAAGAAGCAACCTATCCTTAATGCAAAGCAATTCACTTGATCTTTGATCAAGATGAATTTGATTTGAATAAAGAAAGGTTAAGCCCCTCATATGTCAAGGCTAACCACCAATCTTTAACTCATTGATCAAAAAGAAAAAAGAAGAAGAAGAAGAAATGGAATGTACATAATTGAAATTCAAATGATATAACCAACACACATTGATCAAATATGAAGGGAATCAACATCTATCAATGGTAAACAGAAGTGAGATGAAGCTTAGAAGTCAAGAAACAATAAAAATATTTTTGGTATTTTTTGGAATTAAAATAATACTTGAATTAAAATAAACAAATAAAGGTCATGAAGGAGAATGGCGATCAAAAACGCAGTGGAATTTAAAAAAAATTCTCCTTTAATGATCCTTAGGAATGGGCATGATCAGTGATAGAATCATTACCTTTTGTGGCGATCACGAACGTTGAACGATGACAACGTCTCTACTCAGTCCATACGAACGGATTCCTTCAATCTCAATGCTAGCTGCTATGAATGAAGGCTTTGAGTGAGAGAGAGAGAAACGAAATTGCAAGAGTGACAATGCTTCTACCCAAGGGTTCTATTTATAGAACCACTTGTATGGGCTGCAAGCTAAAAAATCCACTCAAGTGTATATAGCCCATATCTTATAATATGCCATATACACTTAAGGGCACCGTACATTACGGTATTCCTTAATTACTCTATCTCTCATCAATCCGTCCTTTGTGTGTGACCCTATAGGTTTTCGCGGCATTGGTAATTATATTAAATCACGTATTTAACATAATAAACAGTGAGCGGTATCTAGCAACACATCACTGCTACCCAAGACACGAAAATGTCATGTGATCTGACAAATCCTTCTGTGATAATAATTATGTGTATAATTACCCTTTTGCCCTTATGTCTATATTGAACACAGGGTATAGACCGTGTCATCCTTGTCCAGTTCAATATTGGGCCCATAGACATTTATCTTGTTACGCAGGATGGGCAAATTTCATCTAGGTCACTCATGTCCCTTAGCATGCTTCGTGGAGTACCCATCAACTGTCTTTATGGTTATCCAGTTACGGACAAGGTTTGATCAGCAATAAAGCACTTGACTCTACATCTAGGGTCCATAGTGGTTTCAGGTCGAAGAGTGGTGTACACCATTATCACCATGAGAATAACTTATGACACTTTGCATAACTTTCTATATAGTATTCTCATAGCGGGTCAATCCGGTATAAATATTACTCTTAATATTCATACCTATGTTTAAGACTTGATAACTCCTTATCCATGATCCATGAGATGTGACCATCAGTCTATATACATAATAGTCTTCATGCTTTAATGTTATCCCATTTCACAATAAAGCTTGACTACGGATACTTTAAGAATAGTGTCCTTATGTTTAATGTGATCTCATGATTAAGTCATACTTGATACATTAAACGGACTAGCTATTCTAGGGACTTTATTAAACAAACATAATAAAGAAAAAGCCTTTTTATTATTAAGAAATAATTCGATACAAGCACCAAAAATATTGGCCTCTAGGGCTTACACCAACAATCTCCCACTAGCACTAGAGCCAATCAGGCATATCCCTAATGCCCATAGATCTAGTATGGCCATCATGCTTTTGCTGCGCAAGAGGCTTTGTCAGTGGGTCAGCAATATTGTCAAGTGTAGGTACTTTACATATTTTCACATCTCCTCTATCTATTATCTCTCGAATGAGGTGATAACGCCTAAGTATGCGTTTGGATCGTTGGTGAGATCTAGGCTCCTTAGCTTGTGCGATAGCACCATTGTTATCACAATAGAGACCAATGGGATCCACAATGCTAGGAACTATGTCAAGTTCACTAATGAACTTTTTGATCCAAACAGCTTCCTTTGCTGCACTTGAGGCAGTAATATACTCGGCCTCGGTTGTAGAATCAGCAATTGTATCTTGCTTTGAACTTTTCCAGCTCACAACGCCACCGTTTAAGCAAAACACATAACCAGATTGCGATCTAAAGTCATCCTTATCTGTCTGGAAGCTAGCATTGGTGTATCCAATTACAGCCAACTCTTCCTAACCTCCATATATCAAGAATGAGTCCTTAGTCCTTCTCAAATACTTAAGGATATTCTTGACAGCTATCCAATGGGCATCACTAGGATCAGATTGGTACCTACTCGTTGCACTTAAAGCATACGAGACATCTGGTCGAGTACATAACATGGCATACATGATAGATCCTATTGCAGATGCATATGGAATCTTATTCATGCGATCCTTTCTTCCTTAGTTGAAGGGGACTGTGTTTTTGATAGACACAGGCCATGTTGCATAGGTATGAATCCTTTCTTGGAATCATGCATATTAAAGTGTCTCAGCACTTTGTCTATGTACGTACTCTGACTTAGGTCAAGCAGTTTTTATGATCTATCTCTATAGATTCTGATTCCTAATATATAGGCTGCTTCACCTAGGTCCTTCATAGAAAAGCATTTCCCCAACCAAGACTTTACTTGTTGCAGGATAGGGACATCGTTTCCAATGACTAGTATGTCATCTACATATAATACCAGGAACACGATCATGCTCCCACTAACCTTCTTGTAGACACAAGGCTCATCTTCGTTCTTGATGAATCCATATTGTTTTACTGTTTCATCAAAACGAAGATTCCAGCTTCTGGAAGCTTGCTTCAATCCATAGATTGACCTTTGTAACTTACATATCTTTTGGGCTTCTTCTGGTATGTCAAATCCTTCAGGTTGTGTCATGTACACATCCTCAAGAAGATTCCCATTAAGGAAAGCAGTTTCGACATCCATCTGCCATATTTCATAATCATGATATGCAGCGATAGCAAGTAAAATCCGAACAAATTTAAGCATTGCAACTGGTGAAAAGGTTTCATCATAGTCAACCCAATGAATTTGTTTATATCCTTTTGCAACCAGTCTTGCCTTATAGGTATGTATCTTACCATCCATGTCAGTCTTCTTTTTGAAGACCCACTTGCATCCTATAGGGTTAACTCCTACAGGAGGCTCTACCAAGGTCCAAACTTGGTTTGTGTACATGAAATCCATTTCAGATTTCATGGCTTCTAGCCACTTCTCAGACTCGGGACCAGTTATGGCCTCTTGGTAGGTCACAAGCTCATCTTTATCCATGAGTAATACATCACCTTGATCTGTTATGAGATATCCATATCTCTCAGGTAGGTGACGTATCCTGCTTGACCTACGCTGGTCTTGTTCTACTTGAGCAGGTTGCTCTTCCACAAATACTTGTGTTTCCTGCTCTAATTCCTCCATAAGTGTATCGATGCTTTGTGATTCTTGAATTTCTTCAAGCTCTACTTTCCTCCCACTGATTCCTTTGGAAATAAAATCCTTTTCTAGGAAAACTCTAGTTCGAGCGACAAACACTTTGCCCTCAGAAGGATTGTAGAAGTAATACCCTCTTGTTTCTTTAGGATACCCCACAAATAAGCATTTGTCAGATTTTGGCTCAAGCTTAGTTGAAATTTGTCGTTTCACATAAACTTCGCAACCCCAAATCTTCATGTAAGACATATGTGGTTTCTTACCACTCCATATCTCATATGGTGTCTTCTCAACCCTTTTGGATGGAACACGGTTAAGTGTGTAAGCTGTTGTCAATAGTGCATGTCCCCAAAAGGAGTTTGGAAGATCGGGACACGATATAACCAACACACATTGATCAAATATGAAGGGAACAACATCTATCAATGGTAAACAGAAGTGAGATGAAGCTTAGAAGTCAAGAAACAATAAAAATATTTTTGGTATTTTTTGGAATTAAAATAAACAAATAAAGGTCATGAAGGAGAATGGCGATCCAAAACGCAGGGGAATTTAAAAAAATTCTCCTTTAATGATCCTTACGAATGGGCATGATCAGTGATAGAATCATTACCTTTTGTGGCGATCACGAACGTTGAACGATGACAACGCCTCTACTTAGTCCACATGAACGGATTCCTTCAATCTCAGTGCTAGCTGCTATGAATGAAGGCTTTGAGTGAGAGAGAGAGAAACGAAATTGCAAGAGTGACAATGCTTCTACCCAAGGGTTCTATTTATAGAACCACTTGTATGGGCCGCAAGCTAAAAAACTCACTCAAGTGTATATGGCCCATATCTTATAATATGCCATATACACTTAAGGGTACCGTACATTACGATATTCCTTAATTACTCTATCTCTCATCAATCCGTCCTTTGTGTGTGACCCTATAGGTTTTCGCGACATTGGTAATTATATTAAATCATGTATTTAACATAATAAACAGTGAGCGGTATCTAGCAACACATCACTGCTACCCAAGACACGAAAATGTCATGTGATCTGACAAATCCTTCTGTGATAATAATTATGTGTATAATTACCCTTTTGCCCTTATGTCTATATTGAACACAAGGCATATACCGTGTCATCCTTGTCCAGTTCAATATTGGGCCCATAGACATTTATCCTGTTACGCAGGATGGGCAAATTTCATCTAGGTCACTCATGTCCCTTAGCATGCTTCGTGGAGTACCCATCAACTGTCTTTATGGCTATCCAGTTACGGACAATATTTGATCAGCAATAAAGCACTCGACTCTACATCTAAGGTTCATAGTGGTTTCAGGTCGAAGAGTGGTATACACCATTATCACCATGAGAATAACTTATGACACTTTGCATAACTCTCTATATAGTATTCTCATAGCGGGTCAATCCGGTATAAATATTACTCTTAATATTCATACCTATGTTTAAGACTTGATAACTCCTTATCCATGATCCATGAGATGTGACCATCAGTCTATATACATAATAATCTTCATGCTTTAATGTTATCCCATTTCACAATAAAGCTTGACTACGGATACTTTAAGAATAATGTCCTTATGTTTAATGTGATATCATGATTAAGTCATACTTGATACATTAAACGGACTAGGTATTCTAGGGACTTTATTAAACAAACATAATAAAGAAAAAGCCTTTTTATTATTAACAAATAATTTGATACAAGCACCAAAAGTATTGGCCTATAGGGCTTACACCAACAGGTCAAACTTCAAATCCAATTCAAATCAACTTGGAAAAGTCCAATTGGATCATCACAAGTTTAACATGGTCAAACAAGGTTTGACAAAAAATTTCATCATTTTTTGAAAAAAGAAACTAATTTTAAACATTTAAAAATGAAGAAAAATAACATAATTGAACTAAAATCTCAAATAAATCTCAAATCAATTAAGAAATTGATGAGAATATTTTTCATAGATTCATCATCATTCAAAGATGTTAAGAAAATATATTTGGAATTTTTTAATATTGGAAAGTATTTTAAATGAATTAAAAATAAATAGAAAAAAGAAAATTCACAAAAAATATAAAATGGAATCATAAAAAATATTAAAATTCATTTTCAGAAACTAGAATTTAAAAGGGTAATATTGCAATCGGTCCCATATTTTTATGATTAAAAATGAAGAAGTTATGGATTTTTAAAATAAAATGGAATTAAAGAAAATAAAATGAAATTCAGAAAATAGGAAAAAACATGGAGCGTCTGATCTTGTCTCATTAATTGACGTGGCATATCAAATGGTTGATAAACGCGCGCTCATGGTAGGCCTTGGTCAAAAGAGAAACACGCTTCATTTAAAAAAGTTATAACACTCAAGGGTCCATATTAGATCAGAAGCAACGCATCCAATGGCCATGAACTCGTCCACGTGGGAATGGTGGTGGAAACCACCGTCTTCTCAGGTGAGACTCACCGTTCCGGCCAAAATTTGCAGGTTTTCAAACCTTCATTAAAATGCATGATCTATACATCAATAGAAAGCTGGGGTGATGTACATCACCCCTGTGACCTTGGTTTCCACTCAATATCTCTATGGAGAGAGAAATCTGAGATGGAAATTTATGGTGTTCAATCTGAGTTTACTCAATTCATGAAATTAAAAGCTCAAATCAACTACCTCTCACATGAGGACTTCAGAGGTACCAAGCAATGCAAGAAATGATCAATATCCAAGTAGTTTCGAATCAAAACAGCTTGAACAACAACCTTTGAAGTGCAGCTTTACAAGACTTGATCTACTCCAATTCTTTGATGCAGCGTGTTCTTGAGGTAGCAAGGAAACAAGGTTTAGGAATTGAAGTTCAAAGATCAACCAATGAAGTTAAAAATTAAACTTGAAAATTGAAAAAGAAAACTCAGAATTCCTTTTAATGGAGGTTGGGATATCACTTGTGCAGCAGTTCAGGCGCCTTGAGGTTGATTTTTGAAGAGAATGCAACACTTTATTTATAGGCAAGGTTGATGCAAGCAAGGAGAAAACTCATGTGCATGTGAAGTTGGATCCTCAATGCATGGGCCTGTACAGGCGCATGGGAGGCCCAAATGCAATGGCAAATGCAAGCTGAAGTCACATGGATCAGGTTTGGACGTGCAAATTTCATTGCAATGGAGTGTGCACAAAGATTCAACATGTTATACATAATTGGAACCAAAACTTCACCTCTTCGAAAATGCTATTTGAAAAAATGAAACATATCCATGTGGGTAATGGTTGGAAAGGTCTTGACATGAGGAACAAATGTTATGTTGAATAAAAATCCATTTGGAGTTGGGAAACTCATGAAAACAGGCCTTGAAGTTCAAGGTGCAAAACATGTATGTGGAAATTTAGCCAAAATGGACCAACTTCAAACCCCTCTATTTCAATGATGCAAGCCTCAAATGGAAAAACCTTCAACATCAAAGTTGTATATAGTTTCAAGAAAATCAATTTGGACTTAAATTTTGCATCATTTGGATTTTTGATGAGAAAGTTATGGGCACTTGAAGTTGGACTTTTTCACTTTTCAATGACTTTGGTCCAAAGTGACCTATAATGTTTTGTATTATCACATGTATTTCTTTTAGGATTATGAAATTTTGTCCAACATAAAAAATTAAATAGGCATCTTAAAATTTCCAATTCACTTGATCCCACCTCAAAATCATAAAAAATGAAGGAGTTAGGTCCTTGGGAAGTTGACCTAAAATTAGGGTTTCGGTCAAAATGACCTATAATGTTTTGAAATGAATGACGACCTTCAAAGTTTCAAATGTATTTTTGATGAACATGAATTTTGTTCATATGGTTCTTAAGAACATATTTTCTCTTGGGGTCATCTTCATTTGACAAACACATCAAAAGTTAGGTCTCAGTGGATTTCAAAATAGTTAGATGAATTGATTGATCAACTTCTCAAGTCCAAACTTCAAATCTTAATGAATTGATGATTGAGGAAACTCACATAAGCTCATATATGCATAAAATGATGAATGAAATAACTTCCCTTGATTGTATTTGATCATGGATTGAGGTTGCTTCATGAGTAAGGCACAGTCAATGCACAGTTGAATAAGGGTTTCCTTGGGAAACAATCCACAAGCCCTTTGGTTCATCTTGATCAAATTGACAAATTGAGATACTTGGGAGGCATATATGATGATTTATAGCTTTGGGAACCATTGTCATGCTTGCTTTCAACTTCATCTGGCCACTTCAATGGGCATAAGGGCCTCCTAGGAGCATGGGATCACATGATCACTTGAGCTTCAAAACAAAAAGTTAGTGACATATTTTTGTGCTTTTGGTTAGTAAACAAAATAAGAAAAGCAATAATATACAATTCAAGCATGCTTGGTGGTCTCAAACCAACTCACACAAGTCCCAACCTAAGGGTAAAGGAGTCAAGATGCTATGATCCTTGAGGCAAGATGCAAAGAGCAATGATATGATGCCATGAGGGATCTTAGGGTCAAAATTAGGGTCTTACAGATGACCCTATTTAAGGTCATTCTAGCCGGAGATATGAAGGTTAAAATCTTCGTCTCGACGAGGTAGAATGGGCTTAAATAATAACAAAGAGACGAAGTTTGGTCCCTAAGAGACCTCATGATGCAAATGTATGTATGCGAAAGTTAATACTCTGTGGGGATATATGTCCACAAAGGAAGAAAGAAATCAGGAGAAACTGAAAATCCATATGAGTAATACACTCATAAATGGGACAGAGACTCTGGGGATTTTACTGGGGAATAAAGGGGATAAAATGCGTGAGCATGTCACGACTTGAAACTTGCTGAGAGACACGAAGGGATTCCATGAAAATAAATCAATGGAAAGACTCGAGCTGACGCAAAGATGCATGTATTGGGGAATATGCCAATACAATAAAACTATCCACAAAGGATACTTCGGATAAAAATCCGGACTCTGGAGGGGAAAAATCCGCTAAGGGACTCAGGCGAGGATATCCATAAAGGACTCAGCTGAGGAAGAGATAAATAAGGTATTACCAGCTACTGGGTAATAAGCTCAAAGAGACATGTGATTAAAACACCGGTATAAGGGTAAGAGAACAAAACGCTCAGGAAGAAAGAATATCTAAGACCGGTATAAGGGTGAGAGATATCAATCATCCAAAACATTTGAGGAAGACCTAAAAGGTATATTCCAACTCAGGAAATTCTGACTCCACAGGGGACAAAAAAGTCATAATAGGGAGCAGAAGGAAGGAACACCATGGATACCGGTTACTGGGCATATAATAGGTGACCAACCAGGCGTGAATTGAGGAATATTTCCAAGACACTCATCATCCAAAAAGGAGGGCTGAAAAAGCAAACTCGATTTACAGGATGGGCATTCGATTCCATAAGGGAATACGGATCTTACTCGACTGGGGAAGAAAAAGACTTCGACTGAAGAGCGCATGAGATATATTATCTATTACCGTTAGAACGTAGATAACATACTCGCATGGAAGATTATCCATAACCGCTTACTGGGTTAATGAAGGATAAATCGACCGAAAAGAAATGACATCGGGATACCGTCTACTGGGTATAAAATGATGACCAATCAGGGGGAGAAACAATCATTACCAAACAAGGGTAAATGAAAGATGACTCGCTGGGGATAAATTGCTTGATTAGAGCAATTATCCAAGAGATATATCACCGATTACTGGGTGGTACACTAAAAAAAATGAAGGAATATCAATACCGAATATTGGATAAAGATAACCAACAAAGAGGGGATTACATCTACCAGTTACTGGGTAGAAAACCACCAAGAGAGTATCCGTCATCGGTTAGGATGAACAAAATCAAGGATTAACTCTGCAAGGGGACAAAATGGGGTTTACAACTACCGGTTACTGGGTAGAAAACCACAGAAATAGGACTTACAACTACCAGTTACTGGGTAGAAGGCCACAACATCCGCTGGGGAGAAAATGAACAATTACTGTTTACTGAGGAATTGGTCACCTGAACCACAGGGAACTGCAGGGAAAATAACACGAGTAGTCAATCTAGGAACAAACTAGAGAGACGCAATGAAACAAGACTCAACCCAATGAGGATACAAACTCAAGGGAGTAATTCCATCCCAATACATGTTTTGGGAGGAAACTGAAATAATAATCATCCACGAGAACATAACTCAGTGGGGAATATGGAAGAAAGGATAAACACTTTCTGCCTATGGGGCTGACTCTACCTGGAGAGATTAGACACAAACATCTACTTGGGGGAATATGTATCACCAAATAGCAGGAGATAACAAACAAAGATATATGGCAAAGAATGCGACATGAATATCTAAGTGTTATAATTATGCATGTATATGCATGGTTTATGTATGATTGATGCTGACAAACAGACATATCTAACACAAACAGGTCCAAGAATCAATGGATAGACATCCGATACTACATCTTAAGAGAGAAAGCCAGGCCCACTGGAGAAACATCCAATCTGGTGGGGGCAACAAATACCAGGAAACCAATCGTCACTGAGGATCGAGCGAAGTCGCTGCCAGAGACAAAGACCACTGCTAGGGGGAACAAGCAGGATCACTGGGAATCAGAGACTGCTGTTGGGAATAAGCAAGGGATCACAATCACCAAAGATGGGGATCTTCCAACAGTATGCAGAGGCATGGATAAGATCAGACAAAGAAGAAATCTACCGGGGATCTTATTAGAGGGTGATGTGGAATTCTGTGGGGGACAACCACCAAACAGAAGCACATCAAACACGCATTCACTTCTAACCATGGAAGGAATGTCTCTGCTGCGGAGAAGGAGAACCAGTCACTCCGCTAGGGAAGAAGACAACACGTCCTCCTCAGGAGTCCCAAAGCCAAACTAGAATCAGGTAACGCCTTAGCTGGGGGAAGCTACTCAATCACCACTAGGGAGCTTAACACAGGTAAGATCCACTATAGAAGTAACTCTACTGGGGAAAGAGCCAAGGAAAGATAAGAAATTCTGCGGGGAATAACCACCGAACAAAAGTTCTAATATCCATCATATTTCCTCATACTGTTGGAGAAACAAATCTCTGCCGAGGAGAAGAGAAACACTGCTACGATGGGGATAGGAAAATAAACATTTTCATCACCCGCTCTGCTAGGAGGAAAACTACTCAAAAAGGAGGAAGTAACAACAATCAGGCTCCGATCAGGCAATTCCACTAGGGAAACAACTGCTGATGATTGGACCGGGGACAACCTGTAGGCGATCAGCTGGAGATAAACCAACGGAGATCAAACTGGGGAAGTCTATTGTGAGCAATTCTGCTGAGGATGAGCAAGAGGCAAACCTGCTGGAGATTAATGTAGGCGAATCCACAGGGGATAAGCTACAAACCAACTTGCTCGAAAAAAAGACAGCATGTCAATTTATCAATCTATAAGGGATTTTAGGTCAATCCACACAAGGGATGACAACCATATAATTGATAACACAGATGATATATCCAGCCTTATTGGGGAGCTAGAAGACCGAGACCAAACTCCAGACTCTCTGGGGTTCTGGGTGGTGTGTCACCTTCTTTTGCACTTGCTGAAGAGACAACCTGAAAGATGATGAAGAGGATAATAGATATGCTAGGAATATGAACAAATGTCTTACCCTTTTGGAGATCATACTATCCTTGGGAGAGCACTGAAGACATTCCAATTATCCTTTCAGTCATTGTGAATGTTCACTTTGTTTAAAAGAAAATTTATAAAAACTTTATTTAAAACAATGATATTTATCAATTAAAACATGCAAACATTTGTTGAACAGAAACAAATAAGAGTGCAAAGAATTGGATAAAGGCTCAAATTTATTTGATGGAATGGTAGTCTGCAAATGGCAAGACTCCATGGATCTTTACAAGTTTGAAATTGGTGATATATATTGGAAAAAGGCTACATTGAACATAATGACCATTTCTCCACCAACTCTGAATCCAATGCATTTGAAGCTTCAGTTGACGATGACTGAGCGAGAATTCTTTGATAGATGACAGCTGAAAAGCAAAGTCTTGTCAAGATGCAGTTACTTGCCAAATCAATAATTTTTGCCTAGATTTCCCCATGGTGAGTTACTCAATCTAGAGGGAAATATATATATATATATATATATATATATATATATATATATATATATATATATATATATATATATTCATTTTTTATGTCTCTAACTTTTGCCTGGATCGCCTTTTCGGGTTTTCAATCCACCGAGACGCTCATTTTTGCCTAAGTCGCCCCTTCGGGTTTTCAACTTAGCGAGCTATTCTGTTTTTATTGTAGGCGAAGTATTTCTTGACTGCATCTGAATTCACAGGACGGGTGAAATCCTCCCCATCCATAGTTGTAAGTATCAAAGCACCACCTGAAAAGGCCCTCTTAACAACATATGAACCTTCATAGTTTGGAGTCCACTTGCCACTGGAATCGGGCGCGAAAGATAAAACTTTCTTGAGCACGAGGTCACCTTCTCGGAACACACGAGGTCACCTTCTCGGAACACACGAGGCTTGACCTTCTTATCAAAGGCTTTCTTCATCCTTTGCTGATATAACTGACCATGGCACATGGCAGTTAATCTCTTCTCTTCAATTAAGTTCAACTGGTCATAGCGACTCTGAATCCATTCAGCCTCAATCAACTTGGCTTCCATCAAGACTCTCATTGATGGGATCTCAACCTCTACGGGGAGCACAACCTCCATGCCATAAACAAGGGAGAAAGGGGTTGCCCCTATTGAAATGCGAACAGATGTACGATAGCCATGCAAAGAAAATGGCAGCATCTCATGCCAATCCTTGTATGTAACAACCATCTTCTGAATAATCCTCTTGATGTTCTTATTAGCAGCTTCAACATCCCCATTCATCTTGGGTTTATAAGGGGAAGAATTATGATGTGCAATCTTGAACTCGCTACACAGCTCTTTCACCATCTTGTTATTCAAGTTAGATCCATTATCAGTAATGATCTTGTCTGGCACACCATAATGGCATATGAGTTGATTCTTGATAAACTTCACAACCACCTGCCTGGTCACATTCGCATACGATGCCGCTTCAACCCACTTGGTGAAGTAATCAATAGCTACGAGAATAAATCTGTGACCGTTCAACGCCTTTGGATCTATCATGCCAATCATGTCAATTCCCCACATGGAGAAAGGCCAAGGTGATTAAATCACATTCAGAAGTGTCGGGGGAATATGAATCTTATCTGCATAAATCTGACACTTATGGCATTTCTTCACGTATTTGCAGCAGTTAGACTCCATTGTCAGCCAATAGTAGCCTGCTCTCAACATCTTTTTTGCCATGGCATGTCCATTGGAATGAGTACCAAATGAGCCCTCATGGACTTCAGTCATCAACAGGTCTGCTTCGTGTCTATCCACACATCTGAGCAGAACCATGTCAAAATTCCTCTTATAAAGCACATCGCTATTGAGGTAGAAACTGCCAGATAATCTCCTCAAAGTCTTCTTGTCTTTAACAGATGCCCTAGGCGGGTAAATCTGACTCTGAAGAAAACATTTGATATCATAATACCATGGCTTATCATCTTTCACTTCTTCAACTGCAAATACATGAGCTGGTCTGTCCAAGCGCATTACAGTGATATTGGGAACTTCATTCCAGAATTTCACCACATTCATAGAAGCAAGTGTAGCAAGAGCATCTGCCATCCGATTTTCATCTCGAGGAATATGATGGAAGTCAACCTCAGTAAAGAACGTTGAAATCCTCCTCGCATAATCTCTATATGGGATGAGGCCAGGCTGATTCGTCTCCCATTCACCCTTAATCTGATTAACAACAAGGGCCGAATCACCATACACATCAAGATGTTTGATTCTAAGATCAATACATTCTTCCAAACCCATAATACAAGCCTCATACTCTGCCATATTATTTGTGCATTTGAAAGTTAGCCTTGCTGTAAAAGGAAAATGTGTGCCCTGAGGAGTAATAATCACTGCCCCAATATCATTTCCATATTGATTTACAACACCATCAAACACCATGCTCCATCGGGAGCCAGACTCTGGCCCTTCATTGAGCATAGGCTCATCACAATCTTTCATTTTCAAATACAGAATCTCCTCATCAGGGAAGTCGTACTGAACTGACTGATAATCCTCAATTGGTTGATGTGCCAAGTGGTCAACCAAGATACTACCTTTAATAGCTTTCTGAGCTCGATACTCAATATCATACTCAGACAGCAGCATCTGCTAACGAGCAAACCTCCTAGTTAAAGCAGGCTTCTCAAAGATATACTTGATTGGATCCATTTTGGATATCAACCAAGTCGTATGGTTCAACATATACTGGCGTAAGCGCTTAGCAGCCCAAGCCAAAGCACAATATGTCTTCTCAAGCATTGAGTATCGAGACTCACAATCAGTGAACTTCTTACTCAAATAGTATATAACATACTCTTTCTTCCTTGATTCATCTTGCTGACCTAATACACAACCCATAGAGTCTTCAAGAACTGTTAGATACATAATCAAGGGTCTCCCTTCCGCAGGCGGAGACAGAATCAGAGGCTCGGACAAATACTCTTTAATACTGTCAAAGGCCTTCTGGCAATCCTCGGTCCAATCATGACGCTGATCTTTCCGGAGGAGCTTGAATATTAGTGCACATGTGGCAGTCATGTGGGATATAAATATGGAAATATAATTCAAGCGGCCAAGAAAACCTCGGACTTGCTTCTCAGTTTTGGGCGCAGGCATCTCTTGTATTGCTTTGACCTTGGCAGGATCAACTTCAATACCTCTCTCACTGATAATAAAGCCCAATAACTTGCCGGAACAGACTCCAGATGTACACTTGTTCGGATTCAGACGAAGTTTGTACTTCCTCAAATGCTGAAAAAGCTTCAGCAAGTGCTTAACATGTTCAACTTCCGTTCTTGACTTTGCAATCATATCATCAACATATACCTCGATCTCCTTGTGCATCATGTCATGAAACAAGGTAGTCATAACACGTAGATACGTGGCTCCGATGTTCTTCAAACCGAAGGGCATCACTCGATAACAGAATGTTCCCCAAGGTGTGATGAATGTTGTCTTCTCCATATCCTTGGGTGCCATTTTGATCTGATTATATCCGGAAAATCCGTACATGAATGAGAAGACATTGAATTTAGCTGTATTATCTACCAACATATCAATATATGGCAGAGGGAAATCATCTTTCAGACTAGCTTTATTCAAGTCTCGATAGTCCACACACATTCGGACTTTTCCATCTTTCTTGGGAACGAACACAATATTGGCCACCCATTGAGGATATGTAGAAGTCACCAGAAACCCCACATCAATTTGCTTCTGAACTTCTTCTTTAATCTTCACTGCCATATCAGGATGAGTTCTTCTGAGCTTCTGCTTCATAGGCACACACTCAGGCCTCAAAGGCAGGAAATGTTGCACGATATCAGTATCCAGACCAGGCATGTCTTCATATGACCAGGCAAAGATGTCGACATATTCTCGTAGCAACTCAATCAACCCCTTCTTCACAGACTCTTCCAGGAGTGCCCCAATCTTTACTTCACGAACACAGTCTTCAGACCCCAAGTTGACTGTTTCCAGATTCTCAAGATGCGGCTGAATGATCTTCTTCTCGTGCTCAAGCAAACGGGTAATCTCATCAGGAATCTCTTCAACATCATCTTCTTCTGCCTCAAATACAGGGAACTCAAAGTTGGGAGATGGCGTTGGACCATTATGTTTAATGGGTTTGATCAACCTGCATAATGATTTTGGATATAAAAGAGATTTTAGAATTCAAACAAAGCAAATCAATATGCAGATGAAAAGATTGATTTTATTCTTTTTTTAGGGTTTTATGGTGATCACCAATTTCATGCAAAAAAGCAAAACGTGAAAATAATTTGGAAAAACAAACATTTAACATGAATTTATTGAATGAATATCATTGTATTTATGGGCCAACAATGTTATCACTTCTCCTTTTGGCATGGGAGAAGGGTTTTTAAACAAAAATGACATTACGTGGACATATGGACAACTGTTGGAACATCAACAGCGACCCAATTATTGCAGACTCCTCCAAGGATGACAAAGTTGCCAGAATCTTCATCTGCATCATCTTCAACAATAGCAACAGTCTCTTGGTCTTCGACTGTATGGATGAAACCACCACTCTGAAACAAACCGTACTTGTTGAAAGTGCCTGAAGAATACCCTATGCCAGCCCGGGATTTATTGTCTTCCATCTTGATCATTTGTCCTAAACCAGTAGTTGTGCCATGCTCAATAGCCAACTTCGCATCATTATAGGACGCAAATGAAGAAGTTCCTTTCTTAGAAGGCTCAACAATAGATAAGGCTTAGAACGGTGTCCCAACCTCATCCTCAGCATCAATATAAGAAAAGGAAGACAAATGACTTACCAAGAGAGCCTTCTCTCCCCCTACCACCACCAACTTCTTGTTTTTCACGAACTTTAACTTTTGGTGTAGGGTGGATGTCACCGCGCCTGTCTCGTGAATCCATGGTCTGCCCAACATACATCTATATGATGGGTGGATATCCATGACCTAGAAAGTGATCTAGAAATCACTAGGTCCTATCTTGATTGGGAGCTCAACCTCGCCAATCACAATCTTACGCGATCCATCAAAAGCTTTGACGACCACTCCACTCTGCCTCATGGGAGGCCCCTGGTATGAAAGTTTCGCCAGAGTGGATTTTGGCAACACATTCAGCGATGATCCTGTGTCTACCAGCACATTAGACAGGGCATCATCCTTACAGTTCATAGAGATGTGTAGTGCCAAATTGTGGTCTTTTCCCTCCTCGAGGAGATCAGCATAACAGAAGCTCAGGTTGTTACAAGCAGTAATGTTTGCAATAATGCTATCAAACTGTTCTATGGTGACGTCGTGATCTACGTACACCACATCCAACACCTTCTGCAAAAGTTCAAGCATTCCAAGGATATGGGACATCCTATCCAATTCTTCCGACAAACCCAATTGAAATAAAGTATCAGAGCATAAGTACCTTGTCGGAGTTATTTTCCATTTGACGTGAGATGCATACCTCTGTTCATGCTCCAGGTTGTCAAAGATGATATCATGTGAATTCGGATGATGGATGATCCGTTTCCGTGGACGGGACGATTCCACATTTGTTTTCTTTCCTTTGGAAATTCGCTTTGGCGGAATTCTTGATTCCTGCAACAAGCTTTATTACCCAAACAAAAAAGTATGGAAAACGGAAAAATGATTACCGTAGCCTTGTAGAGGATGGAGAGTAGAGCAACTTTTGTGAAGGGTGCCGATAATTTGGATGGAGTAGAGTGGTAAAGCTGAAATCTTTTTGTGGTATGGCTATGGAGGAAGGTGAAGAACAATGGAGGAAGGAGAGGGATTATGTAAAAATGAGAGAGAGAGAGAGAGAGAGAGTGAAAAAATCAGATTTTATTGGTAGATTAAGGGTAGAATGAGTTTAAGTGGTGGAAAATCCGGGTGGGGTCCATGCAATCACAAAAATCCAAAATTTTAAAAATATGGCCGATGGGCCTGACACGGGTCGTGTCAGGCCACTATTTTATGGTGCTTCTTCCAGTAGAGTTGACACGGGCTGTGTCAGCTGACACGGGCGACCGTGTCAGCCTACTGTAAAATTCTGCCTTCTTAGCTGCTTGCTTGACACAGGCCATGGCAGGTGACACGGGCACCAATGTCAGGGCCCTATTTTTTTTCAAAAATTTCTGATTTTTTTTCACTCTTACCCTATTCTCTGGTATCCAACAATCTTTTATGAGTTTAGCTCAACCCTTCTCTTCTGCACTATGCGATGTACCTGTGAACCTGCGAATAAACTTGTAAACACACCAAACATGGAAATAGTTAGAATAAAACCGCGTGGGTTGACTCCCACGAAGCATTGCGTTTAACGTCGCATGACTCGACGGTCGTCTCTCTCATCCTTGGAGATAAACATTATCGATCAGACCACTTTCCTGTCCCTTATAATAGTGTTTCAACCTTTGTCTATTCACCTTGAATGTATCCTCATTATTTGGATTTTTAAGTTCGATTGCTCCATGGGGAAAAACTTTGTGAACCACAAACGAACCCGACTACCTGGATTTCAACTTTCCTGGAGGCTTTAATCTGGATTTGAACAAGAGTACTAGTTGTCCCTCGACAAACTCTTTTCTCTGTAGCCCGGTACTGTCAGAAATATGATATATAGGACCTGCATCCAACAATTTCACCACCTCCTTCCGAACTACCTCTTTTATTGCTTGGATGAGTTTCTCTTCTTTGACATTCTTTAGGCTCGAGTTTATAATAGCAGAACATTTTCCTTCAAAATCTAAAGATACATCTTTGAGGTCCTCCGGAAGTTGTTTCAACTCCGTTCCTTTCTTTGGCTCTTCATCCTCCTCACCAGAATGAGGTAGGCGTAAATCCTTCCACCGGTGTGGTCGAGATCCTTTCCAAGGGGGTTGTGCATCCAACAAGGCTAGCACTTTGGAGTCCCCGTTGTCTATTTTTTTATCACTGTCGGAAATGGAGAAACTCAACACTCTTTCCAAAGGTGACTATGGTGCATTCAAATGGCTATCATATGTCATCACCTGATCCAGAACCTCTATAGTGTGACTGGTACAAATATTATCCTTGTCCTGCATGGTGTTTCGAACATCGATTTTCAATTCCTCATCATAAACCTTTAATATCATGGTTCCTTCTTCTATGTTGATTACGCACCTTCTCGTCTCCAAAAAACGGTCTACCAAGAATGAGAGGGATCTCTTCATCTTCTGGCATTTCTAGAATTACAAAATCAACCGGAAATATAAACTTGTCAATTTTCACCAGATCATCTTTAACAATACCATACGGTTTCTTGACCGAATGGTCAGCAAAGTGGAGTGTCGTCCTGGTATCTTGCATAACCCCTATACCAAGCTTCTTGTAAATGGATAACGGCATGAGACTCACATTAGCTCCTAGATCAATAAGGGCTTTGTTAAATGACATGTCTCCAATAATACAAGGGATGGTGACCGCTCCTCGATCTTTCTTCTTTATCAGAATCTTCATACCCTGCAAAATAACATTACAAGTTTCAGTTAGAAATCGGGTTGGTTCCGGCGGTACGCCTCTTCGAAATGATGTCCTTCATGAACTTGGCATAAGTAGGCATTTGTTCAAGTGCCTCCAACAATGTAATGTTAATCTTTAGCTTCTTGAACAACTCTAAGAATTTTTCAAAGTTTTTCTCATACTGTCCTTTTTTCTTGTTTCTAGTGGTAAAGGGAAGCTTAACAACCGGCTTAGGCTCAATGGCTGTTTCTTTCACTCTTGGTTTCGGTGCTACCACTTCTTCCCTCACAACTTCACTTTCTTTGATCTCAAGATCCACTTCGATCAATTGATCTTCCTCTTCATCCACCTCCTCGACTACTTCATCAGATTTACCACTTCCTGTTATCACATCGCTCACATTATTATTCTCTCTAGGATTTGGCACAGTTGCACTAGGTAGAGAACCTTGTGCTTGAGAACTCGATGCTAATTGCTGAGCGATTTGACCCATTTGACTTCAAGATTTTTTATGGATGTTGTGGTGTTTTTATGATAGTTCCGGGTTTCTTCTTGAAATTGAACATGATGAGCTGCCATTCTTTCAATGGCAATCTCCCACTTAGCTTTCTTAGGTTCCTGTTGTTGTTGTTGTTGTTGATATTGAGTTTGGTATTGACCATGTTGAGGAGCGGTCTCTTTTTGGTCTTTCCATGAGAAGTTGGGATGATTCTTCCAGCTCGGATTGTACGTGTTGGAATAAGGATTATTCTGCTTCAAAAATTTGATTTCCTCCACTTGTTAAGGAGTTGCAAAACAATAAACAGTTTGGTGCGGACCACTACAAATTTCACAACAGACAGTAGGAGTCGATTGGACCTGTGCCACTTGTCGGGTACCTATATTCATCACCTTCAGCTTCTTCTCAACTTCAGCAGCTATAATATCTTCAATACGGATTTTATTAGTTTCCAGCTTTAAATCTATAACCTCTTCTGTTTTGCTTTGACATCTATCGTACAACTCCAAGTGCTCATTAGCAGCAATAACTTCAATGATCTTTTTGATACCGGTGGCTATTGAAAAATTTGTGGAACCACTGGCTGCAGTATCAATCAGTTGTTTGGTCTTTTATTTGAGACCATTCACAGACATCTACATCTGTTCAGTTGCATCCATATTATAAGTTGGGCAGGCTACTAGGACTCTCTTGAATCTCTTGTAAGTGTCTCCCAAAGTTTCCCCATCCTTCTACTTAAAATTCAGAATTTCATACATCTTCCGCAGAAATACCGATGCTGGAAAGTACTCATTCAGGAAGGCTTTTTCCATTTCTTCCCAAGATGTGATGCTACCGGCAGGTAGGGAATAAAACCATTCTTCAGCTTCTTCCGCTAAGGTAAACGAGAACCTTCTCAATTTCTTGGCTTCTTCGGTGTGACCATCAATTTTTAGAGTGTTGCTCATGGTCAGAAACCTCTGCAAATGCTTGTTTGCATCTTCATTCACTTTTCCAGTAAAATGCTTCCTTTCAAGCTGATTAATGGTACTAGGGTGCAGCTGGAAATTAGCCACGTTCACTGGTTGGTTGGCAATAGTTAATCTGCCAGTTTGTGCATTTGCACCTCCGTAGTCTCCCAACAGTTTTTCTGGTGGTGGTGGAGCTTCAGCCATAATTTCGATCTCTCTATCAGAACCTGAATCTGAACCTGAATGGATGGAAAACTGTTTTTCGTCTAATTCCAATATGGCTAATCGAGCTTGTCTGAGTCTTGCCAGCAAGGTTCTCTCGATTTCTGCGTCAAAAGGAAAATTAGCTGATGCCTTACCTCACATACAAATATCAAACACAGATTAGTTGATATAATTGAAATAAAATATTCAAAATAACGAAAATTAAATTTTAGTTGCAGAGCAACAAAATTTCAATTGAGATAATTTAAACTTATATTTGGTAATCCCCGACAACGGCGCCAAAAACTTGATTGGGAAAATAGCAAGTGTACTATTTTTCCGATGTAGTAATAATAGGGAAGTTTCCCAAAGATCGATCTCGAGGATTGCGCAACAATATATGTTTAAATTATCACTCAATTGAACAAAACTAATAGTTGAGGGTTTTGGTAAAAATCACTAAGATAAAATAAAATAGAATAAATATTTTCAAAGATTATAATAAAATGCCAAGGATGGTGTGTGAAAATCTCCTGTAATGACCCTTGAGTGTATATCTCCTTAATAATGAGAATTGTTTCAATTACCGGATCTTAAGATTGTTTCCCCCTAGACCTCGAAGGGAAACCTTTGGTATTCAATCTAACCTCTAAGTCCTTAGGTGATTATGATGAATCTAAGTCATTTTAATTTAACAAGAATACCCGGTAACCATAGAGTATCCCTAGTCCTAAGGGATATCTACTATGGTTTCACTGTATAAAAACCTTAACAATTGCAATCCTACTAATGTTAACCATACATCAATCTTGGTTTTTTTGATAGAGAAAGCATTACGCAAATTACACAGTGAAATTGATAACAAATAACATATATTAAGGAAATTATAACATTAGAGGCATTACATGATCAATTCAGGGACACCCCCATTACATGATAAAATCAAGACATTACAAAAATCTTGGAATTCCGTTGATCTTCAATCGCGTCCGCTCTTGAAGGATCTCCGTTCTTCGTCGCTTTCCCCTGCTTCAATCTTTATCGTCTCTAACCTTTTATCGTGAAAAGTTGCTTTCTCCATATTCAAATCCCCCCTAAATAGTTCTTGATGACAATTTTTATCTAGTAAAAGTCCAGAATGCCCTCTGCGATGAGTCGTGCCAAAAATAACAAAAAATTGGAAATCAAGTGTCCAAGCCAACACTGGCCTTGTCAGGCAACATGACAGGCCGTGTTGGGCTTCTGATGTGAAAGGCTTGACACGCCCCTTCAGGGAGGCTGACACGGGCCGTGTCAGCTGACACGGGCACCCGTGTCAGCTCCCTGTTTTCTTCTTCCAAATGTCCTCTCCTGACACGACACATTTGGGCAACACAGGTGGCCGTGTCAGGACTACTGTACTGTCCAATTTTCCTCTTCCGACGGGCCTAGAACGTCTGATTTGCTTGTCTATCCCTCCAGTACTCTTGCTTACACCTGAAACCAATAGAACTACCATAAAGGGACATAAAATGGAGTATAATGATGCAAATAACATGTATTCAACAACTGGAAACACAATGCAAAACATCTAAATTTCTAAACAAAACAATAAAATAAGTAGACTAATGTGTTACCGACTTCGTACGAAGGTGCCAAATGAGTGTCAGAAAACAAGTAGAATTGGATACTGATTAATGATCCCCCATGGGTCCCAAATATTAAGAGGATTTCAAGTTTGCAAGATGGTTCATGGTGGTTGACCAGAGAAAGTCAACTGGTCAAAACTGAGGTTCCCTAGACCCTATCTCCTACAATTTTTGTCATATAAAAATTATTCCAAGAGAAACTTACTCCATATGAAATTCCAAACAACTTCCATGTTGAAATCAAGAACTATTTTTTGCTTGAAAAGTCATTTTTTATGGTGAAAGATTATAGGTCATTTTATTTGAACCCTAGTTAGGAGGTCAACTTCCAAGGATCATAACTTGCTCAATTTTATGAGATAAAAGACATTCAACTTCCATGATTAAATTCAAGATGTCCTTTTCAACTTTTATGTTTGGAAGAAGTTCAAATTCAACTTGCAAATGCATGTGCCAAGAGGAAATATTATAGGTCTTTTTGGACCATTACCATTGAACAAGTGATTTTCCTCAACTTCTAAAATGCATAACTCCTTCATGCCAAATCCAAATGAGGCCAAATTTATGACCAAATTGAATAGGTTTGAAAGATATACAACTTTGATAAAGGAATTGTTTCCATTTGAAGTCCATAGAAAAAGTTATTCAAGGTGGAAGAAGTGAACATTTGGCTTGGTACTAAGAAAATTTTCAAATATGTTTGATTTTTCAAACTTCCGCCTCAAAATTCATCATGATCCAAGCTTCAAATGGAAAAGTGTTCAACTTGAAAGTTGTTCCCCTTGATCTCACCTAAAGTCTAAGATCACCTCATTTGGCCAAAGAATGAAGGACTTGCACATGGGTTCTTTTCAAGGGACCAATTGGATGATTTTCACATTCATATTTCAAACTCAAATGCATGGCCACATGACATGATTTCAGCATGATTCACAAGCAACTTTGAGATTGAAACCCCAAGATTGCAATCCATTTTCTGATCTTAATCACTTCCTACAAGCTTCTGAAACCAAGCCAATCACAATTGGGATCAAGATCAAGCAAGGTTGAAGCTCCCTCGAAGAACTAGGCAACATTCCCTGTGCAAAAAGGACTTGGCCAATGCCAACATTCTGAAATAAAGTTATTGTGAACTGAGCCTTCATCTGATTCAAGTCTTGGGATTTATTTGAATTCATCTGCTACATTATCTTGGTGCAAATTGTTATTTTGATCTTGTGTCTAATGCTTTATTCTGAGTTAATCAAAGAGTATTTCATCTGATACGTGAGAAGATAAAGAAGACTGCTAGCTATGGAATTTGCTTGTTTGGATGTGGCTATCTTTATTTGATGCCTTGATCTTCATGATGTCTGATATTGGTAATTGCCTGATTGATTATTGCTTGATTCAAAGTCCAAAGGGAAAGTGGGTTTTCTATATAACATTCTTGTCTGTTGGATTGCATTCCATTGGTAAGATCTTTTCAACTCTTAAATTTTAATTTTATGCTTAAGATAGCCTCTTCATCTCCTCCCATTTCTTAAATTTTAAATCTCTCCCCCTTTTCAAGAACTTCCTTTTCTTGTAATTTCAAACTTAGACCTTATTTCAAGTAGAAACTTTGGCTTTATGCCATTGAATTTTCAAACTCCCTTCTCTTAAATAAAACTTGTAAATAAATCTAATCATGTCGACTTAAAATTTCAAAGGAAAAGAGAACTAACAACTTCATTCAAACTTTTGGGCCTTTTGTGCCTTTCTTATTAACCTTTTCTTAAAAGTAACCCACTCACTTTGACATGGTTACCACGAACTACGAGGTTTTGATCCCTCATTTTTATGTTGGTGTAGCGGTAAATTCATGACCATCAAACTATGTGTCATACGGTGAACTGACTTTAATGTGTTTTTTATCGCAATGTCGCGGTTAGCAAGAGTCGCCACCGACTTTTCTTTTATCCCATAAGGAAAGGTGGAAAAGAACAGGAAAGACCTTAATTTAGATCCTTAGGTTCGGGAGGTACATTATACAAAGGGAAGGTATTAGCACCCTTTGTATCCATGGTTATCCATGGGCTCTTAATTGCTCAATCATTTATGTTTTTCTCGTTTGAACAAGTGTTTGAAAAATGTGTAGAAAATGTTTTGAAAAGGAGAATTTAACTTTGTAATGATTCTTGTATGAATGTATACAAAGTGGTTATCTCGTTTAGTTTTGAAAATCGTTTAGAAAAATATAACTCGGCAATGATTCTAGTACGAATGTATGCCAAGTGGTGATGTTCTAAAAAAATGTTTGGAAATGTGTGAGGTGTGAAGAGTATTTTAGGTTATGAATGAGCAATTAAGGGTTATACCTGTCCGAGGTCTTTCCGGGCATTTCCTATCCTTATGAGGGTAAAACTGTCCTTACTATTGAGAAGTAAGTAGTTTTATCCTTTGGATGTAAAAGGGTCATCGTAGGGTCGTCGATTGGTCATTGAAGGCAACAGTTGTGAGGATACCTTAGCATTCGAAGGGACGATCATCATTTAACCGTAGGCTACACCGAAGGGTCATCGAGGGACAAAGGCAACATTCGAGGGACTATGATGATTTAACCGAAGGGTCTTTGCTAAGTGCATCCCCACATTTGCGGGACATGACCGTAATACGGTAATCGCAGGGTAACAAAGAGAGGTCCGAGATCACTTATTTAAAGACAAAGTTTTACAATTAATTAGGTAACCGTAATCAAGTAGGTAATTAGGTCCGCATTAAGATTAATACATTAAGATCGATTAAGCCATTAGGGTGGATCTTCGCCATGCAATTAATACATTGAAATCAATTGAGTAATTCAGGGTGAATCTCCATAAGGGTATCCCACACATAAGGTGGAATGCCTAGCCGGCCGTTTCCTCGGGAATATGTAAGCCTTTACACAATTCAACACACGGATTAGAGCATCGAGATAAAGTATAATTGAAAGTTGCACCATAAAATAAACACAACAGTCATGAACTCAGGCCAAATGATGCAGAATTATAATAAATCATGATTAGACAAACATAAGATAGAACAGCAAGGAAATAAAACAGCCACTGTCCCGTTCGCCCCTGCTTCGCCTAACGAAGGCCTAGCGAGTACTCGCTATCGGCTCGCTTAGCGATGTGCTAGCGAGCGGCTGCTGGTTTTGAATTTGATATCAGTACAATCTCAACCAATTTTATGCCTTATGGATTTCATTACTGCAATTATATGGTTAATCATTTAAGGTATTCAGGTATATACCAAAGTTCACATGCCAAACTTAAGATATTTCATAAATCTAATCATAAAGCCATATGCAAATTAAGAACATAAGACAATAATAGCAATGTAAACCTGTTAGCAACTGAGTTGTGACTTCGAATCGGCAAATCGGATCGAATTGGGCAGAGGTAGACCTTGGTGCCGCCGAGTTCTTTCAGGGTTTGCCTCCAGTGAGTATCAGGGTTTGCTTGCTAGGGCTCTCCGTTCTCCGTTTTCGTTCTCCCGTCCTCATTTTTCTTCCCCTTTTCGTGACTGAAGGCTTGGCTATTTATAGTGCTCTTGTTGTGACCTAACGGGCTCAGAATGAAGCCCAGAAATTCTGATATTCGCAAGTTTCGCTAGGCGAAGGGGTTGCTCGCCTAGCGAGCAAGCTAGTTTGGGCTTTTACTGGATCTGGTGCTTCGCTGGGGCGAGTGTCATAACGAGGTGTTCGCTAGGCGAAGGAGTTGCTCGCCTAGCGAGCAAGCTAGTCTGGGCCATTTTCTGGATTGGGCCTGTTGTGAGCTGGACTTTTGTTCCTTTAATGTCAGGGCCTTGCAAAATGAGTTGGTGCCTGAAAAAATGCCTTGTAATATTAACGGGCAAATTTTGGGGTATGACACTATGGATAAGCTTAACGTCAATAAAACCAAAGTCGCCACCGCACTTTTATTGTTTCCAAAGGAAAAGGGAAAAGTACGAACAAAACCCAAAGATAAGAAGTTTTCAAATCAAAACTAATAAAATGCCAGAGATTACAGGAAATGGGGTTGGTTATACAGAGGGAAGGTGTTAGCACCCAAAGTGTCCTAGGGAGCCCTTTTTTATATGTGTATGTGTTTTTAGTATAAAATGATGTTTGAGAAAAATAGAGTGTGGGGATGAGAAAAGAATTCATAAATTATATTTTTGTGTTTGACAAGACCTTCGGACTTGTGCCTATGTACCAACATAAAAATGAGGGATCAAAACCTCGTAGTTCGTGGTAACAATTTCAAAATGAGTGAGTTGCTTTTAATAAAAGGCTAATAAGAAAGGCACAAGAGGCCAAAAATTTGAATGAAGTTGTTAATTCTTTTTTCCTTTTGAAATTTTAAGTAAATATGATTAGATTTATTTACAAGTTTGATTTAAGAAAAAGAGTTTGAAAATTCATTGGCATAACGCCAAAGTTTCTATTTTTTTGAAATAAGGTCTAAGTTTGGAATTACAAGCAAAAAAAGTTTTTGAAAAAGGGGAAAGATTTGAAATTTAAGAAGTGAGAGGAGATGAAGAGACTAATCCTAAGCATAAAAATTAAAAGTTAAGAGTTGAAAAGATCTGACCAATGGGATGCAATCCAACAGACAAGAATGTCATATAGAAAACCTACTTTCCCTTTGGACTTTGAATCAAACAATAATAGTTAGCAATATTAGACATCATGAAGATCAATACATCAAATAAAGATAGCCACATTCAAGCAAGCAAATCCTATAGCTAGCAATCTTCTTTGTCTTCTCATGTATCAGATGAAATACTTCTTGATCAACTCAGAATAAGCATTAGACACCAGATTAAAACAACAATTTGCATCAAGATAATGTAGCAGATGAGTTCAAATGAATCCCAAGACTTGCATCAGATGAAGGCCCAGTTCACAATAATTTGATCTCAGAATGTTGACATTGGCCAAGTACTTTTTGCACAGGGAATGTTGCCTAGTTCTAAGTCCAAAAGTTCAGATCAAGCTCAACAATCCACCAAACATTTTTTAGGGTTTTTGTTGTTTATTAAGTGTTTTAAGGTCCTAAGACCACAAACAAAATCAAAATGCACAAACAAATATATACAATCACAAGATATGGCTCAAATGAGCGAAGTAAAAATGGCATAAACATAAACATGTTTAATGAAATGTAAATGGCAATGAATGATAAATGACTGAAAATTAAATTGCATAAAGTAAATGACTTGAAAGTAAAGCAATATTAAGAAGAGTTAGTCAAGGTGAATTGAATTTTAGTGATGTTTTGCTTTTTATTGATTAAGTCATTCTTTGGAGAACACTCGACCATCTATTCACAAGCATGAATCCTTGAACCAAGACATCTTCCATAGGAAGGAAAAAAGGCAAGGTTTCCACACAATAGCATGAAAGATGAGAGACTTACAATCTTACTTACTAGAATGCTATGCCTTTAGGGTCAAATTTAGCTCTATGTTAAGCAATCATAATTGGACTTATGTAGAAGTCATAACTATCTGAGGCCGGACAATTAAAATTTAGATGTTAATGCATGTTAGAGATTTGGTATGATGAACCAAACTCCTAAAACATACCACACACTAAAAGAAAAGATTAAAAGGGATGAACATATCTCATCCATACTTGTATTGGTTCATCTGACACAAGGTCATTGATGAACCAATTAGCCTTATGATATTTGAGATTTCATTGGTCAATGAGAGGAATGGTCAATAATAGGTATGAAGATGAAGAGGGAGGGGAGGTAGAGAAACACAAATTGGTCATTGGAGGAATTTTATCAAATTAAAATCATTCATTCATTTTGGGAGATGAAATGTATATTTCATCATCCGCTAAGTCCAATGATTTTAATCCAACAAAAGTCAAATTAACCTTGACCCAGGCCCAAACAAATAGTCAAACATCACAAGACCATAAAAATGGTTCAACCTAATTTTTACACAATTAATCAATTAAAAATCAATTTAAAAATGCATTAAAATACAAATTAATTTGGTGAAAACCTAAAATCTCTTTAAAACACCAAATAAATGGCCAAGAGATTTATCCTAGGTCAAACAAGGTGAAAGGACCTTAGACAAAAAATTTCATGATTTTTGAAAAGTCAGAAGTATTTTTAAACAATTAAAAATATACACACAAAGAATTAATTAATGAGAAATATCAAAATTAATCCAAAAAATAATTTTAATTCAGAAAATGAAAGAGAAAAATATTTAAAGATTTTTAGTGAAAGTCCCATATTTTTTGGAGTAAAAATGAAATTATTATGAATTAAACAAAATAAAACAATTAAGTGAAAAATCAGAAAATACAAAAAAACAAGGCCCATCAGATCTCCCTCATTAATTGAGGTGGCAGATCTGATGGCCAAGCGCGTATTATCCACCATAGTCGACAGTCAACGCGCATGTACAAATGGTAATTCAAACCAAAGGCTGAGATTAGATCCTTGGACCAAGATCAGATGGATGAGATGAAGCCAACTCACCACCGGAGCCCTAGCTCAGGTCTTCTTCTCCGGTGATGACCATCGGACTGGTCCAACCTCAACTCCATGAAAAATGAAAAACAACGACACTATTTTGAAGAGAAAATGCTCAGGACCTCGAATCTTGCCTCAATTTTCTCTAATTTCAAGTATATAAAAAGATACAGGGGTTTTAATTTTTAGGATCATGAACTGAGTTGCTTCGATTTGACCTCAAAGCAACTCAATCTTCTTGCCTACATTGGTAGGACTTCAACCAACCAAAAATCACAAAGAATAGTGGAGAATTGAGGGATAATCGAAGAGATGAAAATTCTGAAACATTACCTTCGAGGGAGCTTCAACCTTGCTTGATCTTGATCCCAATTGTGCTTGGCTTGGTTTCAGAAGCTTGTGGGAAGTGATTAAGATCAGAAAATGGCTTGGAGTCTTGGAGTTTCAATCTCAAAACAAAATGAGATTTGAAACTCGATTTTCAAATGAAAACCTTCAAGATTATCCTTTAATGGTGAGGGTTTGGATTGCAGGTTCAAAGCATGGGCATGAGGTCCTCAATTCTGAGCATGAAGGGTTGTATTTATAGCCAATGTGATTCATTTCCACACACATCCGAATTTTGCCAAATTTAGCAATTTCCCTTGCATGCTTGCATGGGCGTGTGATAGGCCTATCAAGTGATGCTACCAGGTCCAAAAATGCTTGTTAATCACGCTGAAATCATGTCATGTGGCCATGCATTTGAGTTTAAAATGTGATGGTGAAAATCATCCAATTGGTCCTTTGAAAAGAACCCATGCGCAAGTCCTTCATTCTTTGGCCAAATGAGGTGATCTTGGACTTTTTGGAAAGGTGAGATCAAGAGGAACAACTTTCATTTTTAACACGTTTCCATTTGAAGCTTGGATCATGATGAATTTTGAGGTGGAAGTTTGGAAAATCAAACATATTTGAAAATTTTCTAAGTACCAAGCCAAATGTTCACTTCTTCCACCTTGAATAACTTTTGCTATGGACTTCAAATGGAA
This sequence comes from Lathyrus oleraceus, assembly GCF_024323335.1. NCBI lineage: Eukaryota > Viridiplantae > Streptophyta > Magnoliopsida > Fabales > Fabaceae > Lathyrus > Lathyrus oleraceus. The sequence continues at coordinate 358,753,479 of NC_066582.1, read as the reverse complement.
CAAGTTCCTTCATCTAAGTTGTAGCTATTTCAAACCTATTAAATTGGGTCACAAACTTGACCTCATTTTGATTTGGCATGAAGGAGTTATACATTTTAGAGGTTGAGGAAAATCACTTGTTCAATGGTAATGGCCCAAAATGACCTATAACGTTTCCTCTTGGAACATGCATTTGCAAGTTGAATTTGATATTCTTCCAAACATAAAAGTTGAAAAGGAAATATTGAATTTGATCATGGAACTTGAATTACTTTCATATTATAAAAATTGAGCAAGTTATGATCCTTGGAAGTTGACCTCCTAACTAGGGTTCAGACAAAATGACCTATAATCTTTCACCATAAAAAATGACTTTCCAAGCAAAAATAACCCTTGACTTAAAAATAAAAGTTGTTTGGAATCTAATAAGGAGTAACTTTACTCTTGTAATTATTTTCATATGACAAAAAGTGTAGGAGATAGGGTCTAGGGAACCCCAGTTTTGACCAGTTGACTTTCTCTGGTCAACCACCGTGAACCAACTTGCAAACTTGATATTCTCTTGATATTTGGGACTCATGGGGGATTATACATGCATAAGATGATGTAATATGAAGTATAACTTGGAATATTTGATCAAATGATGAATAAACTTGTTGAGGAAGTCACACAAGATACTCAGATGAATTAGGGCTTCTAAGGCAAACAAGCTTCAAACTCTTGATGATTTCTTGATCAAATTGATATGTGAAGACCATGGGGATCCACATATGATGTCTAGATCCAATGTAAACCATCTCTTGATTGATCTCCTTGCATTTAGGGTCTTAAACCCTACATATGAGCTTGATGGAGCATGGGTGATCACGCACTACCTACAAAAGCAACAAACTATACATTGACATATTTTTGGCATTTTGGTTAGTAAAATATGAAAAACAAAGTATGATGCAGTCAAATGTGCTTGGTGATCTCTCCCAATGCAAACCCAATGAATGATGGATAAGGAGAATGCCAAGGTGTGATCCCAAAGTCAATGCAAATGATGAGATATCATGAGGGATCTTAGGGTAAAAATTGGGGTCTTACAGCTGCCCATATTTTAAGGAAATTCTGATTGAGGATGTGAAGGTTAAAATCTCCGTATCAACTCAGCAAAATGGACTTAAATAACAACATAGAAACAAATTTTGGTCCCTAAGAGACCTCATGATGCATATAACATGAATGTTAAAATAATTTATGTGGGGAAAATATTTCCACAAAAGAAAATAATCCAGAAAGACTGAAAATCCACAGGAGCAAAATGCATTCCATAGGGAATACTCACTGGGGAGACATAGACTCTGGGGATAAACAGTTGTGCGTAGGCCAGGATACAACTTGAAAACTATTAGAGACACGAGAGGAATTCCATGAAAATAAATCAATGGAAGGACTCGGTTAGGGATAAGGAAAATATGCAGGGGAAACGTGTAAATTAGAACAAAACTGAAATACTCGAACCAAATAGGGGATGGCGACTTCAATGAGGAAATACACACTCAAACTCAACTGGGGAAGAATGAACTTTAACGCAGGAGTACCAGAAGTATATATCTATTACCAGTTACTGGATAGGAAGATAATATACTCTGACAGAGAGACATCCGTTACCAATTAGGGTAAACATATCAAGGATGACTCGCTGAGAAACAGGAGGTGCATTCGTTACCGGTTACTGGGTAAGAATAGCCTGCTGGGAAAAAATATGAAATAGGGTTTACAACTACCGGTTACTGGGCATAAGACCAAAGAGAGAATATCTGTCACTAGTTATAGTGAACATATCAAGGATAAACTTAAAAGGAAGAATATCCGTCATCGGTTAGGATGAACATATCAAGGATAGACTGCCGGGAAATGAAAATATATGAATTATATCTATCAGTTACTGGATAGAATACCAAAGAGAGAATATCCGTCACCGGTTAAAGTGAACATATCAAGGATAGACTCAGCAGGGGAAAGCATTATTTACAACTACCTGTTACTGGGCAGAAGACCGCAAAGAGGAGGAAATCCGTCATCGATTAAGATGAACATATCAAGGATTTACCCTCTAGGGAGTGGAATAGGGATTACAACTACCTTTTTACTGGGTAAAAAACCACAAAGGGAGAATATCCGTCATCAGTTAGGATGAACATATCAAGGATAGACTGCTCGGGGAAACGTCAAAACGAATCCGCTAGGGATGACAAAAGAAAGTACATTACAATTTACTGGGTATTGGGCAAAAGTAAAGTACTCAAAAATCGAGAAGAATATTACCAATTATTGGGTAATAGATTCTCAAGAGACCCAAAAGTATCTATCTAGGTAAGATCTAGAAAGAAACGGTTAATCAAGGACTCAACCCAAATGAGGATATAACTCAAGGGGAATGGTTCTATCCAGATAATTAACTAGGGAGGAAACTGAAACAATAATCATCCACGAGGAAATAACTCAGTCGGGAAAATAGAAAGGTTAAATTTTTTCTGCTTAATAGGCTGACACTCTACCATTGAAGGAGGACAAACGCACTAAACCTGCATGGGGAAATAATGTCACCGTAGCAGGGAATCAGAATAATTAAATCAAATGTGATAACAAATGCATAATGAAATATCTGATGTTGTATTTTATGCATGGATATGTATATGTTTGATGATTACGCTGACAAAACTTATCACAAAGGATACACATATCATAGATTTGAATCACCACTGCAACACTCGACTAATCTCAACAAGATGGGAACGCCAACTGGAGAAAAAATGCTGGGGATGAACACCAATAATCTGGCTCTGAATAACTCAACCCTAGCTGGGGGAAGGAGAAAAATATCTGTTGAGGATCCAAGTTGTCAACTCTGCGGGGAATTTTAGGTCAACACCATATCAAATGGGGGACAACCTTGCAGGAGACCAAATCAAACATTGCTCAAGATCAAACACTATTGGAAATGAGAGATCTTTGATATCTGAAGATAGACTCAGCCGGGGAATGCCGGAGATAAAACTTTGCACGGGGTCTGAGCCAATTTGTTGAGGATGTGAGCCTTCAACTTAGCTGGGAAAATTTGCAAAAGGGATTGATCACCAGTTCAACTCTACTGGGGATGAACGATGAATTGTTTGGGAATTACCGCACAACCAACTGCTTGAGGGAGACCAATAAGGCTTTGCATTTCAAGACTTACCTGCTCTCAGACTGCTGTTGATATTCCTTACTGAAATCAATTGCTTTTAAAGTGACCGCTTTCATATTCTTAAGAAAAATGATTTTAATTTATTAATTCTTGTTAAAATTATCATCACAGAAATTCAATTTTATTTAGTTGAAATAAATAAGAGTAGAAACAATTGGATAAATAGCTCAACTTTATTTAATAGAATGGTAGTTTGTAAATGACAAGACTCCATGGATCTTTTACAAAGTTGAAAACGGTAATTTACATGGAAAAAGGGCTACATTGAATACAATGATCATTGCTCTTCCTACCAGACTTCAATATCCGCTGTGCTCTTGGCTTTGGTTGAGAATAGCGAATTAGAACCAAACGACTTGCTCAAAACTGCCTTCATGACTAGGACCAACCGAATGCAGTTACTTGCCATAATCCCTAATTTTTGCCTTGATTTCCCCAAGGCGGGGTACTCAATCTACCGGGATAAGTTTCTGTTTTATGTCTCTAACTTTTTCCTGGATCGCCCCTTCGGGTTTTCAATCCACCGAGACCCTCATTTTTGCCTAAGTCGCCCTTTCCGATTTTCAACTTAGCGAGTTGTTCTTTTCTTTTTAGGCGAAGTATTTCTTGACTGCATTGACATTCATAGGACGAGTGAACTCTTCACTATCCATAGTTGTAAGAATCAAAGCACCGCCTAAAAAGGCTCTCTTAACAACATACGTGCATTCATAATAAGGAGTCCATTTTCCCCTAGCATCAGGTTTGAAAGACAAAATATTCTTGAGCACAAGGTCACCTTCTCTGAACACATGAGGTTTGACCTTCTTATCAAATGCTTTCTTTATTCATTGCTGATATAACTGACCATGACAAATGGCAGTCAATCTCTTCTCTTCAATCAAATTCAACTGGTTATATCTGGTCTGACACCATTCAGCTTCAGTTATTTTGGCTTCCATCAAGATATGCAGTGATGGTATCTCAACCTCTACTAGGAGCACAACTTCCATGCCATAGATAAGAGAAAAATGGGTTGCCCTTGTTGAAGTGCAGACAGATATACGGTACCCATGAAGAGCAAATAAGAGCATCTCATGCCAATCCTTATACGTCACAACCATCTTTTGAATAATCTTCTTGATGTTCTTATTCGCAGCTTCAACAACCCCATTCATCTTAGGTCTGTAGGGAGAATAATTATGATGTGCAATCTTGAAGTCTTTGCAAAAAGCTTCCACCATATTATTGTTCAAGTTTGATCCATCATCAATAATGATCTTACTTGCCACACCATGACGACATATAATCTGATTCTTGATAAATCGGACCACCACCTGCTTTGTCATATTTGCATACGACGCTGCTTCAACCCACTTTATGAATTAATCAATAGCCACCAAAATAAAATGATGTTCGTTCGAAGCTTTGGGCTCAATCATACTAATCATATCAATTCCCCACATGGAGAAGGGCCACGGAGAGGAAATGACATTCAACAGTGTTGGAGGAACATGAATTTTATCTGCATAAACTTGACACTTATGGCATTTCTTCACAAACTTGCAGCAGTTAGATTCCATTGCCAGCCAATAGTAACCTGCTCTAAACATCTTCTTTGCCATAGCATGTCCATTGGAATGAGTACCAAAGGAACCTTCATGGACTTAAGTCATCAACATGCCTGCTTCGTGTCTATCCACGCATCTGAGCAAAACCATATCGAAGTTTCTCTTGTAAAGAACATCACCATTCAGGTAGAAGTTACCAACTAATCTTCTTAAAGTCTTTTTATCTTTCAAAGATGCCCCAGGCGGGTAAATCTGACTTTGAAGGAAACACTTAATATCAAAATACCATGGCTTGTCATCTTTGACCTCTTCAACAACAAACATATGAGCTGGCCTATCAAGACGCATTACAGTCAGGTTAGGAACTTCATTCCAAAACCTTACCACAATCATTGAAGCCAACGTTGCAAGAGTGCCTGTCATCCGGTTTTCATCTCGAGGGATATGATGAAAATCAACCTTTGTAAAGAAAGTTGAAATCCTCCTTGCATAATCTCTATATGGTATTAAACCGGGTTGATTCGTCTTATATTCACCTTTGATCTGATTCATAACCAAAGTTGAATCTCCATAGACGTCTAGATATTTGATTATGAGATCAATGGATTCTTCAAGTCCCATAATGAAAGCTTCATACTCAACTATATTGTTCGTACACTTGCAAGTCAATCTAGCTGTAAACAGAAAATGAGTGCCTTGAGGAGTAATAATCACTGCCCCAATGCCATTACCATATGAATTAACAGCTCCATCAAAATCATGCCCCAACGGGAACCACGTTTTGGCCCTTCTTCAAGCAATGGTTCATCACAATCTTTCATCTTCAAGTACAGAATCTCTTCATCAGGAAAATCATACTGCACAGACTGATAATCTTTAATAGGTGTAGCACCTCAAATTTGCACCTCCCATTTGTATATTCATTTTCATTTTAGGTCATTAGCATTGCATTGTCCACTGCATAGCATTGCATTGTCCTTTTGCCTAGTGCAAGTCATCAGTCAAGACTGGTCAGGAGATCCAGTTGTGCAAGCAAGCAAGTGCATTTCTTATGGAATCAAAGCCCTAGGGTTGGTACAATGAGTTAATGTGACCCAAGGATCATTTTGAAGTGGTTTGGCCAAAGGTTGGATGTTCAAAGCTCATCAGTCATTGATCAATTCATCTGAAACCCTAGAAAGTCAACCAAAGTCAACAGTCAATGCAATCATGGATTTGAAGGTGGGAGATGATTAGAGAGGCCTCATTCATGTCCATACAAGTCTCATTTGACATTTCAAACATCAACAATGAAGAATTTGAGGTCAGATCAAAACTTGCCAAAAATAGTAAGTGACCTGTAATTTGAAATTGCCAAAAATGGAAAGGTTTTCTCCTCAAGTTTACATCATCAAGCAAGCTTCAAATGAAATTTTGTCCAACATGAAAGTTGAATATCTTGCTCTCACCTTTCCAAAAAGTCCAAGAACATGAATTTCTCATCTATGGTTGAGAAGATATGGATCAATCATTGCCAAGTCAATTTGAACTTCACAAGTGCATAACTTTTGAACCATAAGGCCAAATGGAGTGGTTCTTTTTTGTATATTCATGTCTTAACATCTACTATCCAAATTATGCACCACAAGCCATGCATTCTCATCACATAATTATTTGATTTTTCACTTGATTTTTTGGATGGAATTTTCAAATTTAAAAACAATGCATTGTCCACACATTTAAACACTTCCATTGGCTTACAAACAGAATTTTGAGTGGATTCAAGCCCAAAAACATGCACCGTTCCATTCATTTCATGCATGGGGGTGCATTATCCAAATTGCACTTACACTCTCATATCTTACTAATCCATTTGCCATAAGCTTAAACCTGATTAAGGACATGATTAGGAGGGAGTATAAAGTGCAAACCCTAACAGATTTCAGCAAGGAGGCCATCCATTTTTCAGATCTAAAATTTTTCTTCAAATTTTCTCTCTCAATTTTCTTTGAATTTCTTCAAACACACTGCATATTTCTTGATTCATTCTTCACCTGGAAGCATATTTGAGTGTTTTGGAAGCAAGAATTCAAGGATTTCGTGCACATTTGGAACTGTTGAAGCAAGCTTCCATTCATGGCAGTTGAGGATTTGAGCAACATCAAGCACAATTGAGCTCCAAACCTTCATCCAAATCATCATACAAGAGCTAAAGAAGGACTGTTTGGACTTGGCAAGGCTTGAATCAACCGAATCCAGTTCTGCATTCTCTTGAAGGTCAGATTTCGAATTCCATGATTCACGAAATTATTGTATGCTTCTGGTAGATCTTTCATCCCTGAGTGCATTAAGCTTTGAATCATTGATTTCCATGATAAATTGATTGAGTTATGCTGTTTTAAAGATTGACATGTGATTCTTCATTGCTTCGATTTGCTTTGTTTGGTTAGAACTAGGTTAAATTATGTATGGATTATGAATGTGTGTTGCAAGATCTACAAGATGGTGTGCTGGATTTAAATTTCTGTGCATGAGTGTTCTTGAGTGTATGAATGTTGATGAACACGTATGAAGACCTAGGGTTTTTTTGTTCCAAAATAGCATTTGATCTTGTGAGCGCCATTTTGCATGTGATTTTCTGTTTGCCTCCATGTATTGGTCCACGTAAGGATTACTTGGCTGAATGATTCGTATAACGCGCTTCTCATTGCCATGTAGACTTAAGTGAAACGCAGAGTTTCACTTAAGGGCGCCAAGTTTAAGTTGTAACACGGTTCGAATCTGGTTGAGGATGGTTTCAAGATTTGCTTTGCATTTTATTTCATGTTATTCCATGTCATTCATGTATGCTTATTCATGTTTTTTTTTTTCCATTCATTCCAAAATTCATATCTCCCTGAATATTAATCCAATTGAGATGGGATTTTTTGCATATTGTTCCTCATGATGTCTACTATTTTTTGATGATTTTTCCAGAAATTATGCACGGTTAGAATTTATTTTGGCTTAGGGATTGTTCACATGTATGCTATCTTGCACCTACTTTGCCATTTGCTTCATGAAATGATGAGTTTTGATCCTATGATTGTGAAATTTTGCATGCTTAAAATAGACATCTTGCTGGTCATTTTGGTGTAGAGTTTGTATTTTTCTCATTTCTGGTTGTTGAGATATGATCTGTTTAATGTAGGTGTGACAATGTGTGTCATACCATTGCTTGCTCAACTTGTGGATTTTATTTGCCATGCCAATTAAATGCCAAATGATGTGATTTTTTGCATGATGCTACTTCTGGATGTTAGGATTGATCATGAATTTTTGGATTGATTTCTGATTTGTTTGGTATTTTTCTTGCTGGTTGACCATTTGTGGACTTTTTGATAGTCATGAACTTCAATGATTTGTGAAATGCTTGATGTTTATCATATGAAGTTGAAATTTTGCACATTGATTCTAGACACTTTGAAGTTTATTGTGGCTTTGGTTTGAGACATTTATCATGTTAGGATTCTGTTTTAGGCTTGTGCTAAGTTGATGCATCTATTTGTGCCTTCTTTGAGCTTGTTTTGCTTGCCTTGCCTTAGAGAATTTAATTTCCATGCTTAAACTTGTCCAAATGCCTTGAATTTTGGTGTGATGATCATGTGATGTGTGCTGTTTAGCCATGATTTTTATTGGGATTTATTGAATTATGTTTGAGTTGATGTGGATTGGTTCATTCTGTTTGCTTCAATGAGCTTTTAACTTGCATGCTTTGCCTTATGTGCTTTGTGAAATGAACTTGGTTGATGTTATTGATATGAGACCACTGGGATATTGTTCTTATTTGATTGAACTTGATTCTTGTCAATTTTCATGTTCTGTTTTGAATTATTTCTCCCTCTTTGACCCTAGGCCTTGTCCTAGTGGTTGGTGCTTATGTTTGAGCTTTGTTTTCAGGATAAGAAGCATATGGCCTTAAGGAGATTGATTCACATTGCTTAAGTTGGATTACTTGTTTGATGTTGACTAACCTTGATTAGTTTTGTAGGTGGCTTTTAGCTCATTTGAGTTGAGCTTGTGCATTGTGCAATGTTGCTTGTCTGTTTAATTGTGTACTGTTGACTGTTGACCACTAGTCTGTCTGTTTGACTTTTGTTGACTTGTGTACTGACTGAGTTAGATTGTTTTCAGGTACCTTAGTTGCTATAGTTCCTTTGTGAACTTTCTTTTGCTTTGCTTGATAGCTTAAGCATTGAGGTATAATTTCTCTGACTTCATGTAGTCTGGAAGACCTGTCCTGTTACTTGGGCAGGCACCTGTCTGAAGTCCTCCTTAAGAGGCAATGCTTGTGTTTGTTTATCTTTGTCCCTTGTACATATCAAAGACCTCCTAAGTGAAGAGGCATTGGCAGATACAAGAGATGTGTAGTCCATCTCCTGCTAATCAGTGAGTCATCCACTTTTCTCACACACCTTGTGTTGATGCATTGTGGATAATAGCCCAAGATCTTTGTTGTGTCAGTCATGTGGATAGAAGAGTTCCAACTTTCTGAACTCCCACAATTTCATTTGTCAGAAGCTCTCCCAGGCCAGGGATAAGAGCTGTGAAGTCTTATCTTCACTTCCCATTTCATCTGCTTCACCCTAACTCTCAATGTTAGGGTTAAGAGCTAACATCACCCTGTTACAGTGGCTTGTTTGTCGAGGTTGACATGACCCCTTGACTAAAGCCTAACCTTGTGTGAGCCCACTTTGTCTGTATATAGTGTGTGCTATTTGTGCTTGTGTTTACTCAGTTGCTGTTTAGGATAGCTTGCTCCCTATGCAAGTTAGATAGAAACTTCAACCTAGGACCATGGTGAATTTACATGATAACTATTAGGCTCGAGTTAGTCTCCCTTATAGTTTGTCATTTCCCAGTCTCTTGTTAGGTTAGAAGTTCTTTCCCTGCGTAGGGGAACTACGTCGCCCTGATCCTCATACCAGATGAGGTACGTAGGCAGGAGATGAGCTGATCTCTCCGGGCGCCCTTTTCTTTTGTTTGTGTGAGTTGTTTCTCCTTTTCTGGTTGGAGTCTGATGTAAGTCCAGCGATTGGCATTCGGTTTCCAGTTTCTTTGTTGGAGTCTGACGTAAGTCCAAGGATTGGCAGTTGGTTTCCCGTGTGTGTGTTTGTTTGGTTCGGAGTCTGATGTAAGTCCAGCGATTGGCATTCAGTTTCCATGTTTGCCTGTTTGTGTGGAGTCTGGCGTAAGTCCAACGATTGGCAGTCGGTTTCCTGTGTGGTTTTGTTTGGCGTGCGTGAGCCGAGCTACGAGTGCTCTGATTCTTCTCCAGTCAGAGAAGATACGTATGCATAGGATGTGATATCCTAGCGAGCACGTTTTCCCCTGTCCCGAACTACGTCGACTCTGATGTCTGTGCCTGACAGACTACGTAGGCCCAGGATGCGATATCCTGCCGAGTTAGTTTCTTTTATTTTCATGTGTCTCTTTCAGCCAGTGTTTGATATTTGTGAGCAGTGTTTAGCAACCTTGTTCCTTCCTTTTGTGCGTGGATCCCGTCGAGTACGACGGATGCGTAGGGGTGCTAATACCTTCCCTTCGCATAACCGACTCCCGATCCCATCTCTCTCTGGTCGCGAGACCATGTCTTTTCCAGGTTTACTTCGAGCGTTTCCTTTCCCTCTTCTGGGATAAATAACGCACGGTGGCGGCTCTGTTGTTTCGTTTTCCCGCCGGTTTTTCGCGTAATGCGACAGCTGGCGACTCTGCTGGGGATAAAGAGAAGTTGACCTCTTGCTGGTCCATCTTCCCTAAGCGAGTCTCTCCTAGCGCTCTCTAGGATAGGGTTTGGTTGCTTTTGCTGTTTTATTTATTGCATTCATTTATTTATTGTTTGTATTTATTGTTGGCATTTATGTTTGCATTCATTATTCATCATCTGTTCATCTGGCTGTGCTGTGCTGTTTCTCTGTTGGGGTGGGAGTTACTTGAGGTAAAAGGCCCAATACCTAGGCCATGAGTGAAATCTAGGACACCTAGGAATAGAGTGATTCATGGGAAGCGGGTGGTATTGCGCCACTTAGCGGAACATTGATATCACGAGCAGTTCAGACTCTGATGGGGTATTATCGGTGCATACATCGGGTGTGCACATGATGATATTCTATGAAAGGGTTGTTTATCCTGCGTTTCTCTTGACCTTACCCTGGCCTAGATGACACCCGTGAGTGGGGAGGGATTGAATCATTTGCAGGTACTGATGGTGACTTTGGTTCAGATGAACTTATGGGTACTTACTTCTGTCACGCAGGAATTCTGTCCGTGATATCTATCAGCGGGTTCCGTTTATTTCGGATCCCCGGGTTGAATTTGAGAGTACTTGTTCAGAGGAGCTGGTTGTCGTCCGTTCAGTGGATGTTCCTGTGATGATAGTGATGTAACATCCGGTTCCGTTTATTTCGGAACTCCCCAAGTTGGATTTATGGTGACTTAGTCCCTCAGATAACTGTGACTGGTTCAGAGACTTATTGGGCTTCCAGATGACTTGGAGGATGGCACAGCGACCTGCCTGCATGCATTTGCATCATTCCCATTTCACATTCATTTGCATTTAACTCATGTCTATCCGTACTCAGGGTCCATTTTTTTATTGAGATTCTGGTTGAGAGACATCCAGATGTCGGAATGTTGTTGATGAAATATTATCCGTCTCAATGAAGCTAGAATCAAAGGACATTCCTCATACGGATAAACATTGCATGTGTGAGTCATATTAACCTGTTTGCTGTTTTGTAGGTGTCAGTATCTAGCCGGTGCGCATAGCTCTTCCATTCAGATATTTGGCCAGACCCGACAAGTCCAAACTAATGGATCCGTCCAACGCCGACATTCTCGAGCTGAAAGAGATGATGAGGGAGTTGTTCAGTGTTGTGCAAGGGCTCGCCTTGGGGCAGAAAGCAATGGCGGAGAGATTGGAAAGGATTGAAAGCTGGATGATCAAGGAGAAATTTCAGGAAAAGACTCCGTCATCCGAAGTAGACAAATCCTCTGGCACTGTAGCAAAGAAACCCTCTGGCAGTGGTCAGCTCAAGAAGGAGGTTGAATCAGGTGGGTCGCAAGCTAAAAAAGAACGCGGTAAGGATCGGTACCACCCTTATGCTGCCATTGTAACCACTCCGGTCGGTAATCCACCTGTACCACAGCAACAACCGCCGCCTCAACAGGAAGCACCGAAAGTTAAGAGCCAAGTGAAGAAGGGGAAGACGGATCGTCAGTTTGATAAGCCACCTGTGAGTTATACCCTTCTGTTCAAAAGGTTGAGGGATCTGGGGTTAGTTCGGCCGAGAATATTGATTCCTCTAGAACCGCATCGTAGGCCTGCAAACTACGATGAGAATGCTAAGTGCGAGTTCCATTCAGGGGCACCAGGACACATCATTGAGGGTTGTAGGGCTTTTAAACATGTCATTCAGGACATGGTGGACTCCAAGGCCATCAGCTTGGCACAGATAATGAATGAGGATGTTAACCCCGTACCCAGGCAGGGTCCTGTAAAAGTGAAAAGGGTGTCCAAGGACAAAAGAGGAACAGAGGTGACTGAGGGGGATCGGTTAAAAACCTCAGTGTCTGTGGTCTCAAAACATCTGATGAAGAGTGGAGCTTTCCCTAGTATTGATAACTGTTGTGCGGCTGTCGCCACAAATGAGTGTGCATTGATGAAGGAGACGACTCAGAAGATGTCGGAAGTAGAAATGGATGGTGAAAAATTTGAAACACCAAGTCAGGCAGTTGAAATCGTCAGGGTGGAGAATGCCATCTGTGCTGAGAAAGAGAAGAAGCTGTCCATTTCTTCTTACAAACAGGCCATGGAAGTGGTGAAGAACAGAGAAGCCCTAGGCTGGGGGAAGATCATAGACATTATGGTGAAGGCGGATATGTTCGGGGTTGGCTATCAGCCAGATCAAGAGTCGTCTAGACAGGATAGAGGACGTCGTCCACCGTTCACATTCGTTAGTGCCGGCATGCTAGATCCAAGTCATGCCTGTACAGTGGGTGAAGAGATTGACTGTGACCGCGAGCTTGAGTCGTGGATAAAATCGTGCGTACCAGGGAACTGGAAGGCCTCCAAGATCACCACTGTCACTCATTCAGAAGAGTAATATTTCTGTTTTTCAATTTTTGTTTGCATGAAAGCCATACGTTTTGCCCGAAACGTAATGGTCCATTGTAAGGGCCATCTCATGTGTTTCATTACGCAACATTTTGCATCAGTAATAAATGGATGTTTTTGTGATTAAAAGCGGTGTTTCCTGTTTTTCATTTATTTTTGCAGTTTAAAAAAAATAAAAATGGCAATGTTTATTTTCATTTTTCTTTCCTTTTGATTCGTCTTGTTCCGACTTCAAAAGAGACTATTCTCCTGATCTCATTGATAACAATTTGGTTACACCTCTGTATGACTTCGATAATCCGATCTGATGCCAAAGAATAAGGCGAAGAAGATGGTGATCTGCTGGAGTTAGCCAGGTTGTTGAAACAAGAGGAGAAGGTGATTCAGCCGCACGAGGGGCGATTCAAGATTGTTACTTCAAGCACCACCAAGGTCAGGAAGTGAAAGTTGGGGCCGCTTCAGAGGCGAGTCGAGAGCAGAATGGTAGCCCTGTTGAAAGAGCATGTGGATACCTTCGCCTGGTCGTATCAGGATATGCCAGGTCGGATACCGATGTCGTTATACGCAAGCTACCATGGAGAGAAGACTGTTCTCTAGTGAAACAGAACGCCGGTGCCACGTACCAGAGTGACTTTGTTTCATGATATGATTCATCGTGGAATCAATTTCTATGTTGATGACATGATAGCAAAGTCCCAAGCAGAAGAGGGGCATCTGGTGGATCCTGGCCAAGTTGTTTGACCGGATCGAGACAACTCAGACTGAGGTTGAGTCCGCATTGAAAAAAGAATAAGTTGCAGGGACCTCTGATTCTGTTAATCTGGTACTTGACAGCCCTCGAGGGGTCTATGAGGTGTGTACTGGGTTAGCATGACGGGTCTGGTCGAAAAGAGCATGCAATTTACCTTAGCAAAGAGTGTATCGACTGTGAAACAATACGTTCACTGCTCAAGAAAACTTTCTGTACTTTGGCATAGGCTGCTCGCCGACTGAGACAGTATATGCTGGTTCATACCACTTTGTGGATGTCCAAGATGGATCTGATCAAGTATACGTTTGAGAAGTCAGCATTGACCGGACGGGTTGCGAGAGGGCAAATGATTTAGATTGAATACGATATTCAGTATACCTCTCAGAAAGCAATCGAGGGGAGTGTATTGTCTGATTACATCGCCCCGCAACCCATTGAGGATTATCAACCAAGGAAGTTTGAGTTCCCTGATGAGGATATCTCGAGGTGCTCCAATCGAAAGATTGTGAGGAACCGATCCCGGAGGAGGGGCCTGACCCTGAATTCGAACGGATTCTGATGTCTGATGGGGGAAGGTTAATGTGGATGAGTTAGTGCCGCTTTGGTTACGCCAAAAAGATACCACATTCTTTTTGTTGCCCGGATAACATTTGAAGGCACCAACAATGGTGGCTGAGCACGAAGCTTGTATCCTGGGTATTGATCTGTGGTGCGTACGTCTACTGGGGCAACGCCGCGCTCGCTCGTGTATGGGATAGAAGTGGTATTACTTACTGAAGCCTAGATCCCATTGTGGAGAGTCCTGATGGATGAGAAATTAGTGAAGGCTGAGGTGATAAGGACTCGGTATGACGCGTTGAGCCTGACTGAGGAAAAGAGGCTGGCAGTTACTTGTCATGGGGCAGTTGTACCCAGTGAATGAAGCGTGTTATTGACCGAAAAGTGCGACCTCGTGCGTACCACGTGGGAGAGCTGGTGTTGAAAAGGATCCTTCCTCCTCAAGACGATCGTGGGGCAAGTGGACATACAGTTATGGATCCCATTAGTGGTCAAGAAGGTTTTCTCTGGCAGAGCTTTGTTGTCAACGACCACGGATGACGAAAATTTTCCATCCCCTGTGAATGCGGACGCAGTCAAAAAATACTTCGTAAAATTGACCCGCTGGACGAAAAGAACAAAATAGTCCAGGCAAAAATGGGCATCCCGGCGAACCAAAAAAAAGAGAGAAAAGGTTCCGGGAAAAGTTAGGGAAAAAGAAAGAAAAACTGTACACCCGGCAAATCGAAAACCCCACAAGGGCGACTTGGGCAAAAAAGGGTATCCCGGTGGACTGAAAACCCGAAAGGGCGGTCCAGGCAAAAGAGGGAATGAAACGAACAACTGCGTCCAGCATGATCGTTTGTGCTTTGGATATGACTTGGATAATCCCCGACAGAGATCGATCGGAAGCGTCTTGTTCAGAAGACAGAAAGTGCGGAAAGTCTTGAGGACATATGGGGTGTAACCGAGTTGGAACCCGATGAGATCACGGTTTCACATTGCCATTAGGATAGAGTTTTCCTTTTTGTGCGCAATCACCTCTTTTCAGGGTTTGCTTCCTGTGCGTTGCTCGGTTTTGAGCCACCTTTTCTTTTTTTCAGTCAATAAAATGCGTGCTCAGACAAATAATTTTGTTTTTTTCTTCATTACCGCTTTGATTGCAAAAAAATCTGTTTATTTTTTGATAAGAATACTTGCATTTTGAAACATAGAGGTCCCTTCCGATGCATGCTTATAAGATTGGAATCTGGAAATCTTATTCGGAAGTTTGAGTGACCTAGGTGTTGAAACGATGGCACGCCTGGGGCACGCTTTTATCTAACGATCTCTTTTGCAGGTACTGTTAGCTATGTTCACTCACTTGCAGGTTGTGATATGAAATACTTCGACAAGAGATCCCCGCAGAGTCCAATCAGGGGCAAGGGATAGAAGAACGGTGAAAGGATGACGAAAGAAGGACGACGATCCTAGGGGGTAATCAAGAAGACTCTTCAAAGTCTGAGGACTGGAAAGTTTGTATGAATCCCAGGAGTTCGATCTCCGTGGAGTACGGAGGAGTCGGGAATACAAGGTGATGAATCAGAAAAGTCCAGATGAGTCTGGGAGTTCTCAAAAGTGGAAAGTCAACACTGTGGTGGGATGGTGAACACCAGTGTTCGACGAGTCAAAGGGCGGTCTGTGTCCAATAGGCTGTATTTCCCCAGTGGGTGTGAGAGTGTCATCTCCCTAGCAGATTCGAGATCAGTGTCTCCTCAGCAAGTCTGAAGATTACTGTCTTCCCAGCGGAGGTTGTGTTGATGGTTTTCCCCAGCAAGGTCCCCAAGCGGATCGGGTTCGGCAAAGATTATCCCTAGTAGAGATAAGCATTGTTTGCTCCCCTTAGCAGAGTAATCCCCAAGAAGTTCGGGTTCGATGGAGGTCATCCCCAGCAAGGGTTGTCTTACCCCAGCAGGGTGGAAATTGACGTGGTATTGAAATCCTCAGCGCACTTCCTGGAGCTCCCCGGTGTCGTCTCTGGAGGAGATGTGTTTTTATGCATTCATCATTTAGATAGGCATAACATATTGCATCATTAGTGCGTAGCATTTCCATGATCATGGGGCATTGCGCTAAAAAAAAAACTCATGCATCTGCATTGCAAACATATCCATTAGCCATAGGCCGTGTAACCATCCGAGAATGGGTTGTTGGAAAGAGTTTAGCATCACGCCATTGGATTGATTTCAGAATTGGGTTCCCCAGCAGGGTTGAGAGGATGGTGTTTTCCCAACAAGTGACTTCTTAGTTGAGCGGGTATCCCCAGCAGTGTTACTCCCCACAATTGGTAGCATCTTGCAAGCTTGGATCTATTCCCCTAGCAGATGTGGGTGTGTCTGATCTCTCCATATAGAGTCGACCCCTTAAGCAGAAAGTGTCTGTCATTTCCTTCTGCGCTCCCCACTGAGTTATATCCTCGTGGATGACGGTTGTTTCCGTTCCCTCCATGCACACATAATGGGATGGGTTTTCCCTATTGAGTTCTTTCCTCATTAGGATGAGTCTTGATTCAGTATGCCTTTTTGGATCGATCCTAAATTGGCTTCCTTGTGACTGTCTCTTGTGCTTCCCTGTGGTATAAATGAATAGTTGCTCACTAACCGACACTCATTCATCTTATCCTCAGCGGAATTTGTTGGCTTCTACCTACGAACCGGTAGTTGTAAGTCCTATTTTTGTGGTCTTCTACCTACTAACCGGTAGATGTGAATCCTCTGTTCTCCCCTTTGTGGAGTTAACCTTTTGGGCTCATCCTAGTCGATGACGGTTACTGTTCCGTGGTTTTCTGCCTACTAACCGGTATATGTAATCCCCTCTTTGTGGTTATCATTATCCAGTTTTCGGTATCGATATTCCCTCTTCCTTTCGGATATTTGCTTTGATTAAGCAACTTTATCCCCAGCGGGTCTTCCCCTTCCTCGTGGGTAATTGCTCCGAGTAAGCATTTTTATCCTCAGTGGGTCCTCTTTCATTCACCGTTTGCCGGTAATGTTTGTGGTTTCCCCTTTTGATTGGTCATCTTTGCATACCTAGTTTCGGTATCCCGATGCCTTTTGTTTTCGGTCGATTTATCCATTTAACAACCTACAACCCGGTTATGGATAATCTTCCATGCGAGTGTATTATCTACGTTTTGACGACTATAGATAATATATCTCATGCACTCTTTGGTTGAACCCTTTGTTTGTTTCCCCAACTGAGTAAGATTCGTATTCCTTGTGGAATCGAATGTCCATCCTCTAACAAGATTGCTTTTCTAGCCCTCTTCAGGATGATGAGTGTTTTGGAACACAAACTAATTCACGCTTTGGTCGGTCACCTGTTTCATGCCCACAACCCGGTATCCTTGGTGTTCCTTCCTGTCTGCTCCCTGTCGTGACCTTGATCCCCAGTGAGCCACCTCTCCATTGGTTTCGATAAACGTTGAGTTTTTCCTATGCGTCCGTTGATGTATAGTTGTATTCCTTCCCCACTAGTCTCCTCTCCGTTGGTGTCGACAAACGTCGAGTTTTTCCTAGTTGTCCGTTGACATCTAGTTGTATTTTCCCCACAGGTCATCCGTTGATGTCTGTTCTCCTCTCCGTTGGTGTCGATAAACGTCGAGTTTTTCCCATTCATCAGTAAATGTCTGGTCGATCTTTTTTTGGTGTCAGTAAACATCATCTTTCGATGTCGGTAAACGTCGAGTTTTCTCCCATTCATCCGTTGATGTCTGGTCAAGTCTTCCCATTCATCAGTAAATGTCTGGTCGATCTTTTTTTGGTGTCAGTAAACATCATCTTTCGATGTCGGTAAACGTTGAGTTTTTCCCATTCATCAGTAAATGTCTGGTCGATCTCTTTTTGGTGTCAGTAAACATCATCTTTCGATGTCGGTAAACGTCGAGTTTTTCCCATTCATCAGTAAATGTCTGGTCGATCCTTTTTTGGTGTCAGTAAACATCATCTTTCGATGTCGGTAAACGTCGAGTTTTCTCCCATTCATCAGTAAATGTCTGGTCGATCTTTTTTGGTGTCACTAAACATCATCTTTCGATGTCGGTAAACGTCGAGTTTTCTCCCATTCATCCGTTGATGTCTGGTCGAGTCTTCCCATTCATCAGTAAATGTCTGGTCGATCTTTTTTTTTGGTGTCAGTAAACATCATCTTTCGATGTCGGTAAACGTCGAGTTTTCTCCCATTCATCAGTAAATGTCTGGTCGATCTTTTTTGGTGTCAGTAAACATCATCTTTCGATGTCGGTAAACGTCGAGTTTTCTCCCATTCATCCGTTGATGTCTGGTCGAGTCTTCCCATTCATCAGTAAATGTCTGGTCGATCCTTTTTTTTTGGTGTCAGTAAACATCATCTTTCGATGTCGGTAAACGTCGAGTTTTCTCCCATTCATCAGTAAATGTCTGGTCGATCCTTTGTTTGATATCGGTAAACATCATCTTTCGATGTTCGTAACATCTTTCTGTTTCCCCAAGCAGAGTTCTCCTCTCCGTTGGTGTCGATAAACGTCGAGTTTTTCCTAGTTGTCCGATGACATCTAGATGTATTTCTTTTCCATTCATTCGTTGATGTCTGGTTACCTCTCCGTTGGTTTCGATAAACGTCGAGTTTTTCCAAGTTGTCCGATGACATCTAGATGTCTTTCTTTCCAGTCATTCATTAATGTCTGGTTACCTCTCCGTTGGTTTCGATAAACGTCGAGTTTTTCCTAGTCGTCCGTTGGCGTCTAGTTGTGATTTCTAGTCCCGTTCACCGTCCTTTGACGTTTGGATGTGGTTCCTTTGTTCTAAGAAAAAAATCAGAATCCCCAGTAGAGTCGTCGGTAAACGTCCTGTCTGGTTTCCTATTGTAAATACCTTGTTCATCCCGCAGAGTGCAAATTTTCCGGTTCTTTGGTATTCAATCCCTGTGTACCTTGAAAGTCTGACAACCATTGCTCTCATCCATTCGGGTTCCCAGTTGATTGAATAGGGGCAGCTGTAGCACCTCAAATTTGCACCTCCCATTTGTATATTCCTTTTCATTTTAGGTCATTAGCATTGCATTGTCCACTGCATAGCATTGCATTGTCCTTTTGCCTAGTGCAAGTCATCAGTCAAGACTGGTCAGGAGATCCAGTTGTGCAAGCAAGCAAGTGAATTTCTTATGGAATCAAAGCCCTAGGGTTGGTACAATGAGTTCATGTGACCCAAGGATCATTTTGAAGTGGTTTGGCCAAAGGTTGGATGTTCAAAGCTCATCAGTCATTGATCAATTCATCTGAAACCCTAGAAAGTCAACCAAAGTCAACAGTCAATGCAATCATGGATTTGAAGGTGGGAGATGATTAGAGAGGCCTCATTCATGTCCATACAAGTCTCATTTGACATTTCAAACATCAACAATGAAGAATTTGAGGTCAGATCAAAACTTGCCAAAAATAGTAAGTGACCTGTAATTTGAAATTGCCAAAAATGGAAAGGTTTTCTCCTCAAGTTTACATCATCAAGAAAGATTCAAATGAAATTTTGTCCAACATGAAAGTTGAATATCTTGCTCTCACCTTTCCAAAAAGTCCAAGAACATGAATTTCTCATCTATGGTTGAGAAGATATGGATCAATCATTGCCAAGTCAATTTGAACTTCACAAGTGCATAACTTTTGAACCATAAGGCCAAATGGAGTGGTTCTTTTTTGTATATTCATGTCTTGACATCTACTATCCAAATTATGCACCACAAGCCATGCATTCTCATCACATAATTATTTGATTTTTCACTTGATTTTTTGGATGGAATTTTCAAATTTAAAAACAATGCATTGTCCACACATTTAAACACTTCCATTGGCTTACAAATAGAATTTTGAGTGGATTCAAGCCTAAAAACGTGCACTGTTCCATTCATTTCATGCATGGGGGTGCATTATCCAAATTGCACTTACACTCTCATATCTTACTAATCCATTTGCCATAAGCTTAAACCTGATTAAGGACATGATTAGGAGGGAGTATAAAGTGCAAACCCTAACAGATTTCAGCAAGGAGGCCATCCATTTTTCAGATCTAAAATTTTTCTTCAAATTTTCTCTCTCAATTTTCTTTGAATTTCTTCAAACACACTGCATATTTCTTGATTCATTCTTCACCTGGAAGCATATTTGAGTGTTTTGGAAGCAAGAATTCAAGGATTTCGTGCACATTTGGAACTGTTGAAGCAAGCTTCCATTCATGGCAGTTGAGGATTTGAGCAACATCAAGCACAATTGAGCTCCAAACCTTCATCCAAATCATCATACAAGAGCTAAAGAAGGACTGTTTGGACTTGGCAAGGCTTGAATCAACCGAATCCAGTTCTGCATTCTCTTGAAGGTCAGATTTCGAATTCCATGATTCACGAAATTATTGTATGCTTCTGGTAGATCTTTCATCCCTGAGTGCATTAAGCTTTGAATCATTGATTTCCATGCTAAATTGATTGAGTTATGCTGTTTTAAAGATTGACATGTGATTCTTCATTGCTTTGATTTGCTTTGTTTGGTTAGAACTAGGTTAAATTATGTATGGATTATGAATGTGTGTTGCAAGATCTACAAGATGGTGTGTTGGATTTAAATTTCTGTGCATGAGTGTTCTTGAGTGTATGAATGTTGATGAACACGTATGAAGACCTAGGGTTTTTTCGTTCTAAAATAGCATTTGATCTTGTGAGCGCCATTTTGCATGTGATTTTCTGTTTGCCTCCATGTATTGGTCCATGTAAGGATTACTTGGCTGAATGATTGGTATAGCGCGCTTCTCATTGCCATGTAGACTTAAGTGAAACGCAGAGTTTCACTTAAGGGCGCCAAGTTTAAGTTGTAACACGGTTCGAATCTGGCTGAGGATGGTTTCAAGATTTGCTTTGCATTTTATTTCATGTTATTCCATGTCATTCATGTATGCTTATTCATGTTTTTATTTTTATTTTTCCATTCATTCCAAAATTCATATCTCCCTGAATATTAATCCAATTGAGATGGGATTTTTTGCATATTGTTCCTCATGATGTCTACTATTTTTTGATGATTTTTCCAGAAATTGTGCACGGTTAGAATTTATTTTGGCTTAGGGATTATTCACATGTATGCTATCTTGCACCTACTTTGCCATTTGCTTCATGAAATGATGAGTTTTGATCCTATGATTGTGAAATTTTACATGCTTAAAATAGACATCTTGCTGGTCATTTTGGTGTAGAGTTTGTATTTTTCTCATTTCTGGTTGTTGAGATATGATCTGTTTAATGTAGGTGTGACAATGTGTGTCACACCATTGCTTGCTCAACTTGTGGATTTTATTTTCCATTCCAATTAAATGCCAAATGATGTAATTTTTTGCATGATGCTACTTCTGGATGTTAGGATTGATCATGAATTTTTGGATTGATTTCTGATTTGTTTGGTATTTTTCTTGCTGGTTGACCATTTGTGGACTTTTTGATAGTCATGAACTTCAATGATTTGTGAAATGCTTGATGTTTATCATATGAACTTGAAATTTTGCACATTGATTCTAGACACTTTGAAGTTTATTGTGGCTTTGGTTTGAGACATTTATCATGTTGGGATTCTGTTTTAGGCTTGTGCTAAGTTGATGCATCTATTTGTGCCTTCTTTGAGCTTGTTTTGCTTGCCTTGCCTTAGAGAATTTAATTGCCATGCTTAAACTTGTCCAAATGCCTTGAATTTTGGTGTGATGATCATGTGATGTGTGCTGTTTAGCCATGATTTTTATTGTGATTTATTGAATTATGTTTGAGTTGATGTGGATTGGTTTATTCTGTTTGCTTCAATGAGCTTTCAACTTGCATGCTTTGCCTTATGTGCTTTGTGAAATGAACTTGGTTGATGCTATTGATATGAGACCACTGGGATATTGTTCTTTTTTGATTGAACTTTATTCTTGTCAATTTTCATGTTCTGTTTTGAATTATTTCTCCCTCTTTGACCCTAGGCCTTGTCCTAGTGGTTGGTGCTTATGTTTGAGCTTTGTTTTCAGGATAAGAAGCATATGGCCTTGAGGAGATTGATTCACATTGCTTAAGTTGGATTACTTGTTTGATGTTGACTAACCTTGATTGGTTTTGTAGGTGGCTTTTAGCTCATTTGAGTTGAGCTTGTGCATTGTGCAATGTTGCTTGTCTGTTTAATTGTGTACTGTTGACTGTTGACCACTAGTCTGTCTGTTTGACTTTTGTTGACTTGTGTACTGACTGAGTTAGATTGTTTTCAGGTACCTTAGTTGCTATAGTTCCTTTGTGAACTTTATTTTTCTTTGCTTGATAGCTTAAGCATTGAGGTATAATTTCTCTGACTTCATGTAGTCTGGAAGACCTGTCCTGTTACTTGGGCAGGCACCTGTCTGAAGTCCTCCTTAAGAGGCAATGCTTGTGTTTGTTTATCTTTGTCCCTTGTACATATCAAAGACCTCCTAAGTGAAGAGGCATTGGCAGATACAAGAGATGTGTAGTCCATCTCCTGCTAATCAGTGAGTCATCCACTTTGCTCACACACCTTGTGTTGATGCATTGTGGATAATAGCCCAAGATCTTTGTTGTGTCAGTCATGTGGATAGAAGAGTTCCAACTTTCTGAACTCCCACAATTTCATTTGTCAGAAGCTCTCCCAGGCCAGGGATAAGAGCTGTGAAGTCTTATCTTCACTTCCCATTTAATCTGCTTCACCCTAACTCTCAATGTTAGGGTTAAGAGCTAACATCACCCTGTTACAGTGGCTTGTTTGTCGAGGTTGACATGACCCCTTGACTAAAGCCTAACCTTGTGTGAGCCCACTTTGTCTGTATATAGTGTGTGCTATTTGTGCTTGTGTTTACTCAGTTGCTGTTTAGGATAGCTTGCTCCCTATGCAAGTTAGATAGAAACTTCAACCTAGGACCATGGTGAATTTACATGATAACTATTAGGCTCGAGTTAGTCTCCCTTCTAGTTTGTCATTTCCCAGTCTCTGGTTAGGTTAGAAGTTCTTTCCCTGCGTAGGGGAACTACGTCGCCCTGATCCTCATACCAGATGAGGTACGTAGGCAGGAGATGAGCTGATCTCTCTGGGCGCCCTTTTGTTTTGTTTGTGTGAGTTGTTTCTCCTTTTCTGGTTGGAGTCTGATGTAAGTCCAGCGATTGGCATTCGGTTTCCAGTTTCTTTGTTGGAGTCTGACGTAAGTCCAAGGATTGGCAGTTGGTTTCCCGTGTGTGTGTTTGTTTGGTTCAGAGTCTGATGTAAGTCCAGCGATTGGCATTCGGTTTCCATGTTTGCCTGTTTGTGTGGAGTCTGACGTAAGTCCAGCGATTGGCAGTCGGTTTCCTGTGTGGTTTTTTTTGGCGTGCGTGAGCCGAGCTACGAGTGCTCTGATTCTTCTCCAGTCAGAGAAGATACGTATGCATAGGATACGATATCCTAGCGAGCACGTTTTCCCCTGTCCCGAACTATGTCGACTCTGATGTCTGTGCCTGACAGACTACGTAGGCCCAGGATGCGATATCCTGCCGAGTTAGTTTCTTTTGTTTTCATGTGTCTCTTTCAGCCAGTGTTTGATGTTTGTGAGCAGTGTTTAACAACCTTGTTCCTTCCTTTTGTGCGTGGATCCCGTCGACTACGACGGATGCGTAGGGGTGCTAATACCTTCCCTTCGCATAACCGACTCCCGATCCCATCTCTCTCTGGTCGCGAGACCATGTCTTTTCCAGGTTTACTTCGAGCGTTTCCTTTCCCTCTTCTGGGATAAATACCGCACGGTGGCGGCTCTGTTGTTTCGTTTTCCCGCCGATTTTTTGCGTAATGCGACAATAGGTTGGTGAGCAAAGTGGTCAACCAAGAGACAACCTTTGATTGGTTTTTGAGATCGGTATTCAATATCATACTCGGATAACAACATCTGCCAACGGGCAATCCTCCCAGTTAAAGCAAGCTGCTTAAAAATGTACTTGATTGGACTCAAAATATATTGGCGCATACGCTTAGCAGCCCAAGCCAATGCACATCAAGTCTTTTCAAGCATAGAATACTGAGTCTCACAGTCGGTGAACTTCTTACTTAGGTAGTAAATTGCATACTCTTTCTTTCCAGATTCATCTTCCTAACCCAGAACACATCCCATACTCTCGTCAAGCACGGTCAAATACATGATCAATGGTCTTCCTTCAATAGGAGGAGACAGACTCAGAGGCTCAAGCAGATATTCCTTGATACTATCAAAAGCTTTCTGGCAGTCCTTTGGTCCAATCACAAGACTGATCTTTTCGAAGAAGCTTGAATGTAGGTGAACATGTGTCAGTCATATGCGATATAAATCTTGAGATATAATTCAAGCGACCGAGAAAACCTCTGACTTGCTTCTCAGTTTTGGGTGCAGGAATCTCTTGTATTGCTTTAACCTTAGCAGGATCAACTTCAATACCCTTCTTACTGACAATAAAGCCCAACAACTTACCAGAGAGAACACCAAAAGTACACTTATTGGGATTCAAGCGGAGTTTGTACTTCCTCAAATGCTAGAATAACTTCAACAAATCTCAACATGTTCTTCTTCATCACTTGACTTGGCAATCATATCATTAACATAAACTTCGATCTCTTTATGCATCATATCATGAAAAATAATGGTCATAGCTCTCTGGTACGTTGCACCAGCATTCTTTAAACAGAAAGGCACCACTCTATAATAGAATGTTCCCCAGGGTGTAATCAATGTGGTCTTCTTCATATCTTCAGGTTCCATTTTGATCTGATTGTAGCCGAAAAATCTGTCCATAAATGAAAAGACTTTGAATTTAGTTGTGTTGTCTACCAAATGTTGCAACCTGAAAAATGGAATGCGAAAAAAAACAACCGGCGAAGAAAGACAGGAGAGTCGCCACCGTGCGTTATTTATCCCAAAGGAGGGAAAGGAAACGCTCGAAGTAAACCTGGAAAAAGGAAAGGACAAGATAGGGTCTCGCAACTAAATCTTGGGTTCGGGAGTCGATTATGCGAAGGGAAGGTATTAGCACCCCTCACATCTGTAGTACTCTACAGGATCCACTTTTGTAGTTCTTGTCTAAAGGGTGTGGGTTTATCTAATGTGTTATTTACTAAAAAAAGGGGTCAAAAGAAAATGACTCGCACGGATGTCGCATCCACTGCATACGTATCTCATCCGAATATGAGAATCAGAGTCTTCGTAGCTCGGCTACCTAGGGGTTAAGGGTAATTGTGCTCGCTAAGACATCGTGTCTTATGCCTACGTATCTCATCTGGAATGAGAATCAGAGCAAGCCGTAGTTCGGCTAACTACGGGGTTATGGATTGGGTTTTGGACGAACGACGTTACTACACAATCTATCAGATGCTCGACCTTTGGAGACTTACTCGCCTGTAGTAGAAGGAGTTAACGTGTTCTTAGGAGAAGAAAAATCAATGAGTTGGTAGGGTTGGGATGCTCATGCAAAAAAAAGTCCTGGACGAAGGAACCTGTAAAAAAAAAAATAAACACACAAAAACATTGCCTCCTATCGAGGTCTTCCATCTAGGAAAGCAGTAAAATGCGGGAAAATATAAAAGTACCACACGGATAAAGATCCGAAGTAACAGTAATTAACGGAACAAGGAAACCCTGAGATCCTCCCAAGCTAACACCATCAAAGAAACTGAGTTAGTACAGGTAATCGGAATGAAACCTCCAGGCGGTATCCCACAAATAAAGTGGAACACCAGGCAAACCATCTCTGCAAGAGTCATATGAGCCCTCACAAAACAAAACTCAACAAACAGGTTAGAGAAACAAAATAGGGTAACCAAGAGTTTCCCCCAAATCAAAATGTAACCACATGAATCATGCCCTTTCAATTCACAAAAAGCTCACAAAAAGCAACCAAGGGTAGGAGGCCTAAACCTCTTGTCAAACACATGCATCAAAAGGGTATCAAATTCACCCATAATACCTCATACATTTAGAGCATTCAACTTAAAGGCATAAAGATGATGGATATAGGGCAAACCTGATTGGAGAGCTTGATTGAAATTGAGTTGCACCCGTGAGGTTTACAAAACAATCTTTAGGGTTTATGTGAGGCAGAGGTGATTCTGTGCAGTTGAGTTCCCTTCAGGGTTTGGAGACTGCTCTGAGTTCTCTGTCAGGTTTCTCTCCAGGTTTTGTCCCAAGGAAACCTCAAAGTGTCTTGCTTCTCTTCCTTTTTTTGTCTGTTTTGTTTCAATGAAACTCTAGTATTTATAGCCTAATATTGGTAGCTTAGTGGGCTTTTGAGAGAGGTCCAAGTCTGAGATTTTTTCTTTTATTTATTTATTTATTATTATTTTTTTTATTTTCGTTTTTCTTTTTTTTGTTCGTTTTTTTTTAAAATAAAGTTTCTTGGATCTGATTCTGATTGACATGATGAAATGCAATACGAAATGTTAAATGACCTAAAAATGAATGCATGAATGAGGAGGGCAAATTTTGGGGTGTTACAGCTGCCCCTATTCAGTCATCAGCTAACCCGAGCAGGATGAAAGCGAACAACTTATCAGACAAACAGGGTGAGCTGTGATTGAATACCAAAGACAGACCGAAAATTTGCGCTCCGAGAACACCACAAAAATGCTGAAATACACCGTGCTGTTTATTTCTCTTCCGATCCTCTAGCTGAATCTGAATCAGTCTTCTGACTTAATCTGGAGTTTCGATCCTCTGGCTGAATCTATACTCAATTTAGTCCTCTGGTTGGATGTTAATTTTGATCCCCGGGTTGGATACGGTTTCAATCTTCTAGCTAGATCTTCTTCGATCTTCTAGCTAGATCTTCTTCGATCTTCTGGCTAGATCTCCTTTGTTTCGATTCTCTGGCTGAATCTATTTTCTTTGATTCTCTGGCTGAATCTATTTTCTTTGATTCTGTGGCTGAATCTACTTCGATCTTCTGGTTAGATCTGAATTGTTTCGATTCTCTGGCTGAATCTATTTCCGGTCTTTGGGCTAGACCTGACTTCGATCTTCTGGCTAGATCTTCTTCGATCTTCTGGCTAGATCTCCTTTGTTTCAATTCTCTGGCTGAATCTATTTTCTTTGATTCTCTGGCTGAATCTACTTCAATCTTCTGGCTAGATCTGAATTGTTTCGATTCTCTGGATGAATCTATTTCCGGTCTTCAGGCTAGACCTGACTTTGATCTTCTGGCTAGATCTTTTTCGATCTTCTGGCTAGATCTCCTTTGTTTCGATTCTCTGGCTGAATCTATTTTCTTTGATTCTCTGGATGAATCTACTTCGATCTTCTGGCTAGATCTGAATTGTTTCGATTCTCTGGCTGAATCTATTTCCGGTCTTCGGGCTAGACCTGACTTCGATCTTCTGGCTAGATCCTCTTCGATCTTCTGGCTAGATCTCCTTTGTTTCGATTCTCTGGCTGAATCTATTTTCTTTGATTCTCTGGCTGAATCTACTTCGATCTTCTGGCTAGATCTGAATTGTTTCGATTCTCTGGCTGAATCTATTTCCGGTCTTCGGGCTAGACCTGACTTCGATCTTCTGGCTAGATCTGGATTGATTTGATGATAAATTCCCATTATCAGGATCTCGCATCTGGGGCATGCGCTGGTTGACCCTCTTTCGAAATCTACAGTCTTCATGTTAGATATGCAACTTCGAGAATATCCCACTTTTGGGCTTCGTACATATTCTTCAGGCTAGAACATGTTATAACGACTCTTCGATTAGACTTTGTTTTTTAAATGCGATCCGCGGGCTAGATCCTCTTGTAGGTTGATTTTCTGTTGAGCTGTCAATCTATTCCTCCAGCTGGCTTGTTGGGGAAATAACGCTCGTAGTCGACTCTCTGGCTGAATCTTCGAAATGACCCTCAGGCTGGATCTCTGGAAAACGATTCTCAGGCTGAATCCTCGAAATGACCCTCATGCTGGGTCACACACACACACTTGATCCTCTGGCCGAATCTCATGACTTTGGTTGTAAAGTAATTTTTCAGTCTGCTTTGGAGGACCTGTTTATCAGCTTATGTGTATGCTTGATATGATATGCATGCAAATGCAAATGTTATGCATGGTACAAAAGAAAAAAGAAATCTGCTTGGGGAAGCAACTCTGGCAGGGAGCGGATCGCTGTATCAATCCTTGAATGCTCTGTGGGGAACGATCCGTCTGCCGGGACCGGGGAGCCACCGAAAATAAATCGGCCTTTTTTGAAAAGTTGACCTTGCTAGGGAAGTATCAACTATGGAAACTTTGCTTGGTGAGGCTCTGCGAGGAGAGTCTGTGAGGAGAGCACTTCCTGGGGAAATGTCATAGGAATCGACCTTTGCTGGGGATATGAACTTGCTAATCGTCCTCAGGCTGGGGATTAAAACAAATCTGTTAAAAAAAAATAATCTGCTGGGGATGAGATGAACACTGGGAACACCACCCTATTGTCTGTTGGGTATGCGACTACTCCGCTGTTGCCGGGAAGATACAGTCTGACACTGTTGACTCCGCTGGGGATATACAGTCTGGATACCGTCAGCTCTACTGGGGAACCTGCTCTGCAGAGGAGAGGCTTTGCCAACTGCTTAGGGGTGAGGATTCATGACTTGGCATCCGGTTCCTGTGACCTGTAACCAAAAAATACACGTATGCCCCGGGGAATTACTCGGTTTGAATTCACCGTCCGGGATTAAGCACATTCAAAGCAATTTTGACTGTTTTCCTGCGCAAGTCATCTGTAAAAGCCACCATTACATTCAGATGCAATATGTTTCCTCAAGAATTCAGACATCTTTTGC
The DNA here is from genome assembly GCF_024323335.1 of Lathyrus oleraceus. Classification (NCBI taxonomy): domain Eukaryota; kingdom Viridiplantae; phylum Streptophyta; class Magnoliopsida; order Fabales; family Fabaceae; genus Lathyrus; species Lathyrus oleraceus. The sequence continues at coordinate 358,724,477 of NC_066582.1, read as the reverse complement.
AAACAAACTGATAAATGAAAAGTAAAGAGGCTTTTTAACTAAATTATTCGACTTTTGTTGGTTGAAAAATTTATGCCAGGAATAGGCGAGTACATCAGGAAGCTGATCCCTGGAAAGAGGCGATCGCTATAAATTGAAGAAGAGAAACTATCCTAATGGCAGTGTGGAAACGGGGTCCCACCGAGTTTCGACTCTGCTATGGCTTGTATGTCCTCAAGACGCTCTGCTCATCTTGCTTTCTGAAGTGGATTATTAGTCGATCTTTTACCTTTGAAGATTGCCGGATTGAATGAAACGGTGATATAACACGGATGAACTCAGATCGCAGTTATTTGCTTATTCCCTAACTTTTGCGTGGACCGCCCTTTTGGGTTTTCAATCCACCGGGATACCCTTTTTTTCCTGAGCCGCCCTTTCGGGTTTTCGACTCATCGGGTGTACATATTTTTTGATTTTTATATCCCTAATTTTTGCCCGAACCTCTTCATTCTTTTTTTTGGTTCGTCGGAATGCCCCTTTTTTGCCTGGACTATTCTTTTTACTGTCCAGCGGGTCTATTTTATGCGAAGTATTTTTTTAACTGCGTCTGAGTTGACAGGGGACGGGAAGTCTTCGCCCTCCATGGTTGTTAGCATCAGAGCTCCGCCAGAGAAAACTCTTTTAACCACGTATGGACCCTCGTTGTTCGGTGTCCATTTGCCCCTGTGATCTGTGTTGGGAGGAAGAATTCTTTTGAGTACCAATTCACCGACTCGATACTCCCGAGGGCGCACTTTCTGATCAAACGCTCTCTTCGTCCGTCTCTGATATAGCTGGCCATGGCATATAGCTGCTAGTCTCTTTTCCTCAACTAGGCTTAGCTGATTGTATCGAGAACGGACCTATTCTGCTTCGTCCGACTTCATTGTTGGTGCAGGGAAAAGTTATTCTGGCACAAAATGGCATATGAACCCCCTCTGGTGTGATCAACACTGCACCAACTCCGCGACCATTGACATTGACCGCCCCATCAAACATCATAATCCATTTGGATTCAGGGTCAGGCCCCTCCTCCGGGAGTGGTTCCTCGCAATCTTTCGATTTGAGAAACATGATGTCCTCATTAGGAAAGTCGAACCTCATAGGTTGGTAATCATCAATCGGTTGCGCGGAAAGATAGTCTGACAAGACACTTCCTTTGATGGCTTTTTGTGAAGTGTATTGGATGTCATACTCTGTCAGCATCATTTGCCACCTAGCAACCCTGCTGGCTTTTCAAAAATATACTTGACTTGATCCATCTTTGATATCAATAGAGTCGTGTGAGTCAACATATACTGTCTTAGTCGGCGAGCAACCCATGCCAAAGCGCGGCAAGTTTTCTCGAGCAGTGAGTATCTTTGTTCACAGTCGGTAAACTTTTTGCTAAGGTAGTATATTGCATGCTCTTTTCGACCTGACTCGTCATGCTGATCGAGCACACAACCCATTGACCTTTCTAACACAGTCAAGTACATGATCAACGGTCTTTTCCTCTCGGCCTGTAGACTGGCCCCGATCTTGATCTCTTTCTTGTCGTCTTCGGTACCAATGTTGATGGTCTCAACCACCTCCTAATAAGGTGTGATAGCTCGGTCCTCCTGTTTCAACAACCTGGCTAACTCCTCAGGCAATTCACAATCTTCCTAAACCCCTTCTTCGGCTTGATAGATAGGATTGTCGAAGTCATACTTGGCCATAACAGTGTCGTTAGCAGTGAGATCCGGGTGATCAGTTTTACGAGGTGTTTTTTGGAAAGAAAAACGAAAAAGAAACATGAAAAAGAAACATTTCCGTTTTTGTAAAAGTAAAAATAATTGAAAGAAAGAGAACACAAAATTGTTTGCAAAAGCTGTCCTTTATTGATGATGAAAATAATTGCGAAATGTAACTAAATGGATGGCCCTACAGATGAGTCATTACACCTTGGTCAAAGTGTAAGACTTTGTTATGCATGTGATAAAAGGAAAACAATAAAAATTACTCCTTCAGTAGAGTAAACCGGACGACTTTTTCAGACAACAAATTATCGAGCTTTTCTCATGGGACACACGGGCGAATCCAGCTATCTAAGTCACAGTCGCTGTCAGCCTTGTCTTCATCTGCAGCATTGGCGGTGTGGGGAGAAACCAAACCCCCGCTGGAGAAAGTACCGGCTTCATTCTTCTGAGACCCCGGAGTATACCCCAATCCAAACTTGTCTTCTTTTATGATTGGCTCCACAAATTTTCCCCAGCCTTGGGCATTACCAGTTTTAACCACTTCGACAGCCTGCTTGTATGAAGAGATAGAAGTCCCGACCTCCTCAGACTTAGGTGAAAAGACAGCTTCGGACGCGACCTCACTGATGTTTATGGCTTCGAAGCCCTGACACAGCATCTCATGCATCTCGCCATCCATCTCCACATACTTAAATGTAGACAGGTGGCTAACAAAAATATCCTCTTCACCACAGACAGTGACGACCTGACCCTCTAGTTCATATTTGAGCTTCTGGTGGAGGGTAGAAGTAACAACACCGGCAGCATGAATCCAGGGTCGACCTAGCAGACAACTATAGGCAGACTAGATATCCATCACATAAAAGGTACTCTTGAATACCTGCGGTCCAATCTTAACTGGCAACTCAACTTCACCACAAACAGCTCACTTAGAGCCATCAAAAGCCCTTACAACTAAATTACTCGGCCTCAGGGTGGCGTCATCGCAATCCAACTTCGTTAAGGCTTTCTTTGGGAGAACATTCAGAGAAAAACCTGTATCAACCAAAACATGGGAAAGCACCGTCCCTTTGCATTCCATTGTGATATGCAAGGCTTTGTTGTGATTCCTGCCCTCAGATGTTAGGTCATAATCGGTGAAACCTAGCGCATGGCTAGTGTGTACATTTGAAACTACCGACTCCAGCTGGTCAACAGTTATCTCTGGGGGAACATAAGCCATATTCAGTACTTTCAATAAGGCTGCTATGTGTGCCTCAGAGCACATCAATAGTGAGAGAATGGAGATCTTTGAGGGTGTCTGATTTAGCTGGTCGACTACCTTGTAGTCACTTTTCTTGATAATCCTCATAAACTCATCCACTTCCTTCTCGAATGCGGTCTTAGGAGGAGCTTCCTCGGTAGTAACCTCTTCGGTGGATACCTGTTTTCCTTTAGCCTTGGCAGCTGCCTCAGCTTCAACATTCGTGCGTAATGTTGATGGTGCAAATAGGCGTCCACTGCGAGTGAAGCCACCAATTCCTCCAACATTGTCTACAGCGGAGCTACCAATGTCAATGTCTTCTTCGTTAACTTTCTGCCCCTGGCAGTAGATATCAACCCCATAGTGCCACGGGATAGCACTGTCTTTCTCATACGGAACAGGTCCTGGTACCGTGATGGTGACCAGACCAATCAAAGTCGGTTGAGGGTTGTCAGATTAAATTGGTGCTGGACTTTCTGGGAAATATATTATTGTCGGAGCGGGTCTCTCGGGAACATATATTTCTTTAGGAGTGAAATAAAACGTTACTGTCGACACATCATTCTTCACTGGACGAGTCTGATCGAACTGAAGACAACCTTCATCTATCAGTTGCTGAATACCCCTTCTCAAACTATCACATCCGTTCTCGGCGTCTTGACAATTTCTGCACTCTTCCCCACAGCCCGGGAAAATCCGTCCTTTCAAGAGTCGGTCTTTGACCACCGATAGCGAAGTCTTCACTTTAGTCACATCAGAAACCAAATTCAAAGTTTCCCCACTATCAACAGCATTAATCCTCTGCCCGCCGTGAGCTGGCATCGGGTTTTGGATAACATTAGGCACCGGAGAAAAATTGATGGCCTGGGCATCTCTCAAATCTTGTACCTTTAGCTGGAGAGCCCTACAATTATCTGTAATATGGCCAGGTGCGTTGGAGTGAAAAGCACATCTGACATTGACATCATAACCTCTAGGGAGATTGTTGGGATCGACCGGTGGGGCCAGAGTTCTCAATGTAACCAGATTCATGTCAATCAGCTTGGGAAGTAATACAGAATAAGGCATTGGGATTGGCTCAATGACCCGGTCCGCCTGCCTTGGACGTTGTTGATAGGGTCTCTGCTGACCCGGATTACCTCCTTGTTGTTGATTGTTGTACCTGGGTTGCTGTTGCGGATGATACTACGGTTGAGGAACAGGTGTTGGAATAGTAACTGCGGCCACTTGATCTTGATAATAATTAGGGCGTCCTCTGCCCCTGCCTCTGCCGGCATATACAACGCTCGTCTGACCTTCTCTTCTTCGCTGACCGTTACCAGCAAACGGTTTCTTGGGAACTGATGAGTTGGAAGCACTGTTGTCTTGAATTCGGCCCATCTTCAACAGACTCTCGATCCTTTCTCCAGCAATCATTATCTCTGCAAAGCTGATTGACGGGCAAGCAACCAATTTCTCGATATAATTGCCTTGAAGAGTGTTCATGAACATGTCCGCCATCTCCCTTTCAGACATAGGGGGTTGGACGGATGCAGCAATCTGTCTCCAACGCTGAGCATATTCTCTAAAGGTTTCCTTGGCAGTCTGAGACATTCCTTACAACAAGGTCCGATTTGGAGCCATGTCCAAGTTGTATTGATATTGCTTGACAAAAGCCTCTGCCAAGTCTTTCCAGCTCTTGATGGTAGTACGAGACAAATGAGAATACCATTCACGAGAAGCTCCAGTTAAACTGTCTTCAAAATAGTACATCCATAGCTTTTCATCTTCAGTGTGAGCTCCCAACCTTCCCAGATAAGATCGGAGATGAGTGCATGGGCAAGAAGCCCCGTTGTATTTCTCAAAAGTAGGGGGTTTGAACTTGTGAGGGATCGTTACTCCCTGAACCAGACCAAGATTGGTGACATCAAAACCTAAGGAATTTTGAGACTCCAAAGATTTGAGCTTCTCAGCAAGCTCATCCATACGGCGAGTGGTCTCGAGGGCCTCGTCGTGAAAAGAAAATTGATCATACTGACAATCTTCAGTAACGGGGCGCCCGTTAATCCGAATCCCTTGATTCACATTGTACCTTCCGCCAATACCATTCCCAACATTTCCCGTGTTGCCAACATTACCCGAGTTTCCATCAACATTTGCGTTACCCGCGTTTCCAGTGTTCACAGGGTTATCAGTGTTCCCAGAGTTACCAGGGTTCCCAGGGTTACCAGGGTTTCCCTCAGCATTTGGTATTTCCAAATCTGGGTCGGGCCTCGGTTGCTCAACCAATTCCCTCAGCTTCGCCTGGCCTTCTGCCATACCAGTCATCAATGTCATGAACTGATCCATCCTTTCACGCATATCAGCCAGTTCTTTCTGTATCTGGTCCATTGCTAGTCGTGGACGGTTTTCCTTTGTCGGGTACCTGTGAACTTGCTTGGGACCAATAACTGCCCGAAACAGGGAACAAACATTAGACACTGCGGTGACACCTGCAAAACAAACAAGGGTTAGTATGCATGGTATGCGATGCACTGCTTATTCAATTTTAAGGCCCCCCCTTAAAAAGGGAATACCCTGCAAATGAATAAGCATGAGATGTTGGATGCAAATATGCGAATGATGTTATGCAATGCAATGGCATGTCAATCAGAATTGCTGGATTCGCTTGAACATCTGTCAGGTTGCACTGCCTGGAGAGAAATTAAGAGGATCAAGCAAAGCACACCAAACAAAGGTCATGGGATGGATCATGTTATCCTTAATATCAACCATCCATTTTTGGTGGATTATGGTTTACACCTTATCAACACCCAAGTTTCATTGATATTAAGGATACCTGAACGGATCAACCATGAATCAAGGGTTTGTTGCAAGTCACGAGCACGGAGTTTAGGTTAAGAACCACCCAAAGGGAGTGTACTAAGGTTTAAACCTGCCAAACATGTTCTACAAAAGGTTCCCATAGTCATCATCCCGTCTTTCGGATATTATCGGAGGAACGACTACTCGTATTCCAAAAATATTCTCAAGAGAGACTCTTATGAGTGTAGTATCGCGTAACAATCGTATCAAATCTTACACTTGAACGACTTTCGCACTACATCCTACGAATAGGCCAAGATGGGTTTGGTAAACTAAGGTTCTTGGCTTCTAAGGTCTATATTGGAAAAAGTAATGTCTAACCACAACTTACTTGTGTGACATTATTGATCTCAACATGACCTCCACCAAGTGAATGGGCTTGCAAGTCAACTTGCTAAGGAATAACTCCACACAAGTCCACAAGACTATGCCATTCTCCTATCTTAATTGCACTCGAGTCCGGGTATAGAACTCATCTCACAAACAGAACCAGTAGATACGGCAGTCATATGTACACAATGCAATAAAGCAGGTAAATGCTGAAAGATAAATAACTATACAAAAGAATAAACACCCAATAAACAAACAACCTACAAAAGCTAGGAGGGACTCGCTTAGGGAAACCGGGTCCCCAGCAGAGTCGCCAGCTGTCGTAACCTGAAAAATGGAATGCGAAAAAAAACAACCGGCAAAGAAAGACAGAAGAGTCGCCACCGTGCGTTATTTATCCCAAAGGAGGGAAAGGAAACGCTCGAAGTAAACCTGGAAAAAGGAAAGGACAAGACAGGGTCTCGCAACCAAATCTTGGGTTCGGGAGTCGATTATGCGAAGGGAAGGTATTAGCACCCCTCACATCCGTAGTACTCTACGGGATCCACTTTTGTAGTTCTTGTCTAAAGGGCGTGGGTTTATCTAATGTGTTATTTACTAAAAAAAAGGGGTCAAAAGAAAATGACTCGCACGGATGTCGCATCCACTGCATACGTATCTCATCCGAATATGAGAATCAGAGTCTTCGTAGCTCGGCTACCTAGGGGTTAAGGGTAATTGTGCTCGCTAAGACATCACGTCTTATGCCTACGTATCTCATCTGGAATGAGAATCAGAGCAAGCCGTAGTTCGGCTAACTACGGGGTTATGGATTGGGTTTTGGACGAACGACGTTACTACGCAATCTACCGGATGCTCGACCTTTGGAGACTTACTCACCTGTAGTAGAAGGAGTTAACGTGTTCTTAGGAGAAGAAAAATCAATGAGTTGGTAGGGTTAGGGATGCTCATGCAAAAAGGAGTCCTGGACGAAGGAACCTGTAAAAAAAAAAAATAAACACACAAAAACATTGCCTCCTATCGAGGTCTTCCAGCTAGGAAAGCAGTAAAATGCGGGAAAATATAAAAGTACCACACAGATAAAGATCCGAAGTAACAGTAATTAACGGAACAAGGAAACCCTGAGATCCTCCCAAGCTAACACCATCAAAGAAAGTGAGTCAGTACAGGTAATCGGAATGAAACCTCCAGGCGGTATCCCACAAATAAAGTGGAACACCAAGCAAACCATCTCTGCAAGAGTCATATGAGCCCTCACAAAACAAAACTCAACAAACAGGTTAGAGAAACAAAATAGGGTAACCAAGAGTTGCCCCCAAATCAAAATGTAACCACATGAATCATGCCCTTTCAATTCACAAAAAGCTCACAAAAAGCAACAAAGGGTAGGAGGCCTAAACCTCTTGTCAAACACATGCATCAAAAGGGTATCAAATTCATCCATAATACCTCATACATTTAGAGCATTCAAATTAAAGGCATAAAGATGATGGATATAGGGCAAACCTGATTGGAGAGCTTAATTGAAATTGAGTTGCACCCGTGAGGTTTACAAAACAATCTTTAGGGTTTATGTGAGGCAGAGGTGATTCTGTGCAGTTGAGTTCCCTTCAGGGTTTGGAGGCTGCTCTGAGTTCTTTGTCAGGTTTCTCTCCAGGTTTTGTCCCAAGGAAACCTCAGAGTGTTTTGCTTCTCTTCCCTTTTCTGTCTGTTTTGTTTCAATGAAACTCTAGTATTTATAGCCTAATATTGGTAGCTTAGTGGGCTTTTGAGAGAGGTCCAAGTCTGAGATTTTTTCTTTTATTTATTTTTTTATTTAATTTTTTTTGTTCGTTTTTTTTCGTTTTGTTCCTTTTTTCGTTTTTTTTTCGTTTTTTTTAAAAATAAAGTTTCTTGGATCTGATTCTGATTGACATGATGAAATTCAATATGAAATGTTAAATGACCTAAAAATGAATGCATGAATGAGGAGGGCAAATTTTGGGGTGTTACACCAACATATCAATGCGTGGTAGAGGAAAATCATCTTTCAGACTAGCTTTGTTCAAATCTCTATAATGAACACACATGCAGACTTTTCCATCTTTCTTAGGGACAAGCACAATGTTGGCCACCCACTGCGGATATTCGGAGGTTACAAGAAAACCAACATCAATCTGTTTTTGCACTTCCTCTTAGATTTTTAATGCCACATCAGGATGAGTTCTTCTCAACTTCTGCTTGACCGACGAGCATTCTGGCTTCAACGACAATCTATGCTCCACAATCTCAGAATCTAAACCAGGCATGTCTTGATAAGACCAAGCAAATACATCTGAATATTCTCGAAGAAGATCAATCAACCCTTTCTTAGCCTCTGGACACAGTTGAGACCTAATCTTGACTTCCTTCACGTCATCTTTGGAACCCAAGTTGACTAATTCAATCTTCTCTTCAAACGGATGAATGGCCTTTTCCTCATGCTCAAGTAAATGGGATAATTCATCAGATACTTCTTCATTATCAGTCTCTTCCTCAATCTCAAACACAGGGAAATCAAAGTTTGGAGAGGAGTAGGATCATTGTAGTCAATGGGTTTGAAAACCAACCTGCATAATGATTTGATATTTTGATTTTAGAGAAGTGAATTGTGACCAAATATTATGCAGATGGAAGATTATTATTTATTCATGTTTTTTGTGATTACCATTTTCAGAAAAGCAAAAAGTAAAAAGAAAACATCATAGATGTGGATGAATAAAATTGCATTTTATTGATGATAATAGAAATGCCCAACAATGTTCACTTCTACCTTAGGCATAAGAGAAGGATTTTTCTTAAAAAATGAAAAATAAATTACTTAGAGCGATGAATAACAGTAGGAACATCAACAGTAACCCAATTGTTGCAAGTCTGGCCATGCGTCACAAAGTTGGCGCAAGCTTCATCTTCATCGTCACCATCCTCAATCACAGCAGCTGAGTGTTGATCATTACCATGAATGAACCCTCCATTGCAGAAACTTGGTTGCATAACTTCAGTCTTGACGTTGAATGACCCTGGTTGAAATCCCAATCCGGTCCTATTCTTGTTCTCAACAATCTCTATCATACGACCCCATTGATCAATGCTTCCAGCCTCAATAGCCTTTTGAGCATCCTTTAAAGAAGACATGGGTGCCTCAGTTTTCTTCTCCTCAACAATAGAGAAGGCTTGGAATGGTGTTCCAACCTCCTCCTCAGCTTCAACATACGTGAAAGATGATAGATGGCTCACCAACAATGCTTACTCTCCAACAACAATGACAAGCTTGTCGTTCTTCACAAATTTCAACTTCTGGTGAAGAGTAGACGTCACTGCTCCAGCTTCATGAATCCATGGCCTTCCCAACAAGCAGTTGTAGGCCGGGTGGATATCCATCACTTGGAAAGTAATTTGGAAATCACTCGGACCTATCTTAACTGGAAGGTCCACTTCTCCAATGACGATTTTACATGAACCATCAAACACGTTGACAATCATGCCACTGTATCTCATTGGGGCGCCTTGATAAGAAAGTCTGGACAAAGTTGACTTTGGAAGCACGTCCAGTGATGACCCAGTGTCAACCAACACATTGGACAAAGCGTCCTCCTTACAGTTCATCAAAATATGGAGTTCCAGATTGTGATTTCTGCCTTCCTCAGGAAGCTCTTCATCACAAAAACTCAAATTATTGCAAGAGTGATATTGGCAACAATGTGGTCAAACTGATCCACAGTCACATCATGCTCAACATAAGCCTGCTCGGGCACTTTCTGCAACGCCTCCCTATGTGCCTCAGAATTCATCAATAAGGACAACACAAAGATTTTTGACGGGGTTTGGAGTAGTTGCTCCACCATATTAAACTCACTTCTATTTATCAACTTTAACACTTCATCATCATCACTAGCCTTCAGTTTGCTAGATTCACCAGACTGACACACTGGAGTGCTAATTGGATTCATCACTGGAATCTCTGTTTTCTTACTAGTTGCAGCATCTTCTACTTCCTTCGAGAAAACTAGACCAAACACACGACCACTACGGGTCACCTTCGCAATATCAGCTATATTCACCATAGAATCTGCAACTGGTAAAGGAACCTCTTGACCATTCTCAACCATTGTGGCATTATACTGATAAGGCACAACATTATCATATGCACACGGAACAGGGCCCACTAACCATATTACCAACGGTGATAACATTGTTGTTATTGCTGCTATCGAACTGGATTACTACCCACTCAAGGGTCTTGAACACATGCGCAATTACATTTACATAATCTATATCCCTCGACTGTTGAATCTGGATTATATTCTCATCCATCAACTTCTGGATATCTCTCTTGACAATCATACACCCACGGGGGTTTACACTACAAATGACACAACCATCATGGTCATGTTTACAGGCACTGATTAAACACAAAGTTCTAGGCATCTCCACCAACGACCTACGAATACGTCGTACATCAAAAACTCGGAAATTCCCTGGACATCCGTCCACCATGTTGACAGTAGCATTACCATGAGCAGGAAGATGATTAGCTTTCACGTTTGGTGCTCTGTCCTCAAAGGAAATCATCCCACTCTTTACAAGCTTTTTCACTTCATACTTCAACGGATAGCAGTTTTCGGTGTCGTGGCCAGGGGCTCCATGGTGAAAAGCACAACGAAGTTCAGGTTTGAACCACTATGGAAATGGCTCAGGAATCTGTGGAGGATTTCTGGGTTGGATGAGGTTCTTAAGAACCAAGGACAGGTATAATTTTGCATATGACATAGGAATAAGGTCAAAGGAGACCTTTTTCCTCTCAAAACTTTGTTGATTATTATTGTTGTTGTTGTAGTTGGTTCTTTGCTGTGGTTTTTGTTGATGTTGTTATTAAATCGGAACAGATCGATTGTTGGAATTGTTGGAAAAACTGGAACCATTAAAAAAACTTGATGTTAATGTTGACGAGGTTGAGAACTCTTTCTGACATGAGGCCTCTTCTGCCTCCCCACAACCACTGAATTAGTTTCCCCCTCCTTCCTCTTGGAGAAACTACCTCTATACTTCTTGCTAGACGATGCTTCTTCTTTAGACAGACTTCCTTCTCGGACTCCCTCTTCTAACCTCATCCCCATATTCACCATTTTGGTAAAGTCATTGGGGGCACTAGCAATCATACGTTCATAATAAAATGAACTCAGCGTCTTCAAGAAAATCTTCGTCATCTCCTTTTCTTCCAATGGTGGACTAATATGGGCAGCAAGTTCCCTTCACCTCTGGGCATACTCCTTGAATGTCTCCTTATCCTTCTGAGACATAGACCTCAGTTGGTCTCTACCAGGCGCCATGTCAACGTTGTATTTGTACTGCTTGATAAAGGCTTCACCCAAATCATTGAGAGTACGGACGCTTACACTATCTAACCCCATATACCATCTCAAAGCAGCACCAGTCAAACTATCTTGGAAGTAGTGAATCAACGACTGATCATTATTAGTTTGAGTAGACATTTTTCTGGCGTACATAACAAGGTGGCTTAGCGGACAAGTGTTTCCCTTATACTTTTCAAAGTAAGGGACTTTGAACTTCATCGGGATCTTCACATTGGGTACCAGGCAAAGCTCAACAACACTCTTCCCAAATAAGTCCTTCCCTCTCAGAGTCTTCAACTCTTTACGCAGCTCGAGGAACCGGTCCTTCATTTCGTCCATTTTCTCATACACGTCTGGACCCTCAGATGGCTCAGAGTGGTAGATGGTATCCTCAACACGAGGAAAAGTGTGAACAACTAGAGGTGACACTAACATGACCGGGCTAGATGCCGACAGAGAAGCAAAGGTGGGTGCATACCCTTCAGGCACAAAATTGGATGGCATTCCACAAGGGAATCCATCAGGCATAGAAGGACCGGATTGGCTTGCAGCAACTGGAACAATCGAGGTAGCAACCTCAGAAATGACAGTCTTCTGGTGAGGAGTTGTAGGAGTTGGTGAAGATTGATTTTGAGCAGCAATGACATACTCCATCAATGCTGTCAACCTGGAAATTTCATCCTTCATATCTTTGTTCTCTTTCTCTAAGTGTTCCATGATCTTCAATTGATTAGCGTGAGTGTTGTATCGGTGAGTCAGCTTGGCTGAAGGACAGAAGAATAACCGATAAGACATCTGGCGAAAGAAAACCTGCTATGAAAATGATGCATGAAATGCAATGTTTTTATTTAATTTCAAGGAACATATGAAGTTCTATTTGCAAAAATTTAAACAATAACAATTTGATTGACCATAAAATCTCTTTTTATTCATAAAATTTGGAAGGATTACACTGAGTACCATTTCAAAAACCAAAATATAAATCAAGAGAAAAGGAAACTAATCATCCTAAGGATCCCTTAGCAACTGTGTCAAATGATCTGGCTATAGGCGCATACTTCCTTCGGATGCGTCGAATCTCAGACTCAAAAGATGTCTTCATCTGAGCTTCCTCAAGGACAAGCTGATCAATAATCTTCCTCCAAGCACCGGAAGACTGAGGCGTACTAGAGGAGGATATGCCCTATGGATCTCTCTGTCTCTTCACTGCTCGGTCTTCAAGAAGTTCAACAAGCGAATCCTTGTTTTTTAACTCAAGCTGTAACTCCTCATGCTTTGGGTTCAAAGCATGGAACCATTCTTCCCACATGTCTCTCTCTTGTTTCATCTTGGCGAGCGTGTCTTCCAACTCCTCTACATCTTGGTTAGGGAGATTTAATGGCTCAACCACAACCAAAGACATAGGTCTTTCACAATCATATGACATTTTTAACTCCAAAGCTCTCTTCTTCACCCAAATGGTGTAAGCTTCCAAAGCTACACAGTTGCACGAACCAAGCTTGGATCTTCCTTTCCTATGCACATTACGCCAAGCATGTATCATCTTCTGCTTCAAATGTTAGGGATCTTTACCCTCTTGATAGAAAATACCTTCTAATTGAGTTTCATTAGGTTTATCTCTCAAGGGGAACCCAAGTTGACGATGAGCCAAAGCAAGGTTGTAGTTGATTCCTCCTTGTGTACCAATGAGGGGTACATTAGAGAATTCACCACAACTGTCAATAATATCCACACTACTCAACGTAGAATCATACCAAACAATATCATCATTAGTGAGAGATATAAGTCTCTAGGACCGCCTTAGAGATTGTTTATTCAACAAAAAAGCAGGCGTCTGAGGCAAGTGCGAAACAAACCACTTGTACAGAAGAGGAACACAACACACAATAGTCCCACCACCTTTAGAATTCCTCAAATGCAAAGAGAAATACATATCACCAAACAAAGTAGGCACATGGTTCCTAATCAAGAAGATTCTGATGGAGTTAACATCAATAAAACCGTTAATGTTAGGGAACAAAGGTAGACCATAGACGAGTAATACAAAGATAGCTTCAAAAGCATCCATACTACCGGCTTGAGCAAAGACAATGGCTTTACCAATGAGGAATTTAAAAGTCAACCCCATAATTCCTCCTTTCTTCACCAAATGAGATTTAATCTCATATTTGGAGAGCTTCAGCTATGATATGAGATCTGGGAATCTCCTCCAGTCCACTGAAGAGTACTATGTCAGATACGGGTATTCCCAAAAGATGGGCATACTCCTCTAACGTAGGCACAAGCTGATAATCATAAAAAGTGAAGCACCGGTAAAGAGGGTCATAAAACTGAACCAAAACACTCAGAAGTCCTTCAACCACATCAATAGATAACACATACAAAAGCTTCCCATGACGTTGCTTGAAGTCCAAGGGATCTAGTATAAAGGATTACAATTTCCTTAGTTCTTTCAAATCAGGACATATGAAACAGTACTTCTTAGTGTTCCTTAATCCATAATCCAATGGTAGGAAAATATTTGCAAATAAGACCTCGGTTCCTTAAAATTTATTTTTTCTGTGATGAATGTCATGATGCGCATGTATGCCTGAATGCAACATTTACACATAAGGGATTACACACAAGGCAAACACAAATAAAGGTCAAGGGATGGATCAAGTCATCATCAAGATTAATAATCCATTTTGGTGGATTATGGTTTTCACCATATCAACACCCAAGTTCCATTGATATTGATGAGACTTGATCGGATCAACCGAGAATCAAAGGGTTTGTTGTGAGTCACGAGCATGGAGTCAAGTTAAGAACCATCCCAAAGGAGTGTACTAAGGATAAAAATCTGTAGATCATGTTCTAAAAAGTTCCCAGAGTCTTAATCCCATCTATCGTATATTATAGGTTAGGATGACTGACTCATCAACCCATAATATTATCAAGAGAAACTCGTCTGAGTGTAGCATCGTGTAACAACTGTTATCAGGTCTACACCTGAACAACCTCCGCACTACGCCCTAAATAGGCCAAGTTGGGTTAAATGTTCTACGGTCTTCAGCTTCTCGGACCCGAAATCAGAGAAAGTAATGCCTAACCACAAATAACTTATATGACATTAGTAACTCCAAAAGGGTATCCACTGAGCAGATGAGTCTCAAGCCAACTTGTAAAGAACTAGTCCACACAAGTTAAACATGACTATACCATCCTCTTATCTTAATTGCACTCAAGTTCGGGTTAGAACTTATCTCACCACTCATAGATCACCAAGCACAACAGACAGATTATATCATACAAACAAATATACAAACATCAAAATACACAAATATATACACATATAAAAAATTAGGCTAAATCCACTGAGGACTACTCCCTAGCAGAGTCGCCACTTAATTTTTGTAGCGGTAAATTCATGACCCTCAAACTATGGATAATCTTAACGTCAATAAAACCAGAGTCTCCACCGTGCTTTTATTGTTTCCAAAGAAAAAGGGAAAAGTACGAATAAAACCCAAAGATAAGAAGTTTTCAAATCAAAACTAATAAAATGCCAGAGATTACAAGAAAGGGGGTTGGTTACACAGAGGGAAGGTGTTAGCACCCAAAGTATACTAGGTACTCCTAGTGAGCCCTTTTTTATGTGTGTATGTGTTTTTGGTATAAAATGATGTTTGAGAAAAATAGAGTGTGTGGATGAGAAAAGAATTCATAGATTATACTTTTGTGTTTGACAAGACCTTCAGACTTGTGCCTACGTACCAACATAAAACTGAGGGATCAAGGAGGAACAACTCCAAACTCAGATTCGAAGCAAAACTTACCGGATCGAAGTTCCAATGTGAACAGGGATCACGTTTCCGAATTTCCCATTACGTATCGCGCTTCTACACTATTCTTCCTCTCGTAACCACATGTCCAAAGAATCAAAAACAACATGAAGAAGGGGAATCACTTATGTAATCGAGTCACAACGACAATGTGATCAACCGCTTCATCTTCGCATGTTCAGGTGTAGACCTGATAACAGTTGTTACGCGATAATACACTCAAACGAGTTTATCTTGAGAAAATTATGGGTTGATGAGCCAGTCATCCTAACCTGTAATATCCGATAGATGGGATTAAGACTCTAGGAACTTTTTAGAACATGATCTACAGGTTTTCATCCTTAGTACACTCCTTTAGGATGGTTCTTAACCCAACTCCATGCTCGTGACTCACAACAAACCCTTTGATTCTCGGTTGATCCGATTAAATCTCATCAATATCAATGGAACTTGGGTGTTGATAAGGTAAAAACCATAATCCACCAAAATGGATGATTGATCTTGATGATGACTTGCATCCCTTGACCTTTGTTTGTGTTTGCCTTGTGTGTGATCCCTTGTTTGTGATTGTTGCATTCATGCATACATGCTTATCATAACATTCATCACACAAAAATAAATTTCAAGGAACTGGGGTCTTATTTGCAAATATTGTCAGACCATGGATTGTGGACGATGGAACACTAAGAAGTATAGTTTTAGATGTGTTGATTTGAAAGAGCTAAGGAAGTTGTCATCTTTTGTATTAGATCTCTTGGACTTCAAGCAACATCATGGGAAGCTTTTGTCTGTGTTATCTGCTGATATGGTTGAAGGACTTCTAAGTGTTTTGGTTCAGTTTTATGACCCTCTCTACCGGTGCTTCACTTTTCCTGATTATCAGCTTGTGCCTATGTTAGATGAGTATGCCTATCTCTTGGGAATACCCGTATCTGACAAGGTACCTTTTAGTGGATTGGAGGAGATCCCCAGATCTCATATCATAACCGAAGCTCTTCATTTAAAGAAATTTGAGATTGATGCTCAATTGGTGAAAAAGGAGGTATTATGGGGTTGACTTCTGAATTCCTCATTGGTAAAGCTATTGTCTTTGCTCAAGCCGGTAGTATGGATGCTTTTGAAGCCATATTTCTATTGCTTATCTATGGTCTAGATTTGTTCCCTAACATTGACGGTGTTGTTGATGAAGGTGAGAAAAACAAGAAAGGGGGGGGTTTGAATTGTTTGAAAAATAAGCGCTTTTGCAAAATGAAATCACACAATGATTTTATACTGGTTCGCTTATAACACAAAGCTACTCCAGTCCACCCGGCCAAGGTGATTTCGCCTTCAACAAGGACTTAATCCACTAATCTTGAAAGATTACAAACAACCCCTAAGAGAGAAGAAAATCTCTTAGTCCTCTCAAGTCTACAGACTACAAAGAGTCACTTGAGGAAATCAAATAAAAATAGATACAAGATATGTAATCTGGAGTGCTTCTAAGAAAGCAAGTATTACAAATTTAAGAACAGATTTTTCACTTGATAAGCAAAAGCTTAGTGAAATTCTTTGAAGAACAAAGATGATTTTTCTTGAGCGTGAAATAATTCAGTATAGTTTTGGCTAGTTGATTTCTTGCTTACTGAATGAGATTTCTTCTCTATTTATAGGAGTTGAAGTAGAGTTGAAGTAGAGTTGAATCTGTTGGATATAAAGATGTAGTTACGCCATTCCATAAATAGCTTCTGCAGGAGATTTTTTTCTTTTAGAAGTGACTACTTACCACAAGTAGTATCTTCTCTCTTGGAAGAGGAGATTAACGTCTCTTTCTAATTGAGGAAATCCATTTGCAGAACTTTAACTTGGCTTAAACGTTACTTCATCATGATTAACAATTCTGATTAGAGTCTTCGTGTATCTGGGAAATCTTGAGATCTGGCTTCTGATGTTATCTCTTGAGAGTTCAGATAGCGCTGATAACTTCAGAGTTACAGAAGGCATTTGTTCAGAGTCAGAGCTTCTAGACTTTACTTCATGTTCAGATGCTTCTGATACTTGCAGTTTTGTCCAGAGTCAGAGCTTCTTGAAACGAGATTCCACTTTAGATGCTTCTGATACTTGATAATTTGTATCTGATCTTGTTGTGCATCTGATGACATCATCAGATTTATTTCTTCTTTCTTTAGAACCCTGCACACTTAGAAACTTTTCGTTAGGGTGCCATTTTTGGTTTCATCCTTTGTTATCATCAAAATCATGGAATCTGTTGTAGAACAATTTTTGTTCTTACAATCTCCCCCTTTTTGATGATGACAAAACAAATAAAATTATCAGATGAAACATGAAAAATATTAGATCAGATAGACAAAAGCTCCCCCTGAGTTAGTACTAGGGAGTTCAGAAGTTCTTACCAGAGCTTTTCAAGTAATGAGATTTCTGAAACTTTCTGCAAATTCTTAAATTTAATGTTAGAGTTATTTAATCAGAGCTATTAATTAATCAGAGCTATTTTTATCAGAACTATTTCTATAATTGTTGCAGAATGCTTAAGGTTTTAGACATAATTTTCATCAGAGCTATTTAATAATTTCTCCCCCTTTTTGGCATAATCAAAAAGGCATAAAAAAATAAAAAGAATAATAAAGAGAAAAACATTTCATTAAACAGAAGCACAAAGGCACAAAAACATGCAAAACATCAGATCCAAGAAAATATCAAAGCTAAAAAGAAGACAGAAGCAAAAACACTAGGCAAGCAAACAAAATAAATCCTAAGTGCCTAAGGGTTCGGAGGTTGAGGAAGTCTCTGAAGCAACATGGCAAACATGTTCTGGATGTTTTCATTCAAGGCATCTTGCTTGTCCATCCTGGCACGAAGCTCATTCTGATCTTTCTTGATCTCTTGCTGATCTTGCTTTATCTCTTTCAGAGTGTTAAGAATCAGAGGGATCGCAGAGGAAGACTCCCCCTGAATCAGAGCCTGCTGAGCTTCAGCTTCAGCAGCAACTTGGGCTTCTGCATCTGCCTGAGCCTTGGCTTCAGCTTCCCGAATCCTTAGAAGTTCTGCTTCCTTTGCCAGTCGTTCTTCTTCCAACCTCTTTGCTTCTTCTTCAGCTTCCCTAGCCAATCTTTCCTCCTCTAATCTTCTGGCCTCAGCTTCTCTGGCCAATCTCTCTTGGAGCCGTTCCTCAGCATCTCTGATGTAGCCATTTCTGACTTGTTCAGAGATACCCTTCAGCCTATAAGACTCAGAGGTCATCCAACTAATGACTCTGTTCCAGTGTGTCCTAACAGATTTAGGATCATCACTAACTTCAGAGTTTTTAGCCAGAGACTTGACCTTCTGGACTGAAGCTTCTGCAACCTGTATAATGGCCTCCTCAAGGGTAGGTATGGTAAGTTCAGGTTCAGGTTCAGGTGAATGAGGTGGAGAGTTTTGAGGGCTGAGATTTAGAGAGTGAGGTTCAGTTTCTGATTCTGGTTGAGGTTCAGATTCTGCTTGAAATTCAGAATCTGGTTCTGGTTGAAGACTGGGGGATGAAGCATAGAGTGGGTTTAGGTCTAATGGGTCAGAGTCTGGTCCAGGTACAGCGGGAATTTTTGGTGGGGTGATATCAGAGGTGATGGGATCAGATGGTTGAGTTTCAGAGGGGAGAGTTGTTGTTTGTTGTGGTGGAAGTGAAGTTTGGAGTGGTGAGGTTACTTCAGATTGTCTTGTGGGTTGTGGAGCGAAATTTTTAGCATAAATTTCAGCTATTGTTGGGGAGTTAGGGTCAGAGTGTTCTTGGTCAGAGGACTCTTGGTCAGAAGAGGGGGAAAGGTAAGGAGGTGATTCATATTCAGAGGATGAAGAAGAAGAAGTGCGTTGGTGGGTTTGTATAGGTTGAGAGGGAGGAATGAAAGTTCTAGCTATGTTTAGAACTGGTGTTGGTTGGGAGGTTCCGGTGATTGAGGGTGGGATTTCAGAGGTAGTAAATATTGGTTGAGAGGAGAGAGGGTTAGAGGAAGCCATTATAGATTCAGAGGAGACAGAAGGAACAGACTTACCAGAGGAGACATTCAGAGGTGCTGAAGCTTTGCTGCCAGAAGTTTCTCCAAGTCTGGCTTTCTTTGCTCTCCTTGCCTCAGCAGCTATCTGTTTCTCAGAGACACCTCTTTTGTATCTGACAAGATCTTCTACAGAGTCCAGACAGTCTTCAAGGCGGAAATCAGAAACATCAACACCTTCTTCCAGCATACGATGAAGATAGAGGGCAACAGCGTCTCTGGGCTCATCCTTGAAGAATCTGACCAGGCCATGAGGCATCTTCCTCTGATCTTTTAGACATTCCCAGGACACATCCATAGTGGGCTTGACTCTAATGTCTTTGATGATTCCCATACTCTTCAGGTTTCTGGCATTCAGAGGCTTTCCCACGTCAATTGCCAGATCATCCATACATCTGGTCTTCTCCAGATCATCTACCAAGCCATGCTCAATGAAGACATCAGAGAGCAATCTTCCCAGAGGAATGTAGGATCTGGGCTTCATATTATTCCTCGTTTCTCTGACTGAATCCCTCAGATACCTGAACAGGAGAGTAGGGAGGTTGATCTTGATACCCTTCTGAATGCAATATAAGATGCATTTCTGATCAGCATTGATATAATCTGAAGAGTTGGAGGCTGGACGATGATGGATTGTTCCCAGAATAATCTTCAGCCAAACTCGGAGGTTCTGATGAAGCTCCTTGTTCTTAGAGGGATTTCCTTCAACATTAGGTTTGAAGATTGTAGGGTTGATGACTTCAGTGATGCGCTTTGACCTTGGAGGAATGTTGTAAATCCTTTTACCTCCACTCTGCTCCATATTCAGCAAAGAAGCAATAGACGCTTCAGTGATAATTATCTTCACTCCCAGAACAAAAGAAACAATGAACTGGTCATCAGCATCTGCACATCTCCAGAATTCTTTGACCAGAAGAGGGTAGATTGGACCATAAAGCCTGTCGAAGTAGTTTTCCCAACCTTGCTTGCGAAGATCTTCAGTAAGATCAACACCGTTTCTTTTCAAATTCTCAAAATCTACCAACGATTCACACAAAACATCTAAACCTTCAAAGGGAGTTGAAAGGTTTATGTGTTGTTCACGGTCAAGAATGTGAGGTTCTTTGTAGACTGGGGTCGTGGTGACGCCTATAACCATGGGTGTTTGGGTGTGAGAGGTTTGGGGATTAGAACAGGCTTCCATTTGTTGGGAGAAGTTAAAAACTTCTTGCTCTTGAGGATTCATGAAGAAAATTGATGAAGAAGATGAAGAACTGAAGGAGTTGCAGAGAAAACTTCGAGAGAGGGTTTAGGGTTTAAGAGTGAGTGAAGAGTGATAAGTGTGAAATGTGAGAAAAGTGTTTATATACCTAAGTAAAAACGCATGCAAAACGACACACATACCAGCGTTAGACACAAAACTCAAAAAGGCACGCTTGGGGGGAAAAAAAAATGATTACAGCTCATAAATGAATGTCTAATCCCACAGTTTGCACACTGCTCGAGGAAAACTCAAACGTCTCCCTTTTGAATTTCTTGACAGCTGTCTAGAAGTTCTAAAGTTTGACGCTTCAGAGTTCCACGCGTTGATGTATCTGATCTTCAGGAATACCAAGAGATTGGTTCTGAAGATTTCTAACTCAGATATCTTCTTAACAATGTAGAAGCATCAGAGTCAGAGGCAGAATCATATTTGTTTTTATCAGAATCTTATTTTATATTTTTCAGAGCCATACTTCATTCAGGACAATTTTTAATGTTCAGATTTTCTAAGATGAAAAGAAATCTATCTTCAGCTAGAGGCTTAGTAAAGATATCTGCCCATTGATGTTCTGTATCAATGAACTTCAGCGTTACTATTCCTTTCTGAACATAGTCTCTAATAAAATGATGTTTAATTTCTATGTGTTTGGCTCTGGAATGTAAAATAGGATTCTTACTCAAACAAATAGCAGCAGTATTATCACAAAGGATAGGAATGTTACTCTCAAAGATTTGAAGATCTTCTAGCTGATGTTTCATCCAGAGCATCTGAGTTGTGCACAGTGATGCTGAGATATATTCTGCTTCTGCAGTTGATAGAGCGATAGTTGACTGTCTTTTGCTAGCCCAGGAGATTAGATTGTTTCCCAGAAGCTGGCAATTTCCAGATGTGCTTTTTCGTTCTATTCTATCTCCTGCATAATCTGCATCACAATAACCAGAAAGCCTATACTCTGATGTTTTCTCATACATCAGGCCCAGGTTAGGAGTTCCTTTCAGATACTTAAGAATTCTCTTAACAGCTGTTAAATGAGATTCTCTAGGATCTGATTGGAATCTGGCACAAAGACAGACGCTAAAGAGAATATCAGGACGAGTAGCAGTCAGATAGAGAAGAGAGCCTATCATACCTCGATAGAGCTTCTGACAAACCTTGTTGCTTACCTCTTCCTTTTCCAGAATGCAAGTTGGGTGCATAGGAGTCTTTGCAGAGTTACATTCAGTCATGTCAAACTTTTTCAGAACATCTTTAATGTACTTGCTTTGATGAATGTACGTGACTTCTGGAGTTTGATTGATTTGAATTCCCAGAAAGAACTTTAGTTCTTGCATTAGACTCATTTCAAATTCTGCCTGCATTAACTTAGAAAATTCTTGGCAAACAGAGATATTAGCAGAACCAAAAATAATGTCATCAACATAAATTTGGCATATCATGAGATCATTTTCATGATTTTTACAGAAGAGTGTAGAATCAACCTTCCCTCTGATAAAATTTTGTTCCAGAAGAAAATTACTCAGACGTTCATACCAAGCTCTGGGAGCTTGTTTAAGTCCATATAAAGATTTTTTAAGTTTGAAAACATGTTCTGGAAATTTTGAATTTTCAAAACCTGGAGGTTGATTTACATACACTTCTTCTGAAATATAACCATTAGAAATGCACTCTTGACATCCATTTGGTATAATTTGATAGAATGATTAATAGCAAAAGATACAAGAAGACGAATAGATTCTAACCTCGCGACTGGAGCAAAGGTTTCATTATAATCAATACCTTCTTGTTGACTATAACCTTGAGCTACCAGTCGTGCTTTGTTTCTGACAACTTCTCCTTTCTCGTTCAGTTTGTTTCTGAAAACCCATCTGGTTCCAATGACATGAGTGCCTCTGGGTTTAGGAACGAGATCCCAGACATCATTCTTGGAGAATTGATCTAACTCTTCTTGCATAGCTGCCACCCAATCGTTATCTAGAAGAGCTTCATCACAGGACGTAGGCTCAATCAGAGACACTAGTCCCAGAGGAATATCTTCAGAGGTTCTGAAGGTAGATCTGGTTCTAACAGGTTCATCTTTGTTTCCCAAAATCAAATCTTCAGATACGTTAATACGACTTTTAACTTTCCTTGGAATGTCTGGAGATTTAATTTCTTCAGAGTCTGGAGTGACAGTTGCTTCTGGAGTTTTCTCAGATTCTACCAGAGTGATCTCTAAATCTGCAAACTTTTCAACTAGCTTTGACTTTTCAGGGTCAAGCTTATCATCAAATCTAACATGAATTGATTCCTCCACAATTTTGGTTTCTGTGTTGTATACTCTATAGCCTTTAGAGCGTTCTGAGTATCCTAACATAATACCTTTCTGTGCTTTGGAATCAAACTTGTTTAGATGTTCTTTAGTATTTAATATAAAACAAATGCATCCAAAAGGATGAAAATATGAAATGTTGGGTTTTCTTCCCTTACACAGTTCATAGGGAGTCTTTTCCAGAATAGGTCTAATAGAGATTCTATTCTGAATGTAACACGCTGTATTTACAGCTTCTGCCCAAAAGTGCTTTGCTACATTTGTTTCATTGATCATGGTTCTGGCCATTTCTTGGAGTGTCCTATTCTTCCTTTCTACAACTCCATTTTGTTGTGGAGTTCTAGGGCAGGAGAAATCATGGGATATTCCATTAGAATCAAATAATTCTTCAAAATCTTTATTTTCAAATTCTCCACCATGATCACTTCTGACTCTAACAATTTTAGAGTCAAATTCTTTTTGCACTTTAGAACAGAAACTGGTGAATACAGAGTGAGACTCACTCTTGTGCTTTAGGAATTTTACCCATGTCCAGCGGCTGTAATCATCAACGATTACTAGTCCATACTTCTTTCCATTGACTGATGCTGTTTTCACAGGACCGAATAAGTCAATGTGAAGAAGCTCCAGAGGCTTAGAGGTAGAAACAACATTTTTCTTTTTAAAAGATGTTTTTGAAAACTTTCCTTTTTGACAAGCTTCACACAGAGCATCTGAAGAAAACTTCAGTTTAGGTAAGCCTCTGACTAACTCAAGTTTAGTTAGCTGAGAGAGTTTTCTCATGCTAATGTGGCCTAAGCGTCTATGCCATACCCATTGCTCTTCGTGAACTGACATTAAACATTTAACATTTTGATCTTTTAAATCAGAAAGATTTATTTTATAAATGTTGTTTTTCCTCTTGCCTGTGAAAAGGACAGAGCCATCGTTCTGACTAATGGCTTTACACGTTTTTTGATTAAAGATTACATCATAACCGTTATCACTTAATTGACTTATGGATAACAAGTTATGCATTAATCCTTCTACATAAAGAACATCAGATATAGAGGGAAGGGTACCATTACCAATAGTTCCGGAGCCTCTGATCCTTCCTTTCTGATCTCCTCCGAAGCCTACAAATCCAGCGTCTTTAAGTTCCAGGCTTTGGAACATAGACTTTCTTCCCGTCATATGTCGCGAGCATCCAGAGTCCAGGTACCATGACTGGTGTCTGAACTTTGCTGCATAGGATATCTGCAACATAGATAATCTTATCTTTCGGTACCCAGAATCTCTTGGGTCCTTTTAGATTAGTCTTCCCAGAGTTTTTTATAACTTTGGGTCTTCTAGCATTCTTAAATTTTTGTTCTTGTGTGTGTGTAATGATATGAAAAAGGAGATTTAAGCTGGTTACTGGTAGAAGTTTTATCAGAATCAGAATCATACCCAATTCCCCTTTTATTATTCTGACTTACTCCATAAATCATGGATGCCATAATACTCCTATCTATTCCACTCTTCAGAAACTTCTGAAAGGCTTCTTCATATTTATAAATAATTTCATTTGAAGTTTGTGGTGCTTGAGACAACACTTCTTCTAATTCTAAGCTTTTCGTTTTAGCTTCATCTCTTTCTAACGTTAAAGATATGATTGTATTATCTCTTGCTAGAATTGTTGTCTCAAGTTTACTACACTCTTCAGATTTTGCTTTAAGAAGGCCTTTAATGTTATTAACTTTTTGTTTTAATTTCTGAAGAGAGGTAAGAGTTTCTGATAAACATGATTCTAAGTCAGATCTAGAAAGTTCAGAAAATACCTCTTCAGATTCTTCATCTGAGCTGCTGGATGTGGTAGCCATAAGAGCTACGTTGGCCTGTTCATCAGAGTCAGATTCTGATGATTCGGATTCACTATCGTCCCAGGTGGCCATTAATCCCTTCTTTGTTCTGAAGGTATTTTTCTTGAAGCTTTCTTTCTTAGAGTTGTCTTTCTTCAGCTTGGGGCATTCATTTCTGTAATGACCTGTTTCTTTACATTCAAAACAGGTAATATCTTTGTTAGGTTTACCTTTTGAAGTTGACTCTGATCGATCCCCTCTGGGTCTTGATCTTCTGAAGTTGTTGTTATTCCTCTTTCTCCAGAGTTGCTTAACTCTTCTGGTTAGTAGGGACAGCTCTTCTTCATCATCAGAGTCTTCGGGTTCAGAGTCATCAGTGTCTGCAGTTTCTGCTTGAAGAGCCTTGGTTCTGTCTGACTTCCGTCTTTCAGGTCTAGACTTCAGCGCCACTGACTTGTTCCTTTTCTGAGGCTCATCCTCCTCCAGTTCTATCTCATGGCTTCTGAGAGAACTAACAAGTTCTTCAAGGCTGATATTGTTCAGATCCTTTGATAACTTCAGAGCAGTAACCATTGGTCTCCATTTCTTTGGCAGACTTCTGACAATCTTCTTAACATGATCTGCAGTCGTATATCCCTTGTCTAGCACTTTAAGACCTGCAATAAGAGTTTGGAATCTGGAAAACATAGCTTCTATAGCTTCGTCATCTTCCATCTTGAAGGCTTCATATTTCTGGATCAACGCCAGAGCCTTCGTCTCCTTGACTTGGGAGTTTCCTTCATGGGTCATCTTCAGAGAGTCAAGTATATCTTTAGCCGTCTCTCTGTTGGTGATCTTTTCGTATTCGTTGTATGATATAGCATTTAGAAGTATTGTTCTGGCCTTGTGATGATTTTTGAACTCACGTTTCTGATCTTCTGACATTTTGCTTCTGGGAATTTCAGCTCCATTTGAGACTGGAGGTTTGTATCCTTCTGTGACAATGTCCCAGAGGTCAGCATCATAACCTAGAAAGAAACTTTCTATTCTATCTTTCCAGTAATCAAATTTTTCTCCATCAAAAACAGGAGGCTTGGCATTGTAAGAATCTTTCTCATTTGAGTGGGCCATTGTTTTTCTCGTACTGGATCTCTCTACACGGTTAAGTGTTTGATTAGAAAATCAATAACAGAGCCGGAGCTCTGATACCAATTGAAGGTGAGAAAAACAAGAAAGGGGGGGTTTGAATTGTTTGAAAAATAAGCGCTTTTGCAAAATGAAATCACACAATGATTTTATACTGGTTCGCTTATAACACAAAGCTACTCCAGTCCACCCGGCCAAGGTGATTTCGCCTTCAACAAGGACTTAATCCACTAATCTTGAAAGATTACAAACAACCCCTAAGAGAGAAGAAAATCTCTTAGTCCTCTCAAGTCTACAGACTACAAAGAGTCACTTGAGGAAATCAAATAAAAATAGATACAAGATATGTAATCTGGAGTGCTTCTAAGAAAGCAAGTATTACAAATTTAAGAACAGATTTTTCACTTGATAAGCAAAAGCTTAGTGAAATTCTTTGAAGAACAAAGATGATTTTTCTTGAGCGTGAAATAATTCAGTATAGTTTTGGCTAGTTGATTTCTTGCTTACTGAATGAGATTTCTTCTCTATTTATAGGAGTTGAAGTAGAGTTGAAGTAGAGTTGAATCTGTTGGATATAAAGATGTAGTTACGCCATTCCATAAATAGCTTCTGCAGGAGATTTTTTTCTTTTAGAAGTGACTACTTACCACAAGTAGTATCTTCTCTCTTGGAAGAGGAGATTAACGTCTCTTTCTAATTGAGGAAATCCATTTGCAGAACTTTAACTTGGCTTAAACGTTACTTCATCATGATTAACAATTCTGATTAGAGTCTTCGTGTATCTGGGAAATCTTGAGATCTGGCTTCTGATGTTATCTCTTGAGAGTTCAGATAGCGCTGATAACTTCAGAGTTACAGAAGGCATTTGTTCAGAGTCAGAGCTTCTAGACTTTACTTCATGTTCAGATGCTTCTGATACTTGCAGTTTTGTCCAGAGTCAGAGCTTCTTGAAACGAGATTCCACTTTAGATGCTTCTGATACTTGATAATTTGTATCTGATCTTGTTGTGCATCTGATGACATCATCAGATTTATTTCTTCTTTCTTTAGAACCCTGCACACTTAGAAACTTTTCGTTAGGGTGCCATTTTTGGTTTCATCCTTTGTTATCATCAAAATCATGGAATCTGTTGTAGAACAATTTTTGTTCTTACAGTTGATGTTAACGCCATTAGAATCTTTTTGATTGGAAATCCTATTCTGACTCTACTAGGTGTATCTATTTCTCTTTGCATTTGAGGAATTCTAAAGGTGGTGGGACTATTGTGTGCTGTGTTCCTATTCTGTACAAGTGGTTTATTTCGCACTTGCCTCAGACGCCTGCTTTCTTGGAGAACAAACACGGTCTAAGGTGGTCCCAGAGACTTATGTCTCTCACTAATGATGATATTGTTTGGTATGATTCTGTATTGGGTAGCTTGGATATTATTGAGAGTTGTGGTGAATTCTCTAATGTGCCTCTCATTGGTACACAAGGAGGAATCAACTACAACCCTGCTTTGGCTCGTGGTCAACTTGGGTTCCCCTTGAGAGATAAACCTAATAACACTCAGTTAGAAGGTCTTTTCTATCAAGAGGGTAAATATCCCCAACATTTAAAGTAGAAGATGATACATGCTTGGCATAAAGTGCATAGGAAAGGAAGATCCGAGCTTGGTCCGTGCAACTTTGTAGCTTTGGAAGCTTACACTACTTGGGTGAAGAAGAGAGCTTTGGAGCTGAAGATGCCGTACGCATGTGAAAGACCTATGTCTTTGGTTGTGGCTGAGCCATCAACTCTCCCTAACCAAGATATAGAGGAGTTGGAAGACGCACTCGCCAAGATGAAACAAGAGAGAGAAAGATAGGGGAAGAGCGGTTCCATGCTTTCAGCCAAAAGCATGAGGAGTTGCAGCTTGAGTCAAAAGACAAGGATGCACTTATTGAACTTCTTGAAGACCGAGCAGTGAAGAGACAGAGAGAGGTAGAGGGTCTGCCTTCCTCTAGTATGCCTCAACCTACCGGTGCTTGGAAGAAGATTATTGATCAGCTTGTCCTTGAGAAAGCTCAGATGAAGACATCTTTTCAGCCCGAGATTCGATGCATCCGAAGGAAGTATGCACCCTCAGCCAGATCATCTGACACAGTTGCTAAGAGATCCTTAGGATAATTAGTTTCCTTTTCTCTTATATTTATATTTTGGTTTTTGAGATTATACTCAGTGTAATCCTTCCAAATTTTATGAATAAAAAGAGATTTTATGGTCAATCAAATTTTTACTATTGTTATTGTTTAAATTTTTGCAAATAAAACTTCATATGTTCCTTGAAATTAAATAAACAAAAACATTGCATTTCATGCATCATTTGCATAGCAGGTTTTCTTCCGCCAAATGTCTTATCGGTTATTCTTCTGTGCTTCAGCCAAGCTGACTCACCGATGCAACACTCACGCTAATCAACCGAAGATCATGGAGCATTTAGAGCAAGAGAATAGAGAGCTGAAGGAAGAAATTGCATGGTTAACTGCTATGATAGAGTCTGTTCTTGCTGCGCAGAATCAATCTTCACCAACTCCTGCAACTCCTCCCCAGAGGACTGTTATTTCTGAGGTTGCTACCTCGACTGTTCCAGTTGCTGCCAGCCAATTCGATCTTTCCATGCCTACTGGATTCCCTTGGGGAATGTCATCCAACTTTATGCCTTAAGGGTATCCATCCATTTTTGTTTCTCTGCCAGCATCTAGCTTGGTTATGTCATTGCCACCTCCAGTCGTTCATACTATACCTCGTGTTGATGATACCATCTACCACTCTAAGCCATCTAAGGGCCCAGACGTGTATGAGAAGATGGATGAGATGAAGGATCAATTCCTCGAGCTGCGTAAAGGTTGAAAACTCTGAGCGGAAAGGACTTGTTTGGGAAGAGTGTTGTTGAGCTCTTCCTGGTACCTATAGTGGTAAACTCATAACCATTAAGCTATGGATAAGTTAGACGTCAATTAAACCAGAGTCACCACTGCGCTTTTATTGTTTCTAAAGGAAACGGGAAAAGTACGAACAAAACCCAAAGATAAGAAGTTTTCAAATCAAAACTAATAAAATGCCAGAGATTATAGGTAAGGGGGTTGGTTACACATAGGGAAGGTGTTAGCACCCAAAGTGTCTTAGGTACTCCTAGGAAGGTGTTAGCCAAGTGGATATCCATTACTTGAAAAGTAATTTGAAAATCACTCGGACCTATCTTCACAGGAAGGTCCACTTCACCAATCACTGTTTTGCGTGAACCGTCAAAAGCTTTGACGATTACACCACTATACCTCATAGGCGCTCCTTGATATGACAACATTGATAATGTTGACTTCAGCAACACATTTAATGAAGATCCGATGTCAACAAGCACATTGGATAAAGCGTCATCTTTGCAATTCATCGAGATATGCAAAGCCAAATTATGATTCCTACCCTCCTCAGGGAGTTCTTCATCACAGAAACTGAGATTGTTGCAAGAAGTGATGTTATCCACAATATGATCAAACTGATCCACCGTAATATCATTTTCCACAAACACTTGCTCTAGAACTCTTTACAGTGCTTCTCTGTGTGCTTCTGAATTCATAAGCAGAGACAGTAATGAAATTTTTGAGAGGGTTTGGAGCAGTTGCTCCACCACATTAAACTCACTTTTCTTTATTAACCGAAGCACCTCATCATCAATATTAGTCTTCAAATTGCTGGATTCACCAGACTGACGCTTTGAAGCACTAACTGGATCTGCTGTAGGCACTTCCACTTTCTTACTGATTGTTGAATCTTCCAGATCTTTTGGGAACACCGACACAAACACTCGACCACTGCGGGTCACCTTAGTAACATCAGCAATGCTCACGACAAAATTGGTTATAGGTAATGGAACCTCTTGACCATCCTTCACCATAGTTGTATTATACTGATAAGGAACAATTTTATCGGATGTGTACGAGACTGGACCCGCCAACCGTATGACCAACGGTGATACCGATCTTTGGCTGATGCAGTTGCTGTTATTGCTATCATATTGAATTACCATTTTCTCGGGATTTTTAAACACAAGAACGATCACATTCACATCGTCATCTACGTGACGGGATTGTACAATCTGAATCATACCCTCATCCATCAACCGCTGGATGTCCTTTTTCACAATCTCACAACCTCTTGGATTAACACTACAGATAGCACAACCATCATGGTCATGCTCACAATCGCTCACCAAACAAATATCCTTGTGCATCGTCACCAAGGACCTTCGAATAAAACGGACATCAAACACTTTGAACTCCCCAGGGCAACCATCTACCGTGTTGACAGACGAATTTCCATGAGCGGGTAGTGGATTAGCTTTCACATTGGGTGCGCGGTCCTCAAAAGACACCATTCCACTTTTTACTAGCTTCTGGACTTCATATTTGAGAGGGTAGCAGTTCTCAATGTCATGTCCGGGTGATCCTTGATGAAAAGCACAACGGAGGTCAGGCTTGTACCACCATGGAAGTGGTTCGAGGATTTGCGGAGGGTTTCTTGGTTGTAGCAGGTTCTTGAGAACCAATGATGGATAGATTTCTGCATATGTCATAGGAATCGGGTCGAAAGAGACCTTCTTCCTCTTGAAAGTTTGTTGTTGATGATTGTTGGTATTGTTGTTGTTGTAGGTGTTTGTTCGTTGCTGTGGTTGTTATTGTTATTGACGTTGTTGTTGAACTGGTACTGATTGATTAGCTGAAAAAATGGGAATTACTGAAGATACTTGATGATGATGTTGAGAGGGTGGTTGACTTGTTCTACTCTGAGGCCTTCTCTTTCTCCCACTAGTTATTGCGTTGGCTTCATTGTCTTTCTTGTTACCGAAACTGCTGCCGTATTTCTTGCTGGACGATACCTCCTCCTTAGACAACCGTCCTTCTCGAACACCTTCTTCTATCCTCATCCCCATGTTTACCATTTCGGTAAAATCATTGGGGGCACTAGCAATCATCCGGTCATAGTAAAATGAGCTAAGGGTCTTCAGAATTTTTTTGGTCATTTCCTTTTCCTCTAAAGGAGGGTTGATCTAAGCAGTGAGTTCTCTCCATCTCTGCGCATACTCCTTGAACGTTTCCTTGTCCTTCTGAGATAATGATCTCAACTAATCTCGGTTGGGAGCCATATCAATGTTGTACTTGTACCTCTTAACAAATGCTTCACCTAAATAGTTGAAAGTGAGGATGCTCACACTATCCAATCCCATATACCATCTTAATGCGGCACCGATCATACACTCTTGAAAGTAGTGGATTAACAACTGATCATTGTCTGTTTGGGTAGACAACTTGCGAGAATACATCACCAAATGACTGAGCGGACATGTGTTCCCTTTTTATTTTTCAAAGTCAGGCACTTTGAACTTCACTGGAATCTTTACATTCGGCACCAGACACAGTTCAGCAACACTCTTCCCAAAAAGGTCCTTACCTCTTAATGTTTTCAACTCGTTGTGCAGCTCAAGAAATTGATCCTTCATTTCATCCATTTTCTCATAAACGTCTGGGCCCTCAGATGGCTCGAAATGATAAATGGTGTCTACCCCACGAGGGAAAGTATGCACTACTGGCGGTGGCACAGACATGACCAAGCTAGATGCCGACATGGAAGAAAATGTAGGTGCAAAACCTTCAGGCACAAAGTTTGGCGGCATTCCCCACGGGAATCCGGCAGGCATAGCCGGCGCGAAATGAGTAGCAGTTGCGGGAACAGTAGATGTAGCCACCTCTGAAATGACAGTCCTTTGAGGAGGAGGAGTTGTAGGTGTTGGAGAAGACTGGCTCTGTGCGGCTAGAACTGGCTCCATCATGGTAGTCAGGCAGGTGATCTCCTTTTTCAAGTCTCTATTCTCTTGCTCAAGATGTTCCATGATTCTGGAGTGATTGGCGCGAGTATTCTACCGATGAATCAGCTTGGCTGAAGCACATAAGAAACACCAATGAGACATTTGGCAAAAGAGAAACTTGTTTATGCAAATGATGCATGAAATGCAATGCTTGATTGTTTTTATTTTCAAGGAACTTTATATTATTTGCAAATATATATATATATATATATATATATATATATATATATATATATATATATATATATATATATATATATATATATATATATATATATATATATATACAACAGTAATTGCAACAATTTGATATGACCAAAAATTCTCTTTTATTTATATAATTGGAAGGGTTACACTGAGTACAATTTCAGAAACCAAATGAAAAATACAAGAGAAAAGGAGACTAGTCATCCTAAGGATCCCTAACAACAACGTCAGAAGATCTGGATGTAGGCGTGAACTTCCTTCGAATGCGTCGAATCTTGGTCTCAAAAGAAGCCTTCATCCGAGTCTTCTCAAGGACAAGCTGATCAACAATCTTCTTCCAAGCAACAAAAGGCTGAGGCATGCTAGAAGATGAAACCTCCGGCTCTCTCGTCTCTTCATCACTCAGTCTTCAAGTAGCTCAATATGTGTGTCTTTGTCCTTAGACTCAAGCTGCAACTCCTCATGCTTCTTGCTCAAACCATGGAAATATTCAACCCACATATCCTTCTCTCTCTTCATCTTGGCGAGCGCGTCTTCCAACTCCTCTACATCTTGGTTAGGGAGAGTTAATGGCTCAACCACAACCATAGACATAGGTCTCTCACAAGGATAAGGCATCTTCAACTCCAAAGCTCTCTTATTCATCCAAGTAGTGTATGCTTCCAAAGCTACACAATTGCGCGGACCAAGCTCAGATCTTTCTTTCCTATGCACATTATGCCAAGCATGCACAATCTTCTGCTTCAAATGTTGGGTATCTTTACCCTCTTGATAGAAAAGAACTTCTAACAACATGTTATTAGGTTTGTCTCTCAAGGGGAACCCAAGTTGACGAAGAGCCAAAGCAGGGTTATAGTTAATTCCTCCTTGTGTACCAATAAGAGGCACATTAGAGAATTCACCACAACTATCAATAATCTCCAAACTACTCAAAGAAGGATCATACCAAACTATATCATCATTAGTGAGAGACATAAGCCTTTGATACCACCTTAGACATTGTTTGTTCTCCATAAAAGTAGGCGTCTGAGGCAAGTGTGAAATAAACCACTTGTACAGAAGAGGAACACAACACACAATAGTTACACCACCTTTAGAGTTCCTTATATGCAAAGAGAAATACATATCACCCAACAAAGTAGGCCCATGATTCCCAATTAAGAAGATTCTAATGGCGTTAACATCAACAAAACCGTCAATGTTAGGGAACAAAGCCAACCCATAGATGAGCAACACAAAGATAGCTTCAAAAGCATCCACACTACCAGCTTGAGCAAAGGCAGTAACTTCCTTGATGAAGAACTCAGAAGTCAACCCAAACATTCCTCATTTCTTCACCGAATGAGCCTCAATCTCAGACTTCTTCAAGTGAAGAGCTTTAACTATAATATGAGATCTGGGAATCTCTTCCAATCCACTAAACAACACTTTGTCAGAAACATATATTCCCAAAAGATGGGCATACTCCTCAAACATAGGCACAAACTGATAATCGGGAAAAGTGAAGCAATGGTAGAGAGGGTCATAAAACTGAACCAACATACTCAAAAGTCCTTCGACTACATCAACAAACAATATAAATAGAAGCTTCCCATGACGTTGTTTAAAGTCCAAGGGATCTAATACAAAAGATGATATCTTCCTTAACTCTTTCAAGTCGAGACATCTGAAACTGTACTTCTTAGTGTTCCTTCGTCCATAATCCATGGTCTGAAAATATTTGCAAATAAAACCTCAGTTCCTTGAAGTTATTTTTCATGCGATGAATGTCATGATGCGCATGAATGCATGAATCCAACAATCACAAATAAGGGATCACACACAAGGAAAATAAGGGATCTAATACAAAATAGAAGCAGACAAGATAACTGCACCATGATCATAGAACTGC